>NW_025767379.1:2420000-2833743 GCF_003918875.1 Haliotis rubra | reverse complement strand
AGAATTGATTCAAACACGGACAACTGATCCTGTCCTTGTGTCACTTCTGTGGAATCATGACCGGTGTTTGGGCACGGTCGTAGAGCTACTCAATAAGTAGGAATACTAGGATGTCAGGATATGTAGAGGCTGGGGAGTGAATCTGATAATGGCAGCCGGACGTGGGCCGGATGTGATATCTGAACTGTCATCGTGATTCACCTTGTCCAGGATATGTGGAGGCTGGATGAGTGAATCTGTTAGTGGCAGTGGATGTTGGCGGCTGTGATACCTGACATGTATTTACGACCCAATTGTACATATAGGATAGGCAGAGGCTGGGGAGTGAACCTGTTAGTGGCGGATGTTGGCTGAGACATCTGAACTGTAGGTTGGACAGTCGTGCGTGATTCACCATGTCCAGGATAGGCAGAGGATGAAGGAGTGAAAATGGCAGTGGCAGTGGGCGTGGACTGCACTGTGATATCTGAACTGAAAATGTAGGTCGGACAGCCGTTTGTGATTCATCATGTCTAGGATATGTAGAGGCTGGAGGAGTGAATCTGTTAGTGGCAGAGAACGATGAACTCATATTAGTCGTACTTTCCGGTTTATGGGAACATGAAAAAGGTGCTGGGGATCAACTTATGTGTATTCAGGACTACGTCTACATTCAGGGGAAGAGACCTGCATCTCTGAAGCCATGAATGGCAATGTCAACAGTTGTTGATTTCACCCATGCAGACTTAAAAACTCGGGCAAAAAGTTTGCTTGGTAGCGAAATCCCCAACATGTTCCATCTGATACTGGCTGAAGCGGCTAGCTTCCAATTTCTTTTTGGCCGAGCTGAATAGGTGAAGGTCCAAAGAGTTTGCATCAAGGTTGCATGTTCTTGCAAACAGTAAAGAAATTACATCATTCAAATTTCTGATGCATCCCATGTGATGTGTGTTGAATGTCCATCAACAAACAACAGGACAGGATATTGTACCAGGGAATACCAACTTTCGGGAATATAATGCCCACTGGCACTCATACAAGCCATGACTGTGATTTGGGTCTTGTCACTTGAAGACAAACTGATAGACAATAGGTGCACCCCTCACAGATAATACTTTCCCTCCTTGGACGGGAGGAAACCCAATTCATCTGCGTTATATATTCGAGGGCGGGTCCAAGTATGACAGTGGGGGTCTTGTACATGATTGTTTACATAATCAAGGAAATTTTGATGCCAGCCAACAATTTTTCTCTGGTGTTACGATAGCCAGCTCCTTCCCCAATTGAAGTGAAATTGTCCTGACTGAAATGCTGGGATGTAAAGCTTTAAGAAGCCATAAAACCAATCCTTTTCCTGGTTTATTGTTTTAAAACAGATTGACTTACGATTATCCACATCCAGAATGTTTTCACAGTTGTCAAAAGTTCTTCCCTGAGTGCGACTGTACCACGATTCTTGACACTTCCAGCACCCACTCGGCCAGACAGTTTTCTTCTGTTTCCGATAAAATGGTTTTGTGACCACATTTTTGTTCCACATTTTTGATGCCTATGAAGCGACAACACACCTTGTCTGAGCGAGAGAAACTGCATGATCAAAAGTTGATTGGAGATATTTTTCTTTACTTGGCCTTGGCGGTTCATCGTCTGCAATTTTGACATAAATCTAGAAAGATTGCAGGACAGTAAATAGACACACATGTCGCTGACATTCCAATTATAGACTTGTAATTTTAAACTTATCCTATCTCGCGGTATGCACCATCTCTCTCTTCTACGACCATGTGTGGAAGCGTGCTGTCAGCTAAGTTGAGTCAAATCTAACTGGCCTCTGACCCGCCCTGACCTCTGCCCTCACCCGACATCAACGCCTGTCAATCATCCACCAAAGCGTGCAGCTTGCCCAAATGATCACATGACCACCTCTACCTGTCATTCTCTTTCTTGTCGCCCGCGTTGTGTGGACGTGTGTTTGTCTATAAGAGAGTTTGATTGTGTTTCTACAATGGGAAAATCAAATCGTTATGGTTCTAATAAAGCGCCAAACATTGCGATAACTGCAACAGTAATTTCTCGGCGGCAGACCCACATAACCTATGTGTTGACTGTTTAGGCGGGTGTGAATGGTCTAGGCGTTGCACTTTATTATTACCAAATCGTGAGCCGAAGATGCTATCTACGGAGACACCTACAGAAATCTCAATGCATTACAACAATATCAATATGGATGAGAGCCGCCATCTTAAGAGCCTACAAAGCAGCAGGACTTGAGCCTCCACGAGCCTCCAATCCTCATGAAGTCAGAGCACTGGTATTGACACTTGCTCTACATGGAAACTGTTCCATGTCGACAATAATGGAGGGCTGCTATTGGAAGTCAGAGGCGGTGTACTTGCTCATCTCACGCCAGCTGAATATGAACCTCTGGAGGAGAAGATTTCGGACATGTCTCCTTTAAGACCTTTTCTCTTGGCCTTGGCTGCAGCTGCCCGTATCTCCGAGTTGCATGCTCTTTGATGTTTCTCGGTACGGTTTGAAAGGTCTAGACACGGAGTTTTCCTTGGTTTTGTGTGGCATTTCCTTGCCAAGAATCAGTTACAAAGGACAGCCAGATCGCACATTCACGATCCCACTGTTGTCCACTATCTTGGGCCCAGATGACACTGAAGATCTTTCCTTATGCCCGGTTTGAGCATAACGGATTTACCTAGCTGCTCTCTAAGGACCGCAGGCCGCATAAGAGACTATTTACCGTTATCCACTGCCTCCGCCTCGGAAGTCTCCCGTACTACCTTGGTGTTTTGGATGAGATCTACAATCCTGTGTGCTTATGACGGTGCGGACCTTCCTCCACCTATGACGGCAAACCCTCAGGAGACCCGGGCTTTGGCTTTCACCATGGCGCTTCATAGGAATGTTCCCTCCAGTCCATCATGAAGGGTTGTTTTTGGAAGTCGGATACCGTCTTTGCCTCTACCTTCGGAATTCCTCGGTTACAGATGTGGAAGGTCAGCATCAGTTTAGTCCTTTGGTCCTGGCGCAGCAGTTGTCATCAACCCGTGTTCGCAGATAAAGCAATCCTTTCTTGATCGGTTTGCTATGTACCTAATAGAAGATATCGATGTAATCCATATGTTGGTACTTTTTTCTCTTGGGCTTAGATCATTCTCACCTATGGGAATAGGGCGTGTAAGCACTGTCAAAAGTGATGACTTGATAGACTGTGAGGCAAGTCTTGTGCAACATGCAGAGATGGTCGACATTCCGCTTGCTGACCTCTACTCTTTGAGCAATCACATCAGTGAAGTGTTGATTTCCGATTACCTGCGTGGTTTTCGCCGCTCTGCTCCTAAGTCCTTTCTCACCTTTGGTGAATTAGGGAGATTGGTACTGAACGTTAAACTAGTTGAGCAACCGGTCTATTCCTTCTTTCACCACCTTCCAGCGCGTGTCTGTGGGGGATAGTTTCGAAGCAGGGACTGTCCAGATTAAGGTCCTCAACTTTAATTCACTGGGGTCACCTGATAAATCGCGGGGCGGCGGGGCCTACTTGCCAAACTGCGTCCTTTTGCTTGTCAAAAGTTGCTGCTGAAAGCCACATTAATTCGGGAGCGCCCACTCCCTAGAGTTTTTGTGCTGTGTAAGCCAAGGGGTTACCTGAAGAAACCCATCTCAAGTTTGGAGTTTGCATATCAGGAGTTGGTGCTTTCTCCTGGCCTCCTTGGGTTATGCGTTTTCCCGGTGGTAGTAGTAGGTGAGGTGAGGTGAGGTAAAATTGGGTTTTACGTTGTGCTTGAGAATATTTCGCTCATATGACGACATGCATGCATGTGTTTGTGTATGTGTGGCTGCTTGTACTAGCCCAGACTTAAGCTGGTTTTATAGTGCTAGCCCACTGAGATGCCATGCCACAGTGAAGCAGGAATACCCCACTCAGACACATTATACTGACTCCGAGCCGACCAGTCCTTGTTGTACCCATTTATGCCGAGCGCCAGGCAGGGACCAACAAGTACCATATTTTAACGTCTTTTTGGTATGACGGCGGGGATCGAACCAGCGACCTTCCGCTCTCCGGGCGGACGCTCTAACCACTACACCACGGAGGCGGTCGGTGGTAGTAGTAACGGGGTAATCAGCGACCCGCCTACCAACCGTGGGATTATGCATACCGTGAGATAGGATAAGTTCAAAAATTTGAATTTTTTTTATAATAAATTGTATATTTATATACTTATCCTATCTCACGCGATAGGACCCACCCGACCTGCCCCACATCACAGATCACTGGAAGCTCCAAGACGAAAATGACAAGTAGAGGTGGTCATGTGATCGTTTAGGTGAGCCTCACGCTTTGGTGGATGATTGACAGGCGTTGATGTCGGGGTGAGGGCAGAGGTCAGGGCGGGTCAGAGGCCAGTTAGATTTGACTCAACTTAGCTGACAGCACATTTCCACACATGGTCGTAGAAGAGAGAGATGGTGCATACCGTGAGATAGGATAAGTATATAAATATACAATTAATTATAAAATTTTCAATTTCATAATGACGGTGCGTGTGCTGTAAGCTTTTTATTCAGTGCTGACAGTTGCCGAGAGAGTATCACTCATCAGTCGGTAAATTGCTACAATAAGAAAACAGACATTACAATCTAAAGTTCTAAACACATGAGCCAAAATACACACTTTTTCCTAGCCAAAGTTAGCAGAAAGAGATTTTATGAATGCTTTATTCAGTTTGAAAAGCACATGGCATGAACTCTGAAAAGAGTCTGAAAGAAATTCATACCAAATTTACATTAAATGATCGAAATATGGATTAAATTGTACTGCAAAACATTACTAAACATATTGAGTGTGTACTTACACCATGGGGAACTGGAGTATGGCATGCAATGCCTTAGAACCAAATTACTTTCATGAAAAAATATCGCGTGTGCGATCGATGACAAAACTGAAACCTAAAACCAGCTGCTTCCGGTGTGATGCGACACAGAAGATTGCGCAGTGCATACCGCTAAAATAAATTGCGCAAAACATACCGCTAAAAGTGAGTGAATGAGTTTAGTTTTATGCCGCAATCAGCAATATTCCAGCTATATGGCATCGGTCTGAAAACAACCGAGTCTGGACCAGATGATCCAGTGATCAACAGCATGAGCATTGATCCATGCAGTTGGGAACCAATGACATGTGTCAACCAAGCCAGCGAGCCTGACCACCCAATCCTGTTGGTCGCCTCTTACGACAAGCATGGGCTACCGAAGACCAAACTTAACTTGTGTTTGCCAGGATAAGGACCCCATCACGGGGGATCGGCTTATGTACGAAACATGCCGTATATTACCGTCTATACGACGACCCCATGGATAAGACGACCCCCAAACTTGACCCTTAAAATCAGTGTCAAAATGGTATGTTTAGTGCATAAGTCGATCCCCCGCGATGGGGTCCTAATCGCGGCAAACACAGACCACAGACAACTGGCAGTTACCAATAATTATAACTTTGGTCCACATTATTCAAAGAATTCACAATCATATATATTGCGTCTACTCACGGATCGAAACGAAGTGTAGTTGACAGAAAATGCATAATATATTTTGTTTCTCTAATATCATATTTATTGTAGCAACAAACTGGCTTGCCTTTTTTACCCCATTCAACAATCACGAATTGATTACCGCCTCGTTTTCCATTGACTGCTAGTTTACAGTAACATCGGTAAAAATGTGTGAATTTAAATGGCTTCCGTATTTTACCCCATTCCATGCGCGTGCAACTTCTGCTTACCTCGTTCATGAGGGTCCATATAACCTTAGTGTTGATTATATATATTTTTCCTTATCCTGACGCATGCTTATTGCTTGTCTCCCCTTCCTTCCAAATGCTAGTGGAACACTTGAATCTCCTTTTGAAGCTCCCTTTAAAAAAAGCGGACGTAAAATCATTTACCAGGAGTCACCTCCCCTGCCAGGCCTTGGCGGGAACGGCGCCACCCGTCTGCCATGCTCTTCACTCTCTCCTGATTTGCCCGGGTGGGCAGTTGTGAGAGCACCTGGTCCCCTATACGGCTTTATATCCTTTTATTATTTAGGCTTTTCTTCTAAATTAGCTGTATAAGGCTTTAGCTAACATTTACCTACAATATTATGCGGAATTAATTCTCAAATTTCTCCGTTTTGTCAACGTTTTTTACGTGATTATTCACATTGTTTACAATTGATGAAATCTTGTTCTGATTGTAGGTATCGTTTGTCTGCTGTTGATCCGCATAACCTATGTCCTAATTGCAAGCCTATATGTTTATCTCACACTCGTTGTCAGTTGTGTTTTCACCTGTCTGATATTGCATTTTACAAATATTCATATTATCTGTCTAGGCGTGCAAAGGACAGGTCCAGGCGAAGGGAATTACGACATGTCTAAACCGGCTAAGCTTGCAGAGGACCGGCAGTTGGTGTCTCGCGCAGATACACCATTCCAGCGGTCTACCGGGTGCGTCTACGGAGGAGGTTGCCGCCTTAGACAACGCTGGCTCGAGGAAGAGGTCATCTACATCTGAGACACCCTCTTCGCAGTCTAAGAAGACTAGGGCATCGTCTTCCCAGAGGAAGAAGGCAGCTACAGCTAAGACTTCGGCGAAGTCTCCACACGGGAACTAGCGAGAAGGCGAGGTCCTTTTCAGCTGAGATCGTCCCTCTGGAAGAAATAGATGTCTACGATGAGCCGCCCATCCTCATCCCTGAGATCACATCTAAGAAGAAGACGAAGACGTCTTCTACAGTGACCACGCAGGACACCCTATCAACGCAGACGTTTGGCACGAAGGCTCTACGCCCTTCGGAGGAAGCCTCATCCATCTCAGATACGTTGTCAGTACAACAGACAACACAGACCTTCAACCCGGGCGCCTTTATGCAGCAATTTACCCAACAGATGTTGGATCTGTTGGATCAACGGTTCGCACGCGAGAGAGCTGCGACGAACCCGAGTGAAGGTCAACTGAGCAGCACACCACGTCCGTTGTGAACCAACGTCCTGCAGAGCATACAGGAAGATTCCAGCTCGACTACAGCGTTCGCACGAATACCTGGCAGCCATACCAATGTGGACTCCACACCAACTACGTTCGACAGAAGGACCAGATGTTCGCCGAACCCACGCAGATCGTCATCGACGTCAGATACGGACGTTCGTCACGAACCTGCACGCAACAGTTCGTTACCAAGGAGAAGAGAATCAACATCCGTACGAAGGCGTAGAGATTCGTCACAAGACTCCAACCCTCGACAAAGCCGTTCACCAACACGCAGGTTCGCGTGAAGGCACGCACGGTCGTCTCTATCTCCACGCAGGTCCCCACGTAGGATGTCACAAACACATTCACTTAACGTATGGTTCGCCCCGAAGTTCAGCCGCGCAGGTCGCCTTTACAGATCGCCACGCAGGTCACCACACAGATCGTCTTACAGATCACCTTACAGATCTCCTCGTTCAGACGACAATAGAAGACATCCATCCTCAGAGCAGGAAGATGACGGCTGAATTATATTTTCTGACTCGGAAACCAAGTCATGGATGGCCAACGGTTTGGAACTCGCATCACCCTCTAAGGAGACCAACGAAGCACTATCATACTTGATGGTGAATGATGATATAGACTCACTCACGATGCCACCTATCGACCCAGTCTTAGGCGTTCCAGACAACCTCAGCACAGCCTTCAAGAAGGCAACTAAATACCAGACTCAGAGTATTCCGTCGTTCAACGCTAAGAAGTTTTCTCACACGACATGGAACCCTTCATGAAGGACCCAGAGATAGATGAGAATTATAAGATCATCAAGCGACATTTCGGACTAAAGCTTACAAGATGGAAGATAAAAGCTGGCACAGTTAGACACAGTAACCAGACGAACCTTCTTCGCCTAGCCAGGTCAAGAGCTGTCAAGCGAGACTCTCATCTCGAAGTTTAAGAATTCAACTTCAGAGGAAGATAGAATGATTTATTCAGCTCTACTTACACAGAAAAGGATCATCAGTTCATGTCTGAACATCTATCATCCATTTCTGCAGGCTTAACATTATCAAGAAGGCAAGGACTGTTATCTTCATGTACTTGGAGCGAGAAGTTTACCAAGACACTCTACAGAGCCCCTTGGTCAGCACCATCCATTTTTGCAGGAGAAATTGATGAAGTCGCCAAGGAAGTCGCTAAAGATTCCCGAGAAGTAATGATGATCAAGTCTATCGATACACTGGCCAGTGTAATACGTCAGACCTCCCAACGTTATTCCGGCAAATTGAAGTTTGCAGGCTTCCAGAGAGCAAGGGATAAGAAATCAGGCAACGCTAAAGGAAATAAGGATTCTTTTCGTCGCCCATCCGCAGCTCCAAGAGGTAACTACGGAAGAGGTCGGCCCTTTCGAGGCGCCAGAAGTTCCAGACGATGAAATACAGGTTCGGAACGACTGGAGTCTTCCACCCCCAGCCGTTCCAGTACAACCCTCACAAGTGGGTGGACGTCTGCAACTCTACTGGAAGAATTGGGGAATTCTTCAAGACGACTTCGTATCTCAGATTCTACGCACAGGTTACAGGATACAGCTACAAGCAGTACCACCAGTAACAATCAACCCTATGGTTCACAACTACGCTGCAGACCAGGGCCCCGTTCCTCAAAGCGATCGTAGCGCTACAACAGTCGTAACTCCCATACTTTAACATAGACTTACGACTGTCGTAGCGCCACGATCGCTTTGAGGAACGGGGCCCTGAAGGGAAATCTACAAGAAGCCATCACATCTCTACTAAAGAAAGAGGCAATAGAAGAGATAAAACACTGCGTAACACCAGGTTTCTACTCCCCAATTTTTCTGGTACCAAAGAAAAATTCAAAAGAAAAGTTCCGACCCATTTACAACATGAGGAAATTCAGCAAAGATTACCTCCTACCACCCGCAAAGTTCAAGATGATACATCTTCCACAGCTACGACAGCTCATACGTCCGCTAGACCATCTCGCCAACATAGATTTACAGGATGCATACTTACACATCCCGATCCATCCGGAATCAAGGAAATACCTACGATTCCAGTTCAACGGACGACATTTCCAATGGAAGGTCCTGCCATTTGGAATATCATCGGCCCCCTGGTTGTTTACTCGAGTGACAAAGCCCATCAATATATATCTACATTGTCGAGGTCTACGCAGTGCGTTCTACCTAGACGACGGGCTTCAAGCTCAGCAAGATCCCAGTCAACTCGGACGGCAACTGAACTTCACCATCAGACTTCTCACTCAACTAGGATGGCTAGTAAATCTCCTCAAGTCGGAACTACAGCCTACTCAGGACTTGCATTTCCTAGGAATATGGCTTATAACAACGAAGAATCGCATTTCGTTCCAGAGGATTGTTGGATCAAGATTCAACAAATGATCTCAAGTTCTACTCTCTCCGCTACCACTCACGAGAATGGCAGAGCTCTATTAGGTCTCCTCACGCCAGCTCAAGACATGACACGCAGAGGGAGACTACAACCGCGCCCACTACAGAGATTTGTGAACGCCCACTTACACAGTCTGGATCCCTTCGAAATACCAGACAGGCTAAAACCATATCTACTATGGTGGACTCAGAAGTCGAATGTTTTGCGACGGAAACTACTTAATAGAGCCGGAGTGCAACGCCCACCTCTACACAGACGCATCACTGCACGATTGGGGAGCACACCTCGACAACGAAGCGGTTGCCGGAAATGGTCGAAACAAGAAATGAATCTGCATATCAACATGCTCGAGATGAAAGCAGTAGTAAATGCCCTACTACATTGGTCCAAAGTACTAAGGAACGAAAATTGATGATCCATACGGACAACTCAACAGTGGCGTTCTACATAAACAAACAAGGATCAACAAGATCTTGCAATCTTCTAGACCACAGCATTCAACTATTCAACATAATAGACAATCTCAACATTTATGTGAAAGCATGTCACATTCCGGGAGCCAGGAATGTAATAGCAGATGCTTATCTCGACCACATCAACCATCCCCAACAGAATGGATGTTACATCCACAAGCCGCTCAGATGCATCATACAGACGATAGGATCTCCACTCGTAGACCTATTCGCCACGAGAGATTCAACAATCAACTGGCAACATTCGTCTCTCAATTCTCGATCCACAAGCATGGGCTTACAGGACGCTCCTAAGCATCCCATGGGAAGGGCTAAACGCCAGACGCTGCCTCCGCCAGCGTTAATACCACAGGTATTACAGAAAATCAGGCAGACAAACAATCTACAACTGATTTTGGTCGCGCCTTTACTGGCCAGTAAGAACGTGGCTTCCCGCTCTTTACAAGAAATCGGAAAACCAACAATACAACTTCCAGTTTGGCTGAACCTACTAATTCATCCTCACACCAAGCAAGTTCACAAGTATCCCAGATTGTTCCACCTACACGTATGGAACGTATCACGAATTGCTTGTCGAAAAGAGGATACTCCGCCAGAGCAGCGAAAGCAGTTACACTAGCTTTACGCAGATCTACTCGTAACTTGTATCACGACAAGTGGCAAAGCTTTGAGAAATATGCATCGAGGAAAGGTTTCACTGCAGTGAAAGCAACACATCCTCAAGTGGCGGAATATCTTTGTCATCTCAGACAAATGAGGAAATTAAAAGGTTCGACATTATCTACATACCTAACGGCTCTCAGCTCAGTTATCACTATGAAGACAGGCGTGAAACTGACCAAGGTGCCAGAGTTACTGGCCTTGCTACTTTTAAACTGGAAGACCAACAAATGAAATTTAAAGCGCCGGCTTGGGATCTCAACGTGGTATTACGACATCTCACCAGTGATGTGTAATCGAACCACTAGAAAGAAATTCTTACTTAATTTCTTACACAGAAAACGCTTATTTCTGATCGCCCTTGGCTGCAGCGCACATTATGTCAGAAATACATGCGCTGGACTTTGAACGGATACGCTTTTGACACACGCCACAACACGGTTCATCTAGGATTGAGGTGGGATTTCATCTTAGCCAGGTCAACCGGACAGACAATTCCACATCCCAGCATTATCCACAATCCTTGGTCCACAGGATATACAAGATTTATCCCTATGTCCAGTCAGAGCTTGAAAATATATCTACAGAAGTCTAAAACCAGGAGACGAAAATTCAAACGCCTTTTCATCCCCATATTGTCGGAGACACCCACAGAGATCTCACATACTACGATATCAGTTTGGATGAGAGCAATCATACTACGGGCCTACAAGGCAGCAGGACTTGAGCCTCCTCGAGCCTCCAATCCGCACGGGTTAGAGCACTGGCATCTACACTCGCTTCTACATGGGAACTGCTCAATATCCACGATCATGGAAGGGTGTTTTGGAAATCGGAGACAGTATTTGCTAACCACTACCTCAGAGACTTTGCTACCGAGGGATCGATATCCACCAGTTTGGACCTCTGGTTGTAGCTCAACAGCTGACGGTCCCTCAAAGGCGCTGAGATGTATCTCGCCCTTTACCAAGATGTCATGCAAAGCTCATACTCCAAGGAATAGAGCTTATAGTCCATGTACACGCTCTAGAACAGACTAGCATGAATATTGGACCCTGTACTAGTAAGGAATTACTTGTACATGGATAGGTCACTACTCCACTTGATACGACCATCAAGAGTTGGAGTTATTTAAATCCACATGCACGGGTTACAGAAGAGTTTGATATATTGTGGTCCCCCAAATTACCAAATTATTTCGACATATGGATCAACAGCAGCAGTGCCATTTTAAGTTCCCATGGGGTATATAGGACGTAAATTCATCACTAAGAAATCCAGAGAGGTGGCTTGACCCACCACCTATACCGGCCGGATTCTACAAGCAATAAGCATGAGTCAGGATAAGGAAAAATATGTAATTTTCTGACTAAAATTGATATTTTATACTTATCCTGACTCATGAGGTAAGCTCCTCCCAACCTCCCTCAAGGCACTCTGGGTTTCCCAGTAAACCAGTGTGTCGGGTTATAATACGGAAAGAATGAAGAGCATGGCAGACGGTGTATTGCGCTCCCGTACCTTAAGACCTGGCAGGAGGTGACTCCTGGTAAGTGATTTTACGTCCCCGCTTTTTTAGGGAGCTTCAAAAGGGCATTCAAGTGTTCCACTAGCATTCGGAAGGAAAGGGAGACAAGCAATAAGCATGCGTCAGGATAAGTATAAAATATCAATTTTAGTCAGAAAATTACATATTTTACATAAAAACTGTAATTAAAATTACACAATGCTAGGTTATATTTCTTTGGGTTAAATATTAGTACTCTTTATTATATTTTACTGATGACTGCGTCAGAATTCGTCCCGTTATATTATTGTGCATGTTTGAACTTGATTGCCAGGAAACATGTGCACAGCTGATTGCTATTTCCGGCTCAGATACACACGGTAATCTTAATCCCTGCAAATAATACAATGCCCAGCAAAAACAACTTAGAACTTAAAAGGTAAATAATCATGTCTAGTGATGTTTAATTGCAAATTTGACGTCAGTGATACGATGTTGTTTTATTACCCTGGAAAAAGTTTGACGAAAAGCGTAACCCATGGATAAGACCCTTCTTTGGCTCAAATACAAAAGTTCATTCACATGTTTACCAATTACAAAATTCCACGTTACAATAACTTCTGCCTCTGAGTATTTATTTTCCACATTAGTGATGTGTTTTAATGTACATTTCAGGAAGTGACACAACGGTCAAGCCAAAACAACCTGGTACCAGCACAAGGTCCAAAGACAAGGTCATGATCAGAGGTACGTTTTGCATGTGTGATCAACTAGTGTAAAATGTCCTAACTTGTTGCATGAAATCTGTATCAAAATCTTATGTCCAGCATATCATCCAACCACCAATCAGTCATCAGAAAGAATATCTACATATTTGTGTTGAATTATGCCAGTTAATCCTGTTGTTATACTATCTGGTTATAAAGTGTCAGTTGTATATCTGATAATTATTATTTCTGACATAATATGTATGGTTGGCTATTTCCCGATAACAGTGCAGCTTTCCGCTTTGGTAACATGACAAAACAGCAGGAAATTCTTCTGTTTTCAAAGGTTTTATGAATAACCTTATGAGTTTTTCCAGATGTAAGAAGCGATTTTATTGGATAAACGTTGGTTTCTAATGATGTTTTTGCCACAATCTATATCATTCAGTAACTACTTGCCTCGCCTCTTACCTAAAAGAAGACTCATACCTGTATAGTACGCCACTATTGCAAAGATCATGGCAAACCAATAAAATCATGTGTCGGAAAATGTGAAATGAGTCACATACATTCATGACCAACTAGTGTTATTCCAGACAAGCCGAATAGCTTAGGTCATGGAAAGAGTAGTTACGATTGGCCTCAGTCAAATAGTTTCTTTGGCGACATCGATTATTCGGATTATAAAATTATCTTGTTACTATTTGTTGACGACATAAGAAACTTTCTTACGCGGTTGTATTATAAATTTGTAGGAGTAGCCATGTTTGGAAGTTCAGAGTTACCTTTGCTTGAAAATAGTCTGAGATAGTTTCATCTACATGCCTGTTTGCTTATACAATGCCCAGTCGTGAACATGCCCCACGAGAGGGTTACGAAGTCGCCATCGGGCTTGCTGGATTAGTTACAAATGTCAGCTATAAGGATCGCGGATTGGTCAAAATCATGCACATGAGCTAAGGCAACCAATATTATTACAGCAATGGATACCATTCTCGAAAGCGAAAACTTTAGACTTACACGAAAGTTTTGGGTAAAATCATCCTATTTCATGATTTCGCACAAAAAAGATGGAAAATAGTCACTTATAATGTATGTTTGACAGCTTTTATGATTACTGTTGTTGATTTTATTCTTTAGTGTATTCAATTTGTTTAATTGTTTCCTCGAAACATAGTTACTTTGCTCTTTGACAACTTTAATGTGGACCCATTGCCGAAGCATGTGTCCAATAATCATTTTGTCAATAACATTGCGAAAAATAGTTTTTAATTCTAATTCTGTCAATAATATAAGTTCATTTGAAATGTAATAAGTGTTTTTAGACATTGATATATTAAATAAATGAATCATTTGTTAGGTAGGTTCATGAAATTATATACCGTTTCGATGCACCTACTGCCAGGGACTCCCTGACGTCCTTGGCCGGTTTTCTGGCCTGCAGTGTTGAATGGGTCTAAGGTTATCCATGTATAATAATGTAAAGGTCAAATCTATTAGGACATTTATGGGAAATTGCCAATCTTCTGTGAACCTGTTAATACCATTCATGTATTCAAACTGGTATTTACACTTTGGATTATAGCCCACCCCTAGGAGGCTTTCTCTATGTTTCCAAAGTCATCTTTGGCTTGACCATGAGTCTCAAACTGGTATTTCTTAATGATGTTTACAAAGTCATCTTTGGCTGACATGAGTCTCAGTCATGATGTTTGCCTTACTTAATTCTTAGATGCTTTCTTGCATTCTGTGCACATACATCACCAAATGTCTTCCTTTTCTCAAGTTTGCTGTTTAGTTTCATAAGTTCAACTGTTTATATTCAGTTTAGCCTTTGTGAATTGTTTTGAAACACATCATTCATGTCATTGGCCAAGTTCATCTCCTTGAAGTTTGCCAGAAACAAAAACACGGGAAAAGTATCCTGATGTTCAGTAATGCTGACATGCTCTAGGGTACTGTGCAAATTGTAAAGTTCACTGGGAAGGCTATTTGCATGGAATGTTGCTTATTTTCATGGGATGTTGCCTATTTTCATGTGCTTTATTGCCTTTTCAAGAGGTTCATAATGCCATGATTGTCATGCCGCCTGTTTGCCATCTGTTCCGTCTGTGGACATCATGATTAGTCAATATGTAGACATGGTTTGAAACTGAGAATGAATGAGATCATTGGTGTAGAATAGGACCATATAGTGGACATTGATAAAAAAAATGTTTCTCATCTTCTTATACATTACATAGGGGACATATAGCATCATTATTTTCCACATTACAAAACCCTTTTCTAACATTTTGTACTCCTAATTGATTAAAATTTGTTATAAGTAGAAGTAATGACCATCTGTATTTTAGGTTCTTCACAGCATCTATATACAACTCCTGATTAAATACAGTTTTAATGGGATAAAAAGATTTCTTTTCTGATAATTCAGAAAGCCAGTTTTGATTCACACAGTCGATGATTCTTTGAGTAAACATTTTTTAAATTATCTACATTTCCAACACCTTGATACAGCCAAACATGGCCAAACCCATACATAAATAACAATTTCTTTATCTGTTGCCTGATTATGGCGTTTTCATTTAACATGAAATAACATTGTTTCGATATCTATATGGAGGCATTGTAACAAGTCTTATCCGATATTTTATACAGTTTGTAAAATATTTAACATAAAGTGGATATCTACCACATTCTCCATATATTGTAACATTAGGAAATGATTTACCAACATTTAAAACAAATTTACAAAATGATCGATGTACAATTTCAAGTTGATGAATTTCTTTATAACCCCATATTTCACTGCCATGCGTCAGTATAGGTACAATCTTTAAATCAACTATCTTAAAAGCATCTTTTGGATATATGTCAAATTTTCTGATGCATGATGGTATTGGGAATAGGGTTTTATTTGCTTGTTGTGCTAGGACAGGGTATATGTAGTGTATGAGACACCTGACCATCTGTACCACACCACAGGGTTTTATTTGCTTGTTGTGCTAGGACAGGGTATATGTAGTGTATGAGACACCCGACCATCTGTACCACACCACAGGGTTTTATTTGCTTGTTGTGCTAGGACAGGGTATATGTAGTGTATGAGACACCCGACCATCTGTATGTACCACACACCACAGGGTTTTATTTGTTTGTTGTGCTAGGACAGGGTATATGTAGTGTATGAGACACCCGACCATCTGTACCACACCACAGGGTTTTATTTGCTTGTTGTGCTAGGACAGGGTATATGTAGTGTATGAGACACCCGACCATCTGTACCACACCACAGGGTTTTATTTGCTTGTTGTGCTAGGACAGGGTATATGTAGTGTATGAGACACCCGACCATCTGTACCACACCACAGGGTTTTATTTGCTTGTTGTGCTAGGACAGGGTATATGTAGTGTATGAGACACCCAACCATCTGTACCACACCACAGGGTTTTATTTGCTTGTTGTGCTAGGACAGAGTATATGCAGTGTATGAGACACCCGACCATCTGTACCACACCACAGGGCTGATACTCCGGGATCCTTAAGACCTACCAGTCCCACGGAAAATCAACCAGTCCTATCAACATTGTTGAAGAGTATTCTTTAATTAAATATAACAGAAGAAAAGGTATGTTTGATGAGCTTTAATTAAATGCATGACTAACACAAGCTGATAATGCTTCTATTTTTTTTTACCAACTCAAAGTTAAACCATCTCTGGTGTTCTGTAGGATGTATATTTTTAACACTGGTATATGGTATCACGTCTGTCTCCTATGTAGTCTTCTTTCTCTTCTTTGAAAGATTTGAGAGACATGCAGTGATCTCTTCATGGTTAGTAAGGGATATGTTAGTAACAGAAGTTAATAAGTCATGTTTATGTGTGAATCATGGTTAGTAAAGGGATATGTTAGTAAGAGATGTTAATAAACCATGTTTATACATGAATCATGGTAAGTAAGGGATATGTTAGTAAGAGAAGTTAATAAACCATGTTTATACATGAATCATGGTTAGTAAGGGATATGTTAGTAAGAGATGTTAATAAGCCATGTTTATATATGAATCATGGTTAGTAAGGGATATGTTAGTAAGAGATGTTAATAAACCATGTTTATATATGAATCATGGTTAGTAAGGGATATGTTAGTAAGAGATGTTAATAAACCATGTTTATATATGAATCATGGTTAGTAAGGGATATGTTAGTAAGAGAAGTTAATAAACCATGTTTATATATGAATCATGGTTAGTAAGGGATATGTTAGTAAGAGAAGTTAATAAACCATGTTTATATATGAATCATGGTTAGTAAAGGGATATGTTAGTAAGAGAAGTTAATAAGCCATGTTTATATATGAATCATGGTTAGTAAGGGATATGTTAGTAAGAGATGTTAATAAACCATGTTTATATATGAATCATGATATGTTAGTAAAATGGATATGTTTAGTAAGAGATGTTAATAAATCATGTTTATGTATGAATCATGGTTAGTAAGGGATATGTTAGTAAGAGATGTTAATAAACCATGTTTATATATGAATCATGGTTAGTAAGGGATATGTTAGTAAGGTTAATAAACCATATGTTGAAGTAAGAGATATGTTAATAAAGATGCCATGTGTTTATATATGAATCATGGTTAGTAAGGGATATGTTAGTAAGAGAAGTTAATAAACCATGTTTATATATGAATCATGGTTAGTAAAGGGATATGTTAGTAAGAGATGTTAATAAACCATGTTTATATATGAATCATGGTTAGTAAAGGGATATGTTAGTAAGAGATGTTAATAAACCATGTTTATATATGAATCATGGTTAGTAAAGGGATATGTTAGTAAGAGATGTTAATAAACCATGTTTTATAGTATGAATAAACCATGTTTATATATGAATCATGGTTAGTAGTAAGGGATATGTTAGTAAGAGATGTTAATAAACCATGTTTATGTATGAATCATGGTTAGTAAAGGGATATGTTAGTAAGAGATGTTAATAAACCATGTTTATATATGAATCATGGTTAGTAAAGGGATATGTTAGTAAGAGATGTTAATAAACCATGTTTATGTATGAATCATGGTTAGTAAAGGATATGTTAGTAAGAGATGTTAATAAACCATGTTTATATATGAATCATGGTTAGTAAGGGATATGTTAGTAAGAGATGTTAATAAACCATGTTTATATATGAATCATGGTTAGTAAAGGATATGTTAGTAAGAGTGATGTTAATAAACCATGTTTATATATGAATCATGGTTAGTAAAGGATATGTTAGTAAGAGATGTTAATAAACCATGTTTATGTATGAATCATGGTTAGTAAGGGATATGTTAGTAAGAGATGTTAATAAACCATGCTTTTATATATGAATCATGGTTAGTAAGGGATATGTTAGTAAGTAAGAGATGTTAATAAACCATGTTTATATATGAATCATGGTTAGTAAAAGGGATATGTTAGTAAGAGATGTTAATAAACCATGTTTATATATGAATCATGGTTAGTAAGGGATATGTTAGTAAGAGATGTTAATAAGCCATGTTTATATATGAATCATGGTTAGTAAGGGATATGTTAGTAGAGAGTTAATAAACCATGTTATAAACCATGTTTATGTATGAATCATGGTTAGTAAGGGATATGTTAGTAAGTGATGTTAATAAATCATGTTTATGTATGAATCAAATAAAGAAATTTATGACCAGATTTCTTCTGTGGAAATTAAAACACACTTACTGCACACCTGAACACATGATCAGTGGTGACATTTTGCAAACAGGACAACAGTACACGTGTCCAATAACAAGACATTACATGGTAAATAACAGAGGTCAAGGTCATGAGAACTCAATAGATCGTTTTGTCGCTAATCCAAATTGCTGATGTGGCCATACTTGGTTTTCAACAGCAGTGATCAGTGTTCTGTTTACTGTTAACATAAACACTGTTGGTCCTAAATATCAGATTTATTAGTACTTTTAAGTGACCTGGTAAATTCATAACTGAACAGAATCCCTGTTGATGTCTCACTTGATGACTCCATCTGGCTTCAAAGATATGTTTCTATGTCTGGGCAGATGTCTCTTCAATCCCAAAGTGGGATGCTTTTGTACACATTTGCAGCATTGATATAGCTGTATAAAACTGTCATGGGTTATCAGCACCTGGTTTTGTGATTTGATTTAGGATACAGTTTGTGCACCCAGCTGCACTATTCTGGGCCTGATCATGATGATCCTCATGCAGTATGTCATGCTTTTACTTCCTGTAAATACTAATAGGTTAAGGGGTCTTTCAATTAATGGAATGTGCAATATTGTCACTGTTACATTACCAGGGTTTTGCTGACTTTAATGTTCTTGAAATGTTTTGTGAAGAACTTGCTACTGAGAGTGAAGTGTAACTACCAGCTGACTTTCTTTATTCAGGTGTGGAAGGACACCACAAACAAATTGTGACACATATGGCAGTGTAAGCTCCTGGACTTCAGGAAAAACGACAAAGACATTTCACTGATCATGGCAACAAATAATGGTGTTGCATTGAGGGTGAATGCAGTAGCCCTGTGGAAGGTTGATGGCAGTGTATGGATGTCGGGCCCGACGATACAATTATTGTGTCCTGGCTAATGATGGCTAAGGGCGAGTCAGCTTGAAGCAGGCACAAATAATGGTGTTGCATTGAGGGTGAATGCAGTAGCCCTGTGGAAGGTTGATGGCAGTGTATGGATGTCGGGCCCGACGATACAATTATTGTGTCCTGGCTAATGATGGCTAAAGGCGAGTTAGCTTGAAGCAGGCACAAATAATGATGTTGCATTGAGGGTGAATGCAGTAGCCCTGTGGAAGGTTGATGGCAGTGTATGGATGTCGGGCCCGACGATACAATTATTGTGTCCTGGCTAATGATGGCTAAAGGCGAGAGTTAGCTTGAAGCAGGCACAAATAATGGTGTTGCATTGAGGGTGAATGCAGTAGCCCTGTGGAAGGTTGATGGCAGTGTATGGATGTCGGGCCCGACGATACAATTATTGTGTCCTGGCTAATGATGGCTAAAAAGGCTAGTTAGCTTGAAGCAGGCACAAATAATGATGTTGCATTGAGGGTGAATGCAGTAGCCCTGTGGAAGGTTGATGGCAGTGTATGGATGTCGGGCCCGACGATACAATTATTGTGTCCTGGCTAATGATGGCTAAAGGCGAGTTAGCTTGAAGCAGGCACAAATAATGGTGTTGCATTGAGGGTGAATGCAGTAGCCCTGTGGAAGGTTGATGGCAGTGTATGGATGTCGGGCCCGACGATACAATTATTGTGTCCTGGCTAATGATGGCTAAGGGCGAGTTAGCTTGAAGCAGGCACAAATAATGGTGTTGCATTGAGGGTGAATGCAGTAGCCCTGTGGAAGGTTGATGGCAGTGTATGGATGTCGGGCCCGACGATACAATTATTGTGTCCTGGCTAATGATGGCTAAAGGCGTAGTTAGCTTGAAGCAGGCACAAATAATGGTGTTGCATTGAGGGTGAATGCAGTAGCCCTGTGGAAGGTTGATGGCAGTGTATGGATGTCGGGCCCGACGATACAATTATTGTGTCCTGGCTAATGATGGCTAAAGGCGAGTTAGCTTGAAGCAGAGGCAAATAATGATGTTGCATTGAGGGTGAATGCAGTAGCCCTGTGGAAGGTTGATGGCAGTGTATGGATGTCGGGCCCGACGATACAATTATTGTGTCCTGGCTAATGATGGCTAAAGGGCGAGTTAGCTTGAAGCAGGCACAAATAATCGTGTTACATTGAGGGTGAATGCAGTAGCCCTGTGGAAGGTTGATGGCAGTGTATGGATGTCGGGCCCGACGATACAATTATTGTGTCCTGGCTAATGATGGCTAAAGGCGAGTTAGCTTGAAGCAGGCACAAATAATGGTGTTGCATTGAGGGTGAATGCAGTAGCCCTGTGGAAGGTTGATGGCAGTGTATGGATGTCGGGCCCGACGATACAATTATTGTGTCCTGGCTAATGATGGCTAAAGGCGAGTTAGCTTGAAGCAGGCACAAATAATGATGTTGCATTGAGGGTGAATGCAGTAGCCCTGTGGAAGGTTGATGGCAGTGTATGGATGTCGGGCCCGACGATACAATTATTGTGTCCTGGCTAATGATGGCTAAAGGCTAGTTAGCTTGAAGCAGGCACAAATAATGATGTTGCATCCTCATGCAGTATGTCATGCTTTTACTTCCCTGTAAATACTAATAGGTTAAGGGGTCTTTCAATTAATAGAATGTGCAATATTGTCACTGTTACATTACCAGGGTTTTGCTGACTTTAATGTTCTTGAAATGTTTTGTGAAGAACTTGCTACTGAGAGTGAAGTGTAACTACCAGCTGACTTTCTTTATTCAGGTGTGGAAGGACACCACAAACAAATTGTGACACATATGGCAGTGTAAGCTCCTGGACTTGGGAAACGACAAAGACATTTCACTGATCATGGCAACAAATAATGGTGTTGCATTGAGGGTGAATGCAGTAGCCCTGTGGAAGGTTGATGGCAGTGTATGGATGTCAGGCCCGACGATACAATTATTGTGTCCTGGCTAATGATGGCTAAAGGCGAGTTAGCTTGAAGCAGGCACAAATAATGATGTTGCATTGAGGGTGAATGCAGTAGCCCTGTGGAAGGTTGATGGCAGTGTATGGATGTCGGGCCCGACGATACAATTATTGTGTCCTGGCTAATGATGGCTAAAGGCGAGTTAGCTTGAAGCAGGCACAAATAATGGTGTTGCATTGAGGGTGAATGCAGTAGCCCTGTGGAAGGTTGATGGCAGTGTATGGATGTCGGGCCCGGACGATACAATTATTGTGTCCTGGCTAATGATGGCTAAAGGCTAGTTAGCTTGAAGCAGGCACAAATAATGATGTTGCATTGAGGGTGAATGCAGTAGCCCTGTGGAAGGTTGATGGCAGTGTATGGATGTCGGGCCCGACGATACAATTATTGTGTCCTGGCTAATGATGGCTAAAGGCGAGTTAGCTTGAAGCAGGCACAAATAATAATGTTGCATTGAGGGTGAATGCAGTAGCCCTGTGGAAGGTTGATGGCAGTGTATGGATGTCGGGCCCGACGATACAATTATTGTGTCCTGGCTAATGATGGCTAAAGGCGAGTTAGCTTGAAGGAGGCACAAATAATGATGTTGCATTGAGGGTGAATGCAGTAGCCCTGTGGAAGGTTGATGGCAGTGTATGGATGTCGGGCCCGACAATACAATTATTGTGTCCTGGCTAATGATGGCTAAAGGCGAGTTAGCTTGAAGCAGGCACAAATAATGGTGTTGCATTGAGGGTGAATGCAGTAGCCCTGTGGAAGGTTGATGGCAGTATATGGATGTCGGGCCCCGACGATACAATTATTGTGTCCTGGCTAATGATGGCTAAAGGCGAGTTAGCTTGAAGCAGGCACAAATAATGGTGTTGCATTGAGGGTGAATGCAGTAGCCCTGTGGAAGGTTGATGGCAGTGTATGGATGTCGGGCCCGACGATACAATTATTGTGTCCTGGCTAATGATGGCTAAAGGCTAGTTAGCTTGAAGCAGGCACAAATAATGGTGTTGCATTGAGGGTGAATGCAGTAGCCCTGTGGAAGGTTGATGGCAGTGTATGGATGTCGGGCCCGACGATACAATTATTGTGTCCTGGCTAATGATGGCTAAAGGCGAGTTAGCTTGAAGCAGGCACAAATAATGGTGTTGCATTGAGGGTGAATGCAGTAGCCCTGTGGAAGGTTGATGGCAGTGTATGGATGTCGGGCCCGACGATACAATTATTGTGTCCTGGCTAATGATGGCTAAAGGCGAGTTAGCTTGAAGCAGGCACAAATAATGGTGTTGCATTGAGGGTGAATGCAGTAGCCCTGTGGAAGGTTGATGGCAGTGTATGGATGTCGGGCCCGACGATACAATTATTGTGTCCTGGCTAATGATGGCTAAAGGCGAGTTAGCTTGAAGCAGGCACAAATAATGGTGTTGCATTGAGGGTGAATGCAGTAGCCCTGTGGAAGGTTGATGGCAGTGTATGGATGTCGGGCCCGACGATACAATTATTGTGTCCTGGCTAATGATGGCTAAAGGCGAGTTGGCTTGAAGCAGGCACAAATAATGATGTTGCATTGAGGGTGAATGCAGTAGCCCTGTGGAAGGTTGATGGCAGTGTATGGATGTCAGGCCCGACGATACAATTATTGTGTCCTGGCTAATGATGGCTAAAGGCGAGTTAGCTTGAAGCAGGCACAAATAATGGTGTTGCATTGAGGGTGAATGCAGTAGCCCTGTGGAAGGTTGATGGCAGTGTATGGATGTCGGGCCCGACGATACAATTATTGTGTCCTGGCTAATGATGGCTAAAGGCTAGTTGGCTTGAAGCAGGCACAAATAATGATGTTGCATCCTCATGCAGTATGTCATGCTTTTACTTCCTGTAAATACTAATAGGTTAAGGGGTCTTTCAATTAATAGAATGTGCAATATTGTCACTGTTACATTACCAGGGTTTTGCTGACTTTAATGTTCTTGAAATGTTTTGTGAAGAACTTGCTACTGAGAGTGAAGTGTAACTACCAGCTGACTTTCTTTATTCAGGTGTGGAAGGACACCACAAACAAATTGTGACACATATGGCAGTGTAAGCTCCTGGACTTCAGGAAACGACAAAGACATTTCACTGATCATGGCAACAAATAATGGTGTTGCATTGAGGGTGAATGCAGTAGCCCTGTGGAAGGTTGATGGCAGTGTATGGATGTCGGGCCCGACGATACAATTATTGTGTCCTGGCTAATGATGGCTAAAGGCGAGTTAGCTTGAAGCAGGCACAAATAATGATGTTGCATTGAGGGTGAATGCAGTAGCCCTGTGGAAGGTTGATGGCAGTGTATGGATGTCGGGCCCGACGATACAATTATTGTGTCCTGGCTAATGATGGCTAAAGGCGAGTTAGCTTGAAGCAGGCACAAATAATGGTGTTGCATTGAGGGTGAATGCAGTAGCCCTGTGGAAGGTTGATGGCAGTGTATGGATGTCGGGCCCGACGATACAATTATTGTGTCCTGGCTAATGATGGCTAAAGGCGAGTTAGCTTGAAGCAGGCACAAATAATGGTGTTGCATTGAGGGTGAATGCAGTAGCCCTGTGGAAGGTTGATGGCAGTGTATGGATGTCGGGCCCGACGATACAATTATTGTGTCCTGGCTAATGATGGCTAAAGGCGAGTTGGCTTGAAGCAGGCACAAATAATGATGTTGCATTGTGAGGGTGAATGCAGTAGCCCTGTGGAAGGTTGATGGCAGTGTATGGATGTCGGGCCCGACGATACAATTATTGTGTCCTGGCTAATGATGGCTAAAGGCGAGTTAGCTTGAAGCAGGCACAAATAATGGTGTTGCATTGAGGGTGAATGCAGTAGCCCTGTGGAAGGTTGATGGCAGTGTATGGATGTCGGGCCCGACGATACAATTATTGTGTCCTGGCTAATGATGGCTAAAGGCTAGTTGGCTTGAAGCAGGCACAAATAATGATGTTGCATTGAGGGTATGTCATGCAGTACTTCCTGTGGAAGGTTGATGGCAGTTAGGGATGTCAATTAATAGAATGTGCAATATTGTGTCTGTGGCATTATGATGGTTTTGCTGACTTTAATGTTCTTGAAATGGCACAAATAAAGAACTTGCTACTGAGAAGTGAAGTGTAACAGTACCAGCTGAAGGTTCTTTATTCAGGTATGGATGGACACCACAAACAAATTGTGACACATATGGCAGTGTAAGTCCTGGACTAATCATGGCTAACAAAGACATTTCACTGATCAGGCAACAAATAATGGTGTTGCATTGAGGGTGAATGCAGTAGCCCTGTGGAAGGTTGATGGCAGTGTATGGATGTCGGGGCCGACGATACAATTATTGTGTCCTGGCTAATGATGGCTAAAGGCGAGTTAGCTTGAAGCAGGCACAAATAATGATGTTGCATTGAGGGTGAATGCAGTAGCCCTGTGGAAGGTTGATGGCAGTGTATGGATGTCGGGCCCGACGATACAATTATTGTGTCCTGGCTAATGATGGCTAAAGGCGAGTTAGCTTGAAGCAGGCACAAATAATGGTGTTGCATTGAGGGTGAATGCAGTAGGCCTGTGGAAGGTTGATGGCAGTGTATGGATGTCGGGCCCGACGATACAATTATTGTGTCCTGGCTAATGATGGCTAAAGGCGAGTTAGCTTGAAGCAGGCACAAATAATGGTGTTGCATTGAGGGTGAATGCAGTAGCCCTGTGGAAGGTTGATGGCAGTGTATGGATGTCAGGCCCGACGATACAATTATTGTGTCCTGGCTAATGATGGCTAAAGGCGAGTTAGCTTGAAGCAGGCCCAAATAATGGTGTTGCATTGAGGGTGAATGCAGTAGTTCTTTGGTGAGAAGAGGTGATAACGTCATGCTTGAGAATATTTTGCTCATATGACGGCGTGTCGATGGATGTGTATGTGTATATGCGGCTGTTTGTACTAGCCCAGACTGAAGCTGGTTTTATAGCCAGCCCACTGAGATACCATGCCACAGTGAGCATGAATACCCTGTGGAAGGTTGACATTATACTGACTGTCGAGCCCGACCAGTACTTGTTGTACCCATTAATGCTGAGCGCCAGGCAGGGACCAACAAGTACCATATGTTAACGTATTTTGGTATGGCGTGGCCGGGGATCGAACCCACAACCTTCCGCTCTCCGGGCAGATGCTCTAACCACTACACCATGGATTGAGGTCCAGCAGCCCTGTGGAAGGTTGATGGCAGTGTATGGATGTCGGGGGCCCGACGATACAATTATTGTGTCCTGGCTAATGATGGCTAAAGGCGAGTTAGCTTGAAGCAGGCACAAATAATGATGTTGCATTGAGGGTGAATGCAGTAGCCCTGTGGAAGGTTGATGGCAGTGTATGGATGTCGGGCCCGACGATACAATTATTGTGTCCTGGCTAATGATGGCTAAAGGCGAGTTAGCTTGAAGCAGGCACAAATAATGGTGTTGCATTGAGGGTGAATGCAGTAGCCCTGTGGAAGGTTGATGGCAGTGTATGGATGTCGGGCCCGACGATACAATTATTGTGTCCTGGCTAATGATGGCTAAAGGCGAGAGTTGGCTTGAAGCAGGCACAAATAATGATGTTGCATTGAGGGTGAATGCAGTAGCCCTGTGGAAGGTTGATGGCAGTGTATGGATGTCGGGCCCGACGATACAATTATTGTGTCCTGGCTAATGATGGCTAAAGGCGAGTTAGCTTGAGGCAGGCACAAATAATGGTGTTGCATTGAGGGTGAATGCAGTAGCCCTGTGGAAGGTTGATGGCAGTGTATGGATGTCGGGCCCGACGATACAATTATTGTGTCCTGGCTAATGATGGCTAAAGGCTAGTTAGCTTGAAGCAGGCACAAATAATGATGTTGCATTGAGGGTGAATGCAGTAGCCCTGTGGAAGGTTGATGGCAGTGTATGGATGTCGGGCCCGACGATACAATTATTGTGTCCTGGCTAATGATGGCTAAAGGCGAGTTAGCTTGAAGCAGGCACAAATAATGGTGTTGCATTGAGGGTGAATGCAGTAGCCCTGTGGAAGGTTGATGGCAGTGTATGGATGTCGGGCCCGACGATACAATTATTGTGTCCTGGCTAATGATGGCTAAAGGCGAGTTAGCTTGAAGCAGGCACAAATAATGGTGTTGCATTGAGGGTGAATGCAGTAGCCCTGTGGAAGGTTGATGGCAGTGTATGGATGTCGGGCCCGACGATACAATTATTGTGTCCTGGCTAATGATGGCTAAAGGCTAGTTAGCTTGAAGCAGGCACAAATAATGGTGTTGCATTGAGGGTGAATGCAGTAGCCCTGTGGAAGGTTGATGGCAGTGTATGGATGTCGGGCCCGACGATACAATTATTGTGTCCTGGCTAATGATGGCTAAAGGCGAGTTAGCTTGAAGCAGGCACAAATAATGGTGTTGCATTGAGGGTGAATGCAGTAGCCCTGTGGAAGGTTGATGGCAGTGTATGGATGTCGGGCCCGACGATACAATTATTGTGTCCTGGCTAATGATGGCTAAAGGCGAGTTAGCTTGAAGCAGGCACAAATAATGATGTTGCATTGAGGGTGAATGCAGTAGCCCTGTGGAAGGTTGATGGCAGTGTATGGATGTCGGGCCCGACGATACAATTATTGTGTCCTGGCTAATGATAGCTACAGGCAAGTTGGCTTGAAGCAGGCACAAATAATGGTGTTGCATTGAGGGTGAATGCAGTAGCCCTGTGGAAGGTTGATGGCAGTGTATGGATGTCGGGCCCGACGATACAATTATTGTGTCCTGGCTAATGATGGCTAAAGGCTAGTTGGCTTGAAGCAGGCACAAATAATGATGTTGCATCCTGAGGGTGTATGTCATGCAGTACTTCCTGTAAATACTAATAGGTTAAGGGGTCTTTCAATTAATAGAATGTGCAATATTGTCACTGTTACATTACCAGGGTTTTGCTGACTTTAATGTTCTTGAAATGTTTTGTGAAGAACTTGCTACTGAGAGTGAAGTGTAACTACCAGCTGACTTTTCTTTAAGGTGTGGAAGGACACCACAAACAAATGACACATATGGCGATAGTGTAAGCTCCTGGACTTCAGGAATGACAAAGACATTTCACTGATCATGGCAACAAATAATGGTGTTGCATTGAGGGTGAATGCAGTAGCCCTGTGGAAGGTTGATGGCAGTGTATGGATGTCGGGCCCGACGATACAATTATTGTGTCCTGGCTAATGATGGCTAAAGGCGAGTTAGCTTGAAGCAGGCACAAATAATGATGTTGCATTGAGGGTGAATGCAGTAGCCCTGTGGAAGGTTGATGGCAGTGTATGGATGTCGGGCCCGACGATACAATTATTGTGTCCTGGCTAATGATGGCTAAAGGCTAGTTGGCTTGAAGCAGGCACAAATAATGATGTTGCATTGAGGGTGAATGCTTTACTTCCTGTGGAAGGTTGATAGGCAAGGTGTATTCAATTAATAGAATGGCAATATTGTCAGTTACATTACCAGGGTTTTGATGACTTTAATGGCTTGAGTTGTTTTTGAAGAACTTGCACACTGAGAGTGAAGTGTAACTACCAGGTGAATTCTTTATTCAGGTGTGGAAGGACATGGCAAACAAATTGATGACACATATGGCAGTGTTGTGTCCTGGCTAATGATGGCTAAAGGACAGTTAGCTTGAAGCAGGCACAAATAATGGTGTTGCATTGAGGGTGAATGCAGTAGCCCTGTGGAAGGTTGATGGCAGTGTATGGATGTCAGGGCCCGACGATACAATTATTGTGTCCTGGCTAATGATGGCTAAAGGCGAGTTAGCTTGAAGCAGGCACAAATAATGATGTTGCATTGAGGGTGAATGCAGTAGCCCTGTGGAAGGTTGATGGCAGTGTATGGATGTCGGGCCCGACGATACAATTATTGTGTCCTGGCTAATGATGGCTAAAGGCGAGTTAGCTTGAAGCAGGCACAAATAATGGTGTTGCATTGAGGGTGAATGCAGTAGCCCTGTGGAAGGTTGATGGCAGTGTATGGATGTCGGGCCCGACGATACAATTATTGTGTCCTGGCTAATGATGGCTAAAGGCTAGTTAGCTTGAAGCAGGCACAAATAATGATGTTGCATTGAGGGTGAATGCAGTAGCCCTGTGGAAGGTTGATGGCAGTGTATGGATGTCGGGCCCGACGATACAATTATTGTGTCCTGGCTAATGATGGCTAAAGGCGAAGTTAGCTTGAAGCAGGCACAAATAATGATGTTGCATTGAGGGTGAATGCAGTAGCCCTGTGGAAGGTTGATGGCAGTGTATGGATGTCGGGCCCGACGATACAATTATTGTGTCCTGGCTAATGATGGCTAAAGGCGAGTTAGCTTGAAGCAGGCACAAATAATGATGTTGCATTGAGGGTGAATGCAGTAGCCCTGTGGAAGGTTGATGGCAGTGTATGGATGTCGGGCCCGACGATACAATTATTGTGTCCTGGCTAATGATGGCTAAAGGCGAGTTAGCTTGAAGCAGGCACAAATAATGGTGTTGCATTGAGGGTGAATGCAGTAGCCCTGTGGAAGGTTGATGGCAGTATATGGATGTCGGGCCCGACGATACAATTATTGTGTCCTGGCTAATGATGGCTAAAGGCGAGTTAGCTTGAAGCAGGCACAAATAATGGTGTTGCATTGAGGGTGAATGCAGTAGCCCTGTGGAAGGTTGATGGCAGTGTATGGATGTCGGGCCCGACGATACAATTATTGTGTCCTGGCTAATGATGGCTAAAGGCGAGTTAGCTTGAAGCAGGCACAAATAATGGTGTTGCATTGAGGGTGAATGCAGTAGCCCTGTGGAAGGTTGATGGCAGTGTATGGATGTCGGGCCCGACGATACAATTATTGTGTCCTGGCTAATGATGGCTAAAGGCGAGTTAGCTTGAAGCAGGCACAAATAATGATGTTGCATTGAGGGTGAATGCAGTAGCCCTGTGGAAGGTTGATGGCAGTGTATGGATGTCGGGCCCGACGATACAATTATTGTGTCCTGGCTAATGATGGCTAAAGGCGAGTTAGCTTGAAGCAGAGGCAAATAATGATGTTGCATTGAGGGTGAATGCAGTAGCCCTGTGGAAGGTTGATGGCAGTGTATGGATGTCGGGCCCGACGATACAATTATTGTGTCCTGGCTAATGATGGCTAAAGGCGAGTTAGCTTGAAGCAGGCACAAATAATGGTGTTGCATTGAGGGTGAATGCAGTAGCCCTGTGGAAGGTTGATGGCAGTGTATGGATGTCGGGCCCGACGATACAATTATTGTGTCCTGGCTAATGATGGCTAAAGGCGAGTTAGCTTGAAGCAGGCACAAATAATGATGTTGCATTGAGGGTGAATGCAGTAGCCCTGTGGAAGGTTGATGGCAGTGTATGGATGTCGGGCCCGACGATACAATTATTGTGTCCTGGCTAATGATGGCTAAAGGCGAGTTAGCTTGAAGCAGGCACAAATAATGGTGTTGCATTGAGGGTGAATGCAGTAGCCCTGTGGAAGGTTGATGGCAGTGTATGGATGTCGGGCCCGACGATACAATTATTGTGTCCTGGCTAATGATGGCTAAAGGCGAGTTAGCTTGAAGCAGGCACAAATAATGATGTTGCATTCATGCAGGTGAATGCAGTACTTCCCTACTAATGGAAGGTTGATGGCAGTATATGTCATGTTACATTACCAGGGTTTTGCTGACATTAATGTTCTTGAAATGTTTTGTGAAGAACTTGCTACTGAGAGTAATGATGGCTACCAGCTGAGTTCTTTATTCAGGTGTGGAAGGACAGGCAAACAAATGTCGGGACACATATGGCAGTGTGTCCTGGACTTCATGAAACGACTAAAGACATTTCACTGATCATGGCAACAAATAATGGTGTTGCATTGAGGGTGAATGCAGTAGCCCTGTGGAAGGTTGATGGCAGTGTATATGATGTCGGGGCCCGACGATACAATTATTGTGTCCTGGCTAATGATGGCTAAAGGCGAGTTAGCTTGAAGCAGGCACAAATAATGGTGTTGCATTGAGGGTGAATGCAGTAGCCCTGTGGAAGGTTGATGGCAGTGTATGGATGTCGGGCCCGACGATACAATTATTGTGTCCTGGCTAATGATGGCTAAGGCGAGTTAGTTTGAAGCAGGCACAAATAATGGTGTTGCATTGAGGGTGAATGCAGTAGCCCTGTGGAAGGTTGATGGCAGTGTATGGATGTCGGGCCCGACGATACAATTATTGTGTGTCCTGGCTAATGATGGCTAAAGGCGAGTTAGCTTGAAGCAGGCACAAATAATGGTGTTGCATTGAGGGTGAATGCAGTAGCCCTGTGGAAGGTTGATGGCAGTGTATGGATGTCGGGCCCGACGATACAATTATTGTGTCCTGGCTAATGATGGCTAAAGGCGAGTTAGCTTGAAGCAGGCACAAATAATGGTGTTGCATTGAGGGTGAATGCAGTAGCCCTGTGGAAGGTTGATGGCAGTGTATGGATGTCGGGCCCGACGATGCTCATATGGGCGATATATTGTGTCCTGTTTGTGAGGGTGAAGCCCAGACTGAAGCTGGTTTTATGATGGCTGCCACAGTGAAGCATGAATACCCCACTCAGACACATTATACTGACTCGAGCTGAAAGCAGCACAAATAATGGTGTTGCATTGAGGGTGAATGCAGTAGCCCCAACAAAGGTTGATGGCAGTGTATGGATGTTGGGCCCGACGATGGCATTATTATTGTGTCCTGGCTAATGATGGCTAAAAGGGCAGTTAGCTCTGAAGCAGGCACAAATAATGATGTTGCATTGAGGGTGAATGCAGTAGCCCTGTGGAAGGTTGATGGCAGTGTATGGATGTCGGGCCCGACGATACAATTATTGTGTCCTGGCTAATGATGGCTAAAGGCGAGTTAGCTTGAAGCAGGCACAAATAATGATGTTGCATTGAGGGTGAATGCAGTAGCCCTGTGGAAGGTTGATGGCAGTGTATGGATGTCGGGCCCGACGATACAATTATTGTGTCCTGGCTAATGATGGCTAAAAGGCGAGTTAGCTTGAAGCAGGCACAAATAATGGTGTTGCATTGAGGGTGAATGCAGTAGCCCTGTGGAAGGTTGATGGCAGTGTATGGATGTCGGGCCCGACGATACAATTATTGTGTCCTGGCTAATGATGGCTAAAGGCGAGTTAGCTTGAAGCAGGCACAAATAATGATGTTGCATTGAGGGTGAATGCAGTAGCCCTGTGGAAGGTTGATGGCAGTGTATGGATGTCGGGCCCGACGATACAATTATTGTGTCCTGGCTAATGATGGCTAAAGGCGAGTTAGCTTGAAGCAGGCACAAATAATGATGTTGCATTGAGGGTGAATGCAGTAGCCCTGTGGAAGGTTGATGGCAGTGTATGGATGTCGGGCCCGACGATACAATTATTGTGTCCTGGCTAATGATGGCTAAAGGCGAGTTAGCTTGAAGCAGGCACAAATAATGATGTTGCATTGAGGGTGAATGCAGTAGCCCTGTGGAAGGTTGATGGCAGTGTATGGATGTCGGGCCCGACGATACAATTATTGTGTCCTGGCTAATGATGGCTAAAGGCGAGTTAGCTTGAAGCAGGCACAAATAATGGTGTTGCATTGAGGGTGAATGCAGTAGCCCTGTGGAAGGTTGATGGCAGTGTATGGATGTCGGGCCCGACGATACAATTATTGTGTCCTGGCTAATGATGGCTAAAGGCGAGTTAGCTTGAAGCAGGCACAAATAATGGTGTTGCATTGAGGGTGAATGCAGTAGCCCTGTGGAAGGTTGATGGCAGTGTATGGATGTCGGGCCCGACGATACAATTATTGTGTCCTGGCTAATGATGGCTAAAGGCGAGTTAGCTTGAAGCAGGCACAAATAATGATGTTGCATTGAGGGTGAATGCAGTAGCCCTGTGGAAGGTTGATGGCAGTGTATGGATGTCGGGCCCGACGATACAATTATTGTGTCCTGGCTAATGATGGCTAAAGGCGAGTTAGCTTGAAGCAGGCACAAATAATGGTGTTGCATTGAGGGTGAATGCAGTAGCCCTGTGGAAGGTTGATGGCAGTGTATGGATGTCGGGCCCGACGATACAATTATTGTGTCCTGGCTAATGATGGCTAAAGGCGAGTTAGCTTGAAGCAGGCACAAATAATGATGTTGCATTGAGGGTGAATGCAGTAGCCCTGTGGAAGGTTGATGGCAGTGTATGGATGTCGGGCCCGACGATACAATTATTGTGTCCTGGCTAATGATGGCTAAAGGCGAGTTAGCTTGAAGCAGGCACAAATAATGATGTTGCATTGAGGGTGAATGCAGTAGCCCTGTGGAAGGTTGATGGCAGTGTATGGATGTCGGGCCCGACGATACAATTATTGTGTCCTGGCTAATGATGGCTAAAGGCGAGTTGGCTTTGAAGCAGGCACAAATAATGATGTTGCATTGAGGGTGAATGCAGTAGCCCTGTGGAAATACTGATAGGGCAGGGTATTCAATGTAGGCCTGACGATATTGTCATTGTGTCCTGGCTAATGATGGCTAAAGGCGAGTTAGTTTTGTGAAGCAGGCACAAATAATGATGTGCATTGAGGGTGAATGCAGTTTCCCTGTGGAAGGTTGATGGCACCATAAATGTCGGGCCCGACGATGCAAGTGTGTGTCCTGGCTAATGATGGCTAAAGGCGAGTTAGCTTGAAGCAGGCACAAATAATGGTGTTGCATTGAGGGTGAATGCAGTAGCCCTGTGGAAGGTTGATGGCAGTGTATGGATGTCGGGCCCGACGATACAATTATTGTGTCCTGGCTAATGATGGCTAAAGGCGAGTTAGCTTGAAGCAGGCACAAATAATGATGTTGCATTGAGGGTGAATGCAGTAGCCCTGTGGAAGGTTGATGGCAGTGTATGGATGTCGGGCCCGACGATACAATTATATTGTGTCCTGGCTAATGATGGCTAAAGGCGAGTTAGCTTGAAGCAGGCACAAATAATGATGTTGCATTGAGGGTGAATGCAGTAGCCCTGTGGAAGGTTGATGGCAGTGTATGGATGTCGGGCCCGACGATACAATTATTGTGTCCTGGCTAATGATGGCTAAAGGCGAGTTAGCTTGAAGCAGGCACAAATAATGGTGTTGCATTGAGGGTGAATGCAGTAGCCCTGTGGAAGGTTGATGGCAGTGTATGGATGTCGGGCCCGACGATACAATTATTGTGTCCTGGCTAATGATGGCTAAAGGCGAGTTAGCTTGAAGCAGGCACAAATAATGGTGTTGCATTGAGGGTGAATGCAGTAGCCCTGTGGAAGGTTGATGGCAGTGTATGGATGTCGGGCCCGACGATACAATTATTGTGTCCTGGCTAATGATGGCTAAAGGCGAGTTTAGCTTGAAGCAGGCACAAATAATGATGTTGCATTGAGGGTGAATGCAGTAGCCCTGTGGAAGGTTGATGGCAGTGTATGGATGTCGGGCCCGACGATACAATTATTGTGTCCTGGCTAATGATGGCTAAAGGCGAGTTAGCTTGAAGCAGGCACAAATAATGGTGTTGCATTGAGGGTGAATGCAGTAGCCCTGTGGAAGGTTGATGGCAGTGTATGGATGTCGGGCCCGACGATACAATTATTGTGTCCTGGCTAATGATGGCTAAAGGCGAGTTAGCTTGAAGCAGGCACAAATAATGGTGTTGCATTGAGGGTGAATGCAGTAGCCCTGTGGAAGGTTGATGGCAGTGTATGGATGTCGGGCCCGACGATACAATTATTGTGTCCTGGCTAATGATGGCTAAAGGCGAGTTAGCTTGAAGCAGGCACAAATAATGATGTTGCATTGAGGGTGAATGCAGTAGCCCTGTGGAAGGTTGATGGCAGTGTATGGATGTCGGGCCCGACGATACAATTATTGTGTCCTGGCTAATGATGGCTAAAGGCGAGTTAGCTTGAAGCAGGCACAAATAATGGTGTTGCATTGAGGGTGAATGCAGTAGCCCTGTGGAAGGTTGATGGCAGTGTATGGATGTCGGGCCCGACGATACAATTATTGTGTCCTGGCTAATGATGGCTAAAGGCGAGTTAGCTTTGAAGCAGGCACAAATAATGATGTTGCATTGAGGGTGAATGCAGTAGCCCTGTGGAAGGTTGATGGCAGTGTATGGATGTCGGGCCCGACGATACAATTATTGTGTCCTGGCTAATGATGGCTAAAGGCGAGTTAGCTTGAAGCAGGCACAAATAATGGTGTTGCATTGAGGGTGAATGCAGTAGCCCTGTGGAAGGTTGATGGCAGTGTATGGATGTCGGGCCCGACGATACAATTATTGTGTCCTGGCTAATGATGGCTAAAGGCGAGTTAGCTTGAAGCAGGCACAAATAATGATGTTGCATTGAGGGTGAATGCAGTAGCCCTGTGGAAGGTTGATGGCAGTGTATGGATGTCGGGCCCGACGATACAATTATTGTGTCCTGGCTAATGATGGCTAAAGGCGAGTTAGCTTGAAGCAGGCACAAATAATGGTGTTGCATTGAGGGTGAATGCAGTAGCCCTGTGGAAGGTTGATGGCAGTGTATGGATGTCGGGCCCGACGATACAATTATTGTGTCCTGGCTAATGATGGCTAAAGGCGAGTTAGCTTGAAGCAGGCACAAATAATGGTGTTGCATTGAGGGTGAATGCAGTAGCCCTGTGGAAGGTTGATGGCAGTGTATGGATGTCGGGCCCGACGATACAATTATTGTGTCCTGGCTAATGATGGCTAAAGGCGAGTTAGCTTGAAGCAGGCACAAATAATGATGTTGCATTGAGGGTGAATGCAGTAGCCCTGTGGAAGGTTGATGGCAGTGTATGGATGTCGGGCCCGACGATACAATTATTGTGTCCTGGCTAATGATGGCTAAAGGCGAGTTAGCTTGAAGCAGGCACAAATAATGGTGTTGCATTGAGGGTGAATGCAGTAGCCCTGTGGAAGGTTGATGGCAGTGTATGGATGTCGGGCCCGACGATACAATTATTGTGTCCTGGCTAATGATGGCTAAAGGCGAGTTAGCTTGAAGCAGGCACAAATAATGATGTTGCATTGAGGGTGAATGCAGTAGCCCTGTGGAAGGTTGATGGCAGTGTATGGATGTCGGGCCCGACGATACAATTATTGTGTCCTGGCTAATGATGGCTAAAAGGCGAGTTAGCTTGAAGCAGGCACAAATAATGGTGTTGCATTGAGGGTGAATGCAGTAGCCCTGTGGAAGGTTGATGGCAGTGTATGGATGTCGGGCCCGACGATACAATTATTGTGTCCTGGCTAATGATGGCTAAAGGCGAGTTAGCTTGAAGCAGGCACAAATAATGATGTTGCATTGAGGGTGAATGCAGTAGCCCTGTGGAAGGTTGATGGCAGTGTATGGATGTCGGGCCCGACGCTACACTATTATTGTGTCCTGGCTAATGATGGCTAAAGGCGAGTTAGCTTGAAGCAGGCACAAATAATGGTGTTGCATTGAGGGTGAATGCAGTAGCCCTGTGGAAGGTTGATGGCAGTGTATGGATGTCGGGCCCGACGATACTATTATTGTGTCCTGGCTAATGATGGCTAAAGGCGAGTTAGCTTGAAGCAGGCACAAATAATGGTGTTGCATTGAGGGTGAATGCAGTAGCCCTGTGGAAGGTTGATGGCAGTGTATGGATGTCGGGCCCGACGATACAATTATTGTGTCCTGGCTAATGATGGCTAAAGGCGAGTTAGCTTGAAGCAGGCACAAATAATGATGTTGCATTGAGGGTGAATGCAGTAGCCCTGTGGAAGGTTGATGGCAGTGTATGGATGTCAGGCCCGACGATACAATTATTGTGTCCTGGCTAATGATGGCTAAAGACGAGCTAGCTTGAAGCAGGGAAAAATAATAATGTTGCATTGAGGGTGAATGCAGTAGCCCTTTGGAAGGTTGATGGCAGTGTATGGATGTCGGGCCCGACGATACAATTATTGTGTCCTGGCTAATGATGGCTAAAGGCGAGTTAGCTTGAAGCAGGCACAAATAATGATGTTGCATTGAGGGTGAATGCAGTAGCCCTGTGGAAGGTTGATGGCAGTGTATGGATGTCGGGCCCGACGATACAATTATTGTGTCCTGGCTAATGATGGCTAAAGGCGAGTTAGCTTGAAGCAGGCACAAATAATGATGTTGCATTGAGGGTGAATGCAGTAGCCCTGTGGAAGGTTGATGGCAGTGTATGGATGTCGGGCCCGACGATACAATTATTGTGTCCTGGCTAATGATGGCTAAAGGCAAGTTAGCTTGAAGCAGGCACAAATAATGATGTTGCATTGAGGGTGAATGCAGTAGCCCTGTGGAAGGTTGATGGCAGTGTATGGATGTCGGGCCCGACGATACAATTATTGTGTCCTGGCTAATGATGGCTAAAGGCGAGTTAGCTTGAAGCAGGCACAAATAATGGTGTTGCATTGAGGGTGAATGCAGTAGCCCTGTGGAAGGTTGATGGCAGTGTATGGATGTCGGGCCCGACGATACAATTATTGTGTCCTGGCTAATGATGGCTAAAGGCGAGTTAGCTTGAAGCAGGCACAAATAATGGTGTTGCATTGAGGGTGAATGCAGTAGCCCTGTGGAAGGTTGATGGCAGTTTATGGATGTCGGGCCCGACGATACAATTATTGTGTCCTGGCTAATGATGGCTAAAGGCGAGTTAGCTTGAAGCAGGCACAAATAATGGTGTTGCATTGAGGGTGAATGCAGTAGCCCTGTGGAAGGTTGATGGCAGTGTATGGATGTGGGGCCCGACGATGCAATTATTGTGTCCTGGCTAATGATGGCTAAAGGCGAGTTAGCTTGAAGCAGGCACAAATAATGGTGTTGCATTGAGGGTGAATGCAGTAGCCCTGTGGAAGGTTGATGGCAGTGTATGGATGTCGGGCCCGACGATACAATTATTGTGTCCTGGCTAATGATGGCTAAAGGCGAGTTAGCTTGAAGCAGGCACAAATAATGGTGTTGCATTGAGGGTGAATGCAGTAGCCCTGTGGAAGGTTGATGGCAGTGTATGGATGTCGGGCCCGACGATACAATTATTGTGTCCTGGCTAATGATGGCTAAAGGCGAGTTAGCTTGAAGCAGGCACAAATAATGATGTTGCATTGAGGGTGAAATGCAGTAGCCCTGTGGAAGGTTGATGGCAGTGTATGGATGTCGGGCCCGACGATACAATTATTGTGTCCTGGCTAATGATGGCTAAAGGCGAGTTAGCTTGAAGCAGGCACAAATAATGGTGTTGCATTGAGGGTGAATGCAGTAGCCCTGTGGAAGGTTGATGGCAGTGTATGGATGTCGGGCCCGACGATACAATTATTGTGTCCTGGCTAATGATGGCTAAAGGCGAGTTAGCTTGAAGCAGGCACAAATAATGGTGTTGCATTGAGGGTGAATGCAGTAGCCCTGTGGAAGGTTGATGGCAGTGTATGGATGTCGGGCCCGACGATACAATTATTGTGTCCTGGCTAATGATGGCTAAAGGCGAGTTAGCTTGAAGCAGGCACAAATAATGGTGTTGCATTGAGGGTGAATGCAGTAGCCCTGTGGAAGGTTGATGGCAGTGTATGGATGTCGGGCCCGACGATACAATTATTGTGTCCTGGCTAATGATGGCTAAAGGCGAGTTAGCTTGAAGCAGGCACAAATAATGATGTTGCATTGAGGGTGAATGCAGTAGCCCTGTGGAAGGTTGATGGCAGTGTATGGATGTCGGGCCCGACGATACAATTATTGTGTCCTGGCTAATGATGGCTAAAGGCGAGTTAGCTTGAAGCAGGCACAAATAATGGTGTTGCATTGAGGGTGAATGCAGTAGCCCTGTGGAAGGTTGATGGCAGTGTATGGATGTCGGGCCCGACGATACAATTATTGTGTCCTGGCTAATGATGGCTAAAGGCGAGTTAGCTTGAAGCAGGCACAAATAATGGTGTTGCATTGAGGGTGAATGCAGTAGCCCTGTGGAAGGTTGATGGCAGTGTATGGATGTCGGGCCCGACGATACAATTATTGTGTCCTGGCTAATGATGGCTAAGGCGAGTTAGTTTGAAGCAGGCACAAATAATGGTGTTGCATTGAGGGTGAATGCAGTAGCCCTGTGGAAGGTTGATGGCAGTGTATGGATGTCGGGCCCGACGATACAATTATTGTGTCCTGGCTAATGATGGCTAAAGGCGAGTTAGCTTGAAGCAGGCACAAATAATGATGTTGCATTGAGGGTGAATGCAGTAGCCCCTGTGGAAGGTTGATGGCAGTGTATGGATGTCGGGCCCGACGATACAATTATTGTGTCCTGGCTAATGATGGCTAAAGGCGAGTTGGCTTGAAGCAGGCACAAATAATGATGTTGCATTGATGCAGAATGTCAGTAGCCCTCCTGTAAAGGTTGATAATAGGTTATGGGTCTTTCAATTAATAGAATGTGCAATATTGTCACTGTTACATGATGGCCAGGGTTTTGCTGACTTTAATGTTCTTGCAGGCACAAAAGAACTTGCTACTGAGGGTGAAGTGTAACTACCAGCTGACTTTCTTTTATGGCAGTATATAGGTGTGGAAGGACACCACAAACAAATTGTGACACATATGGCAGTGTTGTGTCCTGGACTAATGATGGCAAAGACAGTTAGCTTGAAGCAGGCAACAAATAATGGTGTTGCATTGAGGGTGAATGCAGTAGCCCTGTGGAAGGTTGATGGCAGTGTATGGATGTCGGGCCCGACGATACAATTATTGTGTCCTGGCTAATGATGGCTAAAGGCGAGTTAGCTTGAAGCAGGCACAAATAATGGTGTTGCATTGAGGGTGAATGCAGTAGCCCTGTGGAAGGTTGATGGCAGTGTATGGATGTCGGGCCCGACGATACAATTATTGTGTCCTGGCTAATGATGGCTAAAGGCGAGTTAGCTTGAAGCAGGCACAAATAATGATGTTGCATTGAGGGTGAATGCAGTAGCCCTGTGGAAGGTTGATGGCAGTGTATGGATGTCGGGCCCGACGATACAATTATTGTGTCCTGGCTAATGATGGCTAAAGGCGAGTTAGCTTGAAGCAGGCACAAATAATGGTGTTGCATTGAGGGTGAATGCAGTAGCCCTGTGGAAGGTTGATGGCAGTGTATGGATGTCGGGCCCGACGATACAATTATTGTGTCCTGGCTAATGATGGCTAAAGGCGAGTTAGCTTGAAGCAGGCACAAATAATGGTGTTGCATTGAGGGTGAATGCAGTAGCCCTGTGGAAGGTTGATGGCAGTGTATGGATGTCGGGCCCGACGATACAATTATTGTGTCCTGGCTAATGATGGCTAAAGGCGAGTTAGCTTGAAGCAGGCACAAATAATGATGTTGCATTGAGGGTGAATGCAGTAGCCCTGTGGAAGGTTGATGGCAGTGTATGGATGTCGGGCCCGACGATACAATTATTGTGTCCTGGCTAATGATGGCTAAAGGCGAGTTAGCTTGAAGCAGGCACAAATAATGGTGTTGCATTGAGGGTGAATGCAGTAGCCCTGTGGAAGGTTGATGGCAGTGTATGGATGTCGGGCCCGACGATACAATTATTGTGTCCTGGCTAATGATGGCTAAAGGCGAGTTGGCTTGAAGCAGGCACAAATAATGATGTTGCATCCTCATGCAGTATGTCATGCCCTTCCTGTAAATACTGGCAGGTTATGGGGTCTTTCCGACGATAGAATGTGCAATATTGTCACTGTTACATTACCAGGGTAAAGGCTGACTTTAATGTTCTTGAAAGTTTTGTGAACAACTAATGCTACTGCAGTGAAGTGTAACTACCAGCTGACTTTCTTTATTCAGGTGTGGAAGGACACCACAAACAAATTGTGACACATATGGCAGTGTAAGTCCTGGACTTCAGGATGGCGACAAAGACATTTAGCTGAGCATGGCACAAATAATGGTGTTGCATTGAGGGTGAATGCAGTAGCCCTGTGGAAGGTTGATGGCAGTGTATGGATGTCGGGCCCGACGATACAATTATTGTGTCCTGGCTAATGATGGCTAAAGGCGAGTTAGCTTGAAGCAGGCACAAATAATGATGTTGCATTGAGGGTGAATGCAGTAGCCCTGTGGAAGGTTGATGGCAGTGTATGGATGTCGGGCCCGACGATACAATTATTGTGTCCTGGCTAATGATGGCTAAAGGCGAGTTAGCTTGAAGCAGGCACAAATAATGGTGTTGCATTGAGGGTGAATGCAGTAGCCCTGTGGAAGGTTGATGGCAGTGTATGGATGTCGGGCCCGACGATACAATTATTGTGTCCTGGCTAATGATGGCTAAAGGCGAGTTAGCTTGAAGCAGGCACAAATAATGGTGTTGCATTGAGGGTGAATGCAGTAGCCCTGTGGAAGGTTGATGGCAGTGTATGGATGTCGGGCCCGACGATACAATTATTGTGTCCTGGCTAATGATGGCTAAAGGCGAGTTAGCTTGAAGCAGGCACAAATAATGGTGTTGCATTGAGGGTGAATGCAGTAGCCCTTTGGTGGAAGGTGAAATGGGTTTAACGTCATGCTTGAGAATATTTTGCTCATATGACGACGTGTATGGATGTGAATGTGTATATGCGGCTGTTTGTACTAGCCCAGACTGAAGCTGGTTTTATAGTGCCAGCCCACTGAGATACCATGCCACAGTGAAGCATGAATACCCCACTCAGACACATTATACTGATTGTGTCCGACCAGTACTTGTTGATGGCTAAAGGCGAGGCAGGACCAACAAGTACCAATAATGGTATTGGCGGGGATCGAACCCACAATTGAGGGTCTAAATGGAGGCGGTCCAGTAGCCCTGTGGAAGGTTGATGGCAGTGTATGGATGTCGGGCCCGACGATACAATTATTGTGTCCTGGCTAATGATGGCTAAAGGCGAGTTAGCTTGAAGCAGGCACAAATAATGGTGTTGCATTGAGGGTGAATGCAGTAGCCCTGTGGAAGGTTGATGGCAGTGTATGGATGTCAGGCCCGACGATACAATTATTGTGTCCTGGCTAATGATGGCTAAAGGCGAGTTAGCTTGAAGCAGGCACAAATAATGGTGTTGCATTGAGGGTGAATGCAGTAGCCCTGTGGAAGGTTGATGGCAGTGTATGGATGTCGGGCCCGACGATACAATTATTGTGTCCTGGCTAATGATGGCTAAAGGCTAGTTAGCTTGAAGCAGGCACAAATAATGATGTTGCATTCCTCATGAGTATGTCATGCTTTACTTCCTGTAAATACTAATAGGTTAAAGGGGTCTTTCAATTAATAGAATGTGCAATATTGTCACTGTTACATTGATGGCAGGGTTTATGACATTAATGTTCTTGAAATGTTTTGTGAAGAACTTGCTACTGAGAGTGAAGTGTTGTGTCCTTCTTTATTAGGTGATGGACACCACAAACAAATTGTGACACATATGGCAGTGTAAGTCCTGGACTTTGAACGACAAAGGCATTTCACTGATCATGGCAACAAATAATGGTGTTGCATTGAGGGTGAATGCAGTAGCCCTGTGGAAGGTTGATGGCAGTGTATGGATGTCGGGCCCGACGATACAATTATTGTGTCCTGGCTAATGATGGCTAAAGGCTAGTTAGCTTGAAGCAGGCACAAATAATGGTGTTGCATTGAGGGTGAATGCAGTAGCCCTGTGGAAGGTTGATGGCAGTGTATGGATGTCGGGCCCGACGATACAATTATTGTGTCCTGGCTAATGATGGCTAAAGGCGAGTTAGCTTGAAGCAGAGGCAAATAATGATGTTGCATTGAGGGTGAATGCAGTAGCCCTGTGGAAGGTTGATGGCAGTGTATGGATGTCGGGCCCGACGATACAATTATTGTGTCCTGGCTAATGATGGCTAAAGGCGAGTTAGCTTGAAGCAGGCACAAATAATGGTGTTGCATTGAGGGTGAATGCAGTAGCCCTGTGGAAGGTTGATGGCAGTGTATGGATGTCGGGCCCGACGATACAATTATTGTGTCCTGGCTAATGATGGCTAAAGGCGAGTTAGCTTGAAGCAGGCACAAATAATGGTGTTGCATTGAGGGTGAATGCAGTAGCCCTGTGGAAGGTTGATGGCAGTGTATGGATGTCGGGCCCGACGATACAATTATTGTGTCCTGGCTAATGATGGCTAAAGGCGAGTTAGCTTGAAGCAGGCACAAATAATGATGTTGCATTGAGGGTGAATGCAGTAGCCCTGTGGAAGGTTGATGGCAGTGTATGGATGTCGGGCCCGACGATACAATTATTGTGTCCTGGCTAATGATGGCTAAAGGCGAGTTAGCTTGAAGCAGGCACAAATAATGGTGTTGCATTGAGGGTGAATGCAGTAGCCCTGTGGAAGGTTGATGGCAGTGTATGGATGTCGGGCCCGACGATACAATTATTGTGTCCTGGCTAATGATGGCTAAAGGCTAGTTAGCTTGAAGCAGGCACAAATAATGATGTTGCATCCTCATGCAGTATGAATGCTTTACTTCCTGTAAATACTAATAGGTTATGGGGTCTTTCAATGTTAATAGAATGCATTATTGTGTCTGTGGCTAATGATGGCTAAAGGCTGACTTTAATGTTCTTGAAGCAGGCACAAATAATGGTGTTGCATTGAGGGTGAATGCAGTAGCCCTGTGGAAGGTTGATGGCAGTGTATGGAAGGGCCCGACGATGCAATTATTGTGTCCTGGCTAATGATGGCTAAAGGCTAAGACGTTAGCTTGAAGCAGGCACAAATAATGGTGTTGCATTGAGGGTGAATGCAGTAGCCCTGTGGAAGGTTGATGGCAGTGTATGGATGTCGGGCCCGACGATACCAATTATTGTGTCCTGGCTAATGATGGCTAAAGGCGAGTTAGCTTGAAGCAGGCACAAATAATGGTGTTGCATTGAGGGTGAATGCAGTAGCCCTGTGGAAGGTTGATGGCAGTGTATGGATGTCGGGCCCGACAATACCAATTATTGTGTCCTGGCTAATGATGGCTAAAGGCGAGTTAGCTTGAAGCAGAGGCAAATAATGGTGTTGCATTGAGGGTGAATGCAGTAGCCCTGTGGAAGGTTGATGGCAGTGTATGGATGTCGGGCCCGACGATACAATTATTGTGTCCTGGCTAATGATGGCTAAAGGCGAGTTAGCTTGAAGCAGGCACAAATAATGGTGTTGCATTGAGGGTGAATGCAGTAGCCCTGTGGAAGGTTGATGGCAGTGTATGGATGTCAGGCCCGACGATACAATTATTGTGTCCTGGCTAATGATGGCTAAAGGCGAGTTAGCTTGAAGCAGGCCCAAATAATGGTGTTGCATTGAGGGTGAATGCAGTAGTTCTTTGGTGAGGTGAGGTGAAATTGGGTTTAACGTCATGCTTGAGAATATTTTGCTCATATGACGACGTGTATGGATGTGTATGTGTATATGCGGCTGTTTGTATGCCCAGACTGAAGCTGGTTTTATAGTGCCAGCCCACTGGCAAGATACACATTAAACTGACTCGAGCCGACCAGTGCTTGTTGTAGGGTAATGCTGTAGCCAGGCAGGGACCAACAAGTACCATATGTTAGCGTATTTTGGTATGACGTGGCGGGGATCGAACCAAATGCAGTAGCCCTGTCTCGGGCAGATGCTCTAACCATGCACCATGATGGTCAGTAGCCCTTGATTGTGTCCTGGCTAATGATGGAAGCAGCTTGAAGCAGGCACAAATAATGATGTTGCATTGAGGGTGAATGCAGTAGCCCTGTGGAAGGTTGATGGCAGTGTATGGATGTCGGGCCCGACTCTACCTATTATTGTGTCCTGGCTAATGATGGCTAAAGGCGAGTTAGCTTGAAGCAGGCACAAATAATGGTGTTGCATTGAGGGTGAATGCAGTAGCCCTGTGGAAGGTTGATGGCAGTGTATGGATGTCGGGCCCGACGATACAATTATTGTGTCCTGGCTAATGATGGCTAAAGGCGAGTTAGCTTGAAGCAGGCACAAATAATGGTGTTGCATTGAGGGTGAATGCAGTAGCCCTGTGGAAGGTTGATGGCAGTGTATGGATGTCGGGCCCGACGATACAATTATTGTGTCCTGGCTAATGATGGCTAAAGGCGAGTTAGCTTGAAGCAGGCACAAATAATGGTGTTGCATTGAGGGTGAATGCAGTAGCCCTGTGGAAGGTTGATGGCAGTGTATGGATGTCGGGCCCGACGATACAATTATTGTGTCCTGGCTAATGATGGCTAAAGGCGAGTTGGCTTGAAGCAGGCACAAATAATGATGTTGCATTGAGGGTGAATGCAGTAGCCCTGTGGAAGGTTGATGGCAGTGTATGGATGTCGGGCCCGACGATACAATTATTGTGTCCTGGCTAATGATGGCTAAAGGCGAGTTAGCTTGAAGCAGGCACAAATAATGGTGTTGCATTGAGGGTGAATGCAGTAGCCCTGTGGAAGGTTGATGGCAGTGTATGGATGTCGGGCCCGACGATACAATTATTGTGTCCTGGCTAATGATGGCTAAAGACGAGTTAGCTTGAAGCAGCCAAAAATAATGATGTTGCATTGAGGGTGAATGCAGTAGCCCTGTGGAAGGTTGATGGCAGTGTATGGATGTCGGGCCCGACGATACAATTATTGTGTCCTGGCTAATGATGGCTAAAGGCAAGTTAGCTTGAAGCAGGCACAAATAATGATGTTGCATTGAGGGTGAATGCAGTAGCCCTGTGGAAGGTTGATGGCAGTTTATGGATGTCGGGCCCGACGATACAATTATTGTGTCCTGGCTAATGATGGCTAAAGGCGAGTTAGCTTGAAGCAGGCACAAATAATGGTGTTGCATTGAGGGTGAATGCAGTAGCCCTGTGGAAGGTTGATGGCAGTGTATGGATGTCGGGCCCGACGATACAATTATTGTGTCCTGGCTAATGATGGCTAAAGGCGAGTTAGCTTGAAGCAGGCACAAATAATGATGTTGCATTGAGGGTGAATGCAGTAGCCCTGTGGAAGGTTGATGGCAGTGTATGGATGTCGGGCCCGACGATACAATTATTGTGTCCTGGCTAATGATGGCTAAAGGCGAGTTAGCTTGAAGCAGGCACAAATAATGGTGTTGCATTGAGGGTGAATGCAGTAGCCCTGTGGAAGGTTGATGGCAGTGTATGGATGTCGGGCCCGACGATACAATTATTGTGTCCTGGCTAATGATGGCTAAAGGCGAGTTAGCTTGAAGCAGGCACAAATAATGATGTTGCATTGAGGGTGAATGCAGTAGCCCTGTGGAAGGTTGATGGCAGTGTATGGATGTCGGGCCCGATGATACAATTATTGTGTCCTGGCTAATGATGGCTGAAGGCAAGTTAGTTTGAAGCAGGCACAAATAATGGTGTTGCATTGAGGGTGAATGCAGTAGCCCTGTGAAAGGTTGATGGCAGTGTATGGATGTCAGGCTACAGAAAACTACATAGATTGAAGTCTTGGCTGATTATGGCTCAAGTCATAAAGTTCTGGTAAGGTCATGGATTATGGAATGACGTTAGTATTTCATGATGGAAAGTTTCATAAGGTTAAGAGAAAATTGCACATTTTCTTTGTGAAACTGTTTGGTTTTTATCCTATATTAAATGTTTGGATGTTAACACAGAACTAATAACACACAGGGGCATTGTGGGATATTTAGGAAAACGGTATATTGTTATGTATGTTTTCAAAACCAAATTCTGCTAAGATTAATTTTATGTTAAACATCAAACAAGAAATACACTGTGATATTTTTGCTATAATTCTTTTTCAGACATTTGTAAAATGTTTAACTTCTGTCACAAAACATGTCCACTGTTTCCTCTAAATGGGATCAGTTACCGTGTTATGGTGAAACTGTTGAATATTCTTCATTAAAGGCTTCACAGACCAGAAGATGGGTGATGTAGATGAAGTCTTCAAGTCGAGCACTGACAGTCTCACTCAACAGATGGTATTTGTACTGGCTTCACTGTCAGCATTCTGGGTGAATCTGGCAAGACGACTGGTTGAATGTAAATTTATTATATGTTTCAAGAAAGCACAGTGTGTCTGTGTGTTTTGCCACTTCTGGCTTTATCATTGATATATATTCTGTATTAGTAGCTGATATCACACTGAACTTTCAACAGAAGTATTCTTCGCTGTCAGGTATACACAACTAGTTGTCAGGTATACACAACTAGATTGTTCCCTCACAGTTCCTACAGCTGGTAGCTATCAGCTGACAGTTCGTCTGTGTGATGCTCATGAGAGTGAATCTTCTCATGTCGGGTTGGCCTGTATTTTGTATGTTCGTGAGAGTGAATCTTCCCTTGTCGGGTCATCCTGTATTTAGTATGTTCATGAGAGTGAATCTTCCCTTGTTGTGTCAGCCTGTAATCTTCGTGAGAGTGGATCTTCCCATGTCGGGTCAGCCTGTATTTTGTATGTTCGTGAGAGTGAATCTTCCCTTGTCGTATTTAGTATGTTCGTGAGAGTGGATCTTCCCTTGTTAGGTCAGCCTGTATTTAGTATGTTCATGAGAGTGAATCTTCCCTTGTCGGGTCATCCTGTATTTAGTATGTTCATGAGAGTGAATCTTCCCTTGTTAGGTCAGCCTGTATTTAGTATGTTCGTGAGAGTGGATCTTCCCTTGTCGGGTCAGCCTGTATTTAGTATGTTCATGAGAGTGAATCTTCCCTTGTTGTGTCAGCCTGTATTTTGTATGTTCGTGAGAGTGGATCTTCCCTTGTCGGGTCAGCCTTTATTTTGTATGTTCCAGCTGGATAGTGAGCCTTTATTACTCATTAAACTTTCCTAATTCAGGAACTTAGGCTGACAAGTCTTTTGATACGTTTGTTGTTTAAATATTTGTGCATGTGGCTGTCGAGCCGAGATAATACGGAATATAAGTTTGTATATACAGCACTATCATAAATCTGCTTTACATGTACATATACAGAGCTGTAGTTTCTGTGTAATAGGCTGGGAAGCTTTGATAATACAACTTCACATGGAACTTGTCCTGTTTGGACTGAGGATTGGATTTCCCTGCTATGTTGTATGGAACACTTCACATGTTGCATTTGTGGCCTGTTCAGTACATGAAAGGTTAAGCTGTAAACTCCCAGTAAGGGGCCGTTGACTTCGTTGGGAGAACACGGTCCAGAGTAATTTTCTCTTAAATGGAGTTTTTGATCTCTGGTTTACGTGTCGGACAGCGGTTCCGCACTTAATGATGTAATGTTGAAGTGAGGTTTGTGTTTTATGTGTTTATGGAATGTTGCGAGTGTGTATGTTACCACTTGTGAATAAACTGCTGTGTGTCAACACTGCGACCGGGCCAATGTTCATTTTGATGTCTGTTGTTGGTGTATGGGTATGTAATGTTATCATTGCATGGTACGTACAGGAGAATTGAAGTTGACAGTTGGATTCCAGACGTAAGTCCCCCATGGCTAGAAAGTTCACTTCTGGACTCGACCTTTGCTCATGTCTCATCCACGAGAGTAGAAAGTTAATGTCAGTAGGTCTTGCCATATAACATGTACAGAACAAAAGAGCTGTCTGTGAGCTTCCACAATCAGACACCTATTGGGGTTTTATCCCAACTATTTCTGGTCCTGAAGAAAAACTCTTCTGAAGTGAATTTTAATTTATATCTAAAAGTTTTCAAAATAATGCTTTTTACTTCACCTTCGGATTCAGAAGGAATCCATCCACAAGCTTTTCTTGACTTTATGTTAGGTAGACTGGTCATTCACAGCAGATCAAGTCATTCTGAGATTGTACGTGACAAACCATATACCTCAGGTCGGCCCACACTCCGGGAGTTTAAACTGAGTGTCAAAACCCATCACAAGTGATGCCAGTATCTAACTTTGTGGATCATGTGATGCACGACCCTCATTCATCTTCCTTTGAATCTGAAGTTAGGATAATAGTGATAATAATAGTGATAATAATGCATATCTATAGCGCTTAAAATCCGTGGGTAAGGTGCTCAGTGGCGCTGAACAAAGTTAAAAACATGTAAAGACAGAAACACAAGAAGACAGTCAGTATGGTGTGCTTGAAGAAAGAGATGTGTCTTTATATCTGATTTGAAGTTTGCTGTCGCCATTGGTGATCTGAGAGATAGGGAAAGACCAAAGGTGGGCAGGTGCGGAAGAGAAAGCTCTGTCACCCATGCTTGTTTTGGGAAAGACTTCCGCCTGTATCCCACACTTATATTTCATTTTGCAAGGCACTAGCCAAACTCTAAACCTGACCCTAAACCCTAACCCTAACCCTAAACCTAACCCTGACCATTATTTTATGGCTTCTAGTTAAATGATATTACCTGAATATATAGATATCTTTTTCCCCATCGTTAAAATTAGGGGGATATGGGCGGAAGTGGAGTAAATAGGAGAAACCTGGTCCACAGAATGTGAGTGAGTGATTGAGTTAACTTAGCAATATTCCAGCTATATGGCGGCAGTCTGTAAACAATCGAGTCTGGACCAGTAATCAACAGCATGAGCATCGATCTACGCAAATGGGATACGATAACATGTGTCAACCAAGTCAGCGAGCCTGACCACCCGATCCCGTTACTCACCTCTACAACAAGTATGGTTACTGAAGATCAATTCTAACTCGGTGTAGCAGGCCATTTCTTCCCCGGTCTGAACTTTCCCTAGGGAGAATCTGGCCTAGGCCAAACTTTCCATGGGGAAGTATTGTCCTAGGATATACCGCCAAAGGTCCCCCCCCCTCCCCTGTTTAAACTAGAATATTTTGTTCTGTCTTGTTCTAATATCAAAAGAGGGAGAACAAGTTATTACAAACATCAAACCAACAGTAGTTTTGACTTAAAGTTTGGTACACATTTTTGCCAAATAGTCTATTGGTGCCTCTGACTTGGGTGTAGTGATTTGAATGCATGCATGTTTGAACGGCATACATATCTGTAAATCCGCCATTCCTATCAAGACCCATTGCATTTCTTCTTCATCTGTCCAGATCCATCCTCGATAATCTCCAGGGTATACGTTCCGATAAATCTTCACTATACCCTGGATGCATCTATGGCTCAAGCCAGTGATATAATTACCTCCCTTTGCTGGCTCCGCATTCTCACAGTAGCCAATCAGATGAGCCGCCATTACAACTGAGCTTGCCAGTGTCAACAAAGAGCGCGGTCGCAGCCTCAAATGTTTGTTCACAGTGCTACTCAGATTTGGGGGGAAAACATACAGACAAATTGACATGTCTGAAATCTTAAAAAAATATATGCAAGAACTCCTTCTCCCTCTTTCAGGGTACCTCTGCAACAATGTGCTATTGTGTTGCCAAGTTTAATTGGTTAGGTAATTTAAATAGCAAAAGTCAGTTATGATTGGTACGCTCAACTTCCCACGTAAACACCTGATTGGATAAAAAGCCAACCAAGGGAGGTAAGAAAACCATCGGCTCAAGCCGTAGATTCATCCAGGGTATAGTGGAGATTTATCGGAAAGTATACCCTGGAGATTATCGAGGGTGGTCCAAATCATGTCACCATAAGATGTAAACATTCAATCGCACATTTGATGGGTAAATAAGATGTAATATACACAGGTTGCTTGCTCTCTTATCATGGTGTTTATTATCTAATATTTTTTGTATTTATGTATAAATGTAATGGAACATTATTCACATAAGTTTGTTTACTAATCCATAATCACTCTTTGTGAATGAAATATATTTCAGATATCCATGGACCAAGTATACCCCTTATCAAACTGTGTCTTTTGAATTTAGAATAAGGCACTATAGTGGAATGATAGATGATACAGTATTTGATAGGGATATTGTGTTGTGTTGTTGTTGTGTTGATGTTTACGTCTGCTTCCAACTGTTAAGTTGATGTCGTCGACATGGATGCCATATTTAAAGCCATGAGTGAGGGAATAAAATTTTGAATGGAAATGAACATCCAAGTAGAAAATGGGTATTTAGTTAAAGTTTCGATTATAGTAATGATTTTGAGATAAGCTAATTTGGAATAAGTGGAGATAAGTAAATTATTGAAAAATAAAAATAAGTAAATGATAACATAAAAGAATAGTAATGATATAACATAATTAAGTAAAGATACATTTTGTAATATTCAATTATTTTTAATAATTTGGAATTAGGGAATTGTGTTGGGTCAAACCAGTGGTTGTTTATATCTTAGTACCCATGTCACAGAGATACATACTGATACAAAACTATTGCTTGCTTTTCTTTCTAATCTTACCTGATATTAGGATATTGAAACAAAATGTGAACCATGTACATGTTATATATGAAGATGAAGATGACCTGTATATTGTTAATGGAACTTGACGTCAACATGAATATCTTATCACGTGAATAGCTATGTCTTGTTTTCGTTTCTGACTTTTTCAAGACGAACATAAACATGAAAACAAGGTTGGTGAAAGAAATAGCCTAGCTTGGCCAGAATCTCCCCCTTTTGATATAAGAACAAGGGTGGGAAAGAAGTAGCCTCTAAAGTTAATTCAAGGGTGGGGAAAGTTTGGGGAAGGACAAACTTTCTCGGGGAAGGTTTGGCCAGGGGGAAAGTTTGGCCTGTTACACTGGATCTTCACGGGTCTCCACAGAACAAAGGGAGAGCGCCGAGAACGAGTAATGAGGTGTGCTGCAGCGTTTTGAGTTCTCTGAAGTTTTGATAGTGGAGAATTGTCAAGATTTTGACAATTGATTGACGTATTGTTCCATGGACATGTTACTCTGAAATGTAACTCCAAGATTCCTGGCACAGGTACGAGGGTTGATCAAAAAGTACGTAGCCTTACTATATTCTCGATGTCCAATGTTTGAAAAGCTTCCATTTTATTTCGAAGGAATTGTTAGCAAAGCCATGTCCAAAATTTCAAATGTGTGTGGGTAATGTGGTTAACCAGATATATGTCATCACAACACATTGGGGTGTAATATTTATAACAAAATTGCAGAAAATAAAAAGACAATTTGTCTTTTGGTACCTCTTGGATAATGGTATGCCCTCAGATAATGTCATATAAAATATGTTCAGTATAGTATTGGATGACTTTCCATCATGATCAACAGTCAAAGATTTGCATTGCCTGATTTATATTTAGCCGGGGGCTATTTTTTAAGGACACTAGCATTTTAATCTTTTAAAAACATTGTGTCCAGATATTCAGGCTGGCACTGTTAACAATATATTGTGAGCTGACACTTGTGTGACCATTCAGTATTTAGTTTGAACCCTTGGCATCATGTATGCATAGTAAAAACATTACAATAAGCCATGCCCTTATGATTACATCATCCGAAGGTGAGGTGAAATTGGGTTTAACGTCGTGCTTGAGAATATTTCGCTCATATGACTACGTGCATGCGTGTGTATGTGTATGTGTGGCTGCTTGTACTAGCCCAGACTGAAGCTGGTATTATCGTGCTAGCCCACTGAGAAACCATGCCGCTGTCAAGCATGAATACCCCACTCAGACATTATACTGACTCCGAGCCGACCAGTCCTTGTTGTACCCATAAATGCCGAGCGCCAGGCAGTGACCAACAAGTACCATATTTTAACGTCTTTTGGTATGACGCGGTCGGGGAAAGGGGGATCTGAAAGGGGGATGGGTAGTGTCTCCAAAACAAGCTCAACATGAAGGGGGGAGTCACTTTAACAAGCGATTGTAATTTCAAATTGCTTTTTTATGAACTTTTATATCTAAGTGTGATTCTAGGGAACTTCTATCAATCTCAAACACACAAAATATTTCTTGCATATTTTGTTTGCAGAAGTTTTATCTCAGACTAAAGGACAGCAAAACAGAGTTGTTACTCTGGGATAAACAGCAGCTGTTTCTCCTTTCTATGGTACAATAAACCTGATAAAATTAAAGGTGATATCATAAAACAAAAATATGAAGAGGGCAGTTTAAGAATGCCTGACATAAAACAGACTATCAATGCTCAAACAATAGCTTGGTTTAAGAGAATGCTTTTAAATGACTCGGAATTGACTGCTATCTTTTCCTACAACATGTCACAAAATATACAAGATCTCCTCCTAAAGGGTGAAACATTTAGAAATCAAAGAGTTATAAATAAAAAAACAAACTGTTTTTGGCAAGACAATCTTTAGCATGGGACTCTTATACGGCATTAAAAAACAGAAAGGTTGTTCAGGGCAATGGAAATCCTATTAAAGGAGTATATTGCAAGCCCATACAAAATCAGACTTTAGATGGTTCCACTATTCTTTAGTGCTTAGAATCATGCAAACAAACCTTCCCACTGACAGTAGGGCTAATGACACTGTGTCTGATGAAGTAAATGAAACATGGATCAAATATGTATGGTCAAAGGACACATAAAATAAGTTAATCTCACACTTTGAGTATTTATTTGCTGAATCTGTTGGTGATTTGTTACACCTATTGAATACATGTGTTGATGACTGAATACATGTGTTTATAAAGTTACTTCACCATGCTGCTGCCCACACTAAAGTGTGTACCCTCCTGTGTGTGAAGTTACTTCACCATGCTGCAGCCCACACTAAAGTGTGTACCCTCCTGTGTGAAGTTACTTCACCATGCTGCAGCCCACACTAAAGTGTGTACCCTCCTGTGTGTGAAGTTACTTCACCATGCTTGTGTGTGAAGTTACTTCACCATGCTTGCCGCCCACACTAAAGTGTGTACCCTCCTGTGTGTGTAAAGTTACCACCATGCTGCAGCCCACACTAAAGTGTGTACCCTCCTGTGTGTGTTACTTGCAGCCCACACTAAAGTGTGTACCCTCTGTGTGTGTGAAGTTACTTCACCATGCTTCAGCCCACACTAAAGTGTGTACCCTCCTGTGTGTGAAGTTACTTCACCATGCTGCAGCCCACACTAAAGTGTGTACCCTCCTGTGTGTAAAGTTACTTCACCATGCTGCAGCCCACACTAAAGTGTGTACCCTCCTGTGTGTAAAGTTACTTCACCATGCTGCAGCCCACACTAAAGTGTGTACCCTCCTGTGTGTAAAGTTACTTCACCATGCTGCAGCCCACACTAAAGTGTGTACCCTCCTGTGTGTGAAGTTACTTCACCATGCTGCAGCCCACACTAAAGTGTGTACCCTCCTGTGTGTAAAGTTACTTCACCATGCTGCAGCCCACACTAAAGTGTGTACCCTCCTGTGTGTAAAGTTACTTACTTCACCATGCTGCCGCCCACACTAAAGTGTGTACCCTCCTGTGTGTAAAGTTACTTCACCATGCTGCCGCCCACACTAAAGTGTGTACCCTCCTGTGTGTAAAGTTACTTCATCATGCTTCAGCCCACACTATAGTGTGTACCCTCCTGTGTGTAAAGTTACTTCATCATGCTTCAGCCCACACTAAAGTGTGTACCCTCCTGTGTGTAAAGGTGATAGTGACAGGGAGCAGCCTCCATGGTGGGATCAAGAATTAGAGGAGTTAAAGCATGATAAGCACAAGGCTCTCAGAGCTCATAGAGATATTTAATCAAAGTCTGGATATTTTCAGGTGTTTTAGAAATTCTTGTAAACGTGTTCAGAGTTAAGAATGTAACCGGGGAGCTGTTCAATATGACACACAAGTCGGGTTTGAGTTTCAAGGATTTATTTGGGAGTCAGAACAAACGCCCTGAAACATATACATAACAATAAATACATATACACACACACATGCATATGTTGGTGTACATCACAATCCATATTTATATTCATATATATTCACCCATTTAATCAAATGGATGACGTGGTAGTTAACTAATACATTTATCAAAGACATTCAAGGATAAACTACACTGACTGTGTATACATATGATATGCATAGAGACTAGTTTTCTTATAAGTACACACAAAGAGTTACAAGTGTACCCTGTGGGTTGTACTGGGTCATGGACTGACTGCACCAGTTGATTATACCAACTGCAGGAAAGATTTCCGCCCGTAACCCCATTTTTTATTATCATTCTGTCTCTTAGAATAGATGGTTTTTTTTCGTAAAAGGCCTAAACCTAAGCCTAACCCTTAACCCTAACCCCTCAAAATAGGGGTAATAATTTATATTATTTAAGTTTCACTCCCACAGGCCATGGACAGACAGGTGCTCTACCGAGAGACAGCACTCTACCACGCAAGCATGCATGTGTGGAACGAGCGTGCGTGCGCACTCATCTATTTACAGGACAGAGAAGTCAGTCCCACGGCTGCAGCTGAAAACTGGGTAACATACAGTGTATAACCCATGTATAAACACTTAAAAATACATACATACATAACAAACATAGTTACAGACAAACATATACATGATAATGAGCAGCCACGTCTACAGACATAGCAATATTCACTGCCACAGTCACCGCCACATCCACAGTCACTCCCACATCCACAGTCACAGCCACATCCACGGTCACAGTCACATCCACAGTCACTCCCACATCTACAGTCACCGCCACATCCACAGTCAAAGTCACATCCACAGTCACTCCCACATCTACAGCCACATCCACAGTCACAGTCACATCCACAGTCACCACCACATCCACAGTCACTCTCCACATCCACAGTCACTCCTACATCTACAGTCACCGCCACATCCACATCCACAGTCACATCCACAGTCACCACCACATCCACAGTCACTCCCACATCCACAGTCACATCCACATCCACAGTCACTCCCACATCCACAGTCACTCCCACATCTACAGTCACTCCCACATCCACAGTCACTGCCACAGCCACAGCCACATCTACAGTCACTCCCACATCCACAGTCACTCCCACATCTACAGTCACTCCCACATCCACAGTCAGCGCCACAGTCACATCCACAGTCACTCACACATCCACAGTCACTGCCACAGCCACTGCCACATCCACAGTCACTCCCATATCCACAGTCACTGCCACATCCACAGTCACTCCCACATCCACTGTCACTCCCACATCCACAGTCACTGCCACATCCACAGTCACTCCCACATCTACAGTCACTGCTACAATCACAGACACATGCACAGTTACATCCACAGCCATAGCCACAGTCACCACCACAGTCATGTCTACAGTCACATCCACAGTCACCGCCACAGTTGTAGCCACATCCTCAGTCACCATCACAGCCATAGTCACTGCCACATCCACAGTCATCGCCACAGTCACCACGGTCACCTCCACAGTCACTGCCACAGTCACCACGGTCACCTCTTCAGTCACCGCCAAAGTCACCACGGTCACCTCCACAGTCACTGCCACAGCCACAGTCACATCCACAGTCACATCTACAATCAAATCTATAGTCACCACCACAGTCACATCCATATCCACAGTCACATCTACAATCAAATGTACAGTCACCACCACAGTCCCATCTACATTCACATCCACAGTCACTGCCACATCCACCACCACAGCCACAGTTACATCCACAGTCACAGCCACATCCACAGTCACTTTCACATCCACAGTCACTCCCACATCTACAGTCACTCCCACATCCACAGTCACTCCCATACAGTCTACAGTCACATCCCCACATCCACACAGTCAGTCTACCATCTACAGTCACTCCCACATCCCACACAGTCACTGTCACAGTCCTCCCAGTCCATCCACAGTCCTCCCATCTACAGTCACACAGTCACTCCCACATCCACAGTCACTGCCACATCCACAGTCACATCTACAATCAAATCTACAGTCACCACTACAGTCACTCCCACAGCCACAGCCACATCCACAGTCACTTTCACATCCACAGTCACTCCCACATCTACAGTCACTCCCACATCCACAGTCACTCCCACATCTACAGTCACTCCCACATCCACAGTCACTCCCACATCTACAGTCACTGCCACATCCACAGCCACAGCCACATCTACAGTCACTCCCACATCTACAGTCACTCCCACATCCACAGTCACAGCCACATCCACGGTCACTACCATATCCACAGTCACTCCCACATCCACAGTCACTCCCACATCCACAGTCACTGCCACATCCACAGTCACTCCCACATCCACAGTCACTGCCACATCCACAGTCACCGCCACATCCACAGTAACTCCCACATCCACAGTCACTCCCACATCTACAGTCACTGCCACATCCACAGCCACAGCCACATCTACAGTCACTCCCACATCTACAGTCACTCCCACATCCACAGTCACAGCCACATCCACGGTCACTACCATATCCACAGTCACTCCCACATCCACAGTCACTCCCACATCCACAGTCACTGCCACATCCACAGTCACTCCCACATCCACAGTCACTGCCACATCCACAGTCACCGCCACATCCACAGTAACTCCCACATCCACAGTCACTCCCACATCCACAGTCACTCCCACATCTACAGTCACTCCCACATCCACAGTCACTGCCACAGCCACAGCCACATCTACAGTCACTCCCACATCCACAGTCACTCCCACATCTACAGTCACTCCCACATCCACAGTCAGCGCCACAGTCACATCCACAGTCACTCACACATCCACAGTCACTGCCACAGCCACTGCCACATCCACAGTCACTCCCACATCCACAGTCACTGCCACATCCACAGTCACTCCCACATCCACTGTCACTCCCACATCCACAGTCACTGCCACATCCACAGTCACTCCCACATCTACAGTCACTGCTACAATCACAGACACATGCACAGTTACATCCACAGCCATAGCCACAGTCACCACCACAGTCATGTCTACAGTCACATCCACAGTCACCGCCACAGTTATAACCACATCCTCAGTCACCATCACAGCCATAGTCACTGCCACATCCACAGTCACCGCCACAGTCACCGCCACAGTCACCACGGTCACCTCCACAGTCACCACGGTCACCTCTTCAGTCACCGCCACAGTCACCACGGTCACCTCCACAGTCACTGCCACATCCACAGCCACAGCCACTGCCACAGCCACAGTCACATCTACAATCAAATCTATAGTCACCACCACAGTCACATCCATATCCACAGTCACATCTACATTCACATCCACAGTCACTGCCACATCCACCACCACAGCCACAGTCACATCCACAGTCACATCTACAATCAAATCTACAGTCACCACTAAAGTCACATCCACCATCACCGCCACAGTCACATCCACAGTCACATCCACATCCACAGTCACATCCACCACCACAGTCACATCCACCACCACAGCCACATCCACAGTCACAGCCACATCCACAGTCACATCCACAGTCACATCCACCACCACATCCACAGCCACATCCACAGTCACATCTACAATCAAATCTACAGTCACCACCACAGTCACATCCACATCCACAGTCACATCTACAATCAAATCTAAAGTCACCACCACAGTCACATCCACAGTCACTGCCACAGTCAGATCTACAGCCACATCCACAGTCACCGTCACAGCCATAGTCACATCTACAGCCACAGCCACAGTTATAGCCAGATCCACCGTCAGAACAAACGTCCTGAAACATATACATAACAATAAATACATATACATTTTTGCCTACCAGTATACCAGTTTGGCTACCAGTTGTCTGGACCGCCTCCGTGGTGTAGTGGTTAGAGCGTCCACCCAGAGAGCGGAAGGTCGTGGGTTCGATCCCCGACCGCGTCATACCAAAAGACATTAAAATATGGTACTTGTTGGTTCCTGCCTGGCGTTCGGCATTAATGGGTACAACAAGGACTGGTTGGCTCAGAGTCAGTATAATGTGTCTGAGTGGGGTATATTTATGCTTCACTGCGGCACGGTATCTCAGTGGGCTAGCACTATAAAACCAGCTTAAGTCTGGGCTAGTACAAGCAGCCGCACATACACATACAAACGCATGCACGTCGTCATATGAGCGAAATTTTCTCAAGCACGGCGTAAAACCCAATTTCACCTCACCTCACCAGTTGTCTGACTTCCATTTTTGTGGAAGCCGCGGTGGCTGAGCGGTTTAGGCATCTGACTTTGTGTGCTGGCGATTAGGTGCCTGACTCTGAGGGTCTGGGTTCGAATCCCGGATGGGACTCAACCCCAAAAGTACAAGAATCTGTACTTTACTAAGAAAGTGTAATCCCAAACATAACATATGTTACATTTGACCACTTTCTAAAATGGCATTGTGTATTTCATACATATACATACACACATGCATATGTTAGTGTACATCACAATCACAATCCATATTTATATTCATATATATTCACACATTTAATCTATTAGCTACATCCACATTTGCTGCCACAGTCACCACCACATTCACAGCCACTGCCACAGCCACAGCCACAGCCACAGCCACAGCCACATCTACAATCAAATCTACAGTATCCACCACAGTCACATCCACAGTCATAGTCACAGCCACAGCCACAGTCCCGTCTACATTCACATCCACAGTCACCGCCACGGTCATAGCCACATCCACAGTCAGATCTACAGCCACATCCACAGTCACCACTGTCGCAGCCACAGTCACCGCCACTGCCACAGTCAGCACCACAGCCAGTCACTGCCGCAGTCACATCTACAGCCACCGCCACAGTTATAGCCAGATCCACCGTCACCGCCACTGCCACAGTCACAGTCACATTTACAGCCACATCCACAGTCACCACCACAGCCACATTTATAGCCAGATCCACAGTCACTGCCACAGTTATAGCCAGATCCACAGTCACTGCCACAGCTACAGCCAGATCCACAGTCACTGCCACAGCTACAGCCAGATCCACAGTCACTGCCACTGCCACTGCCACTGCCACAGTCATAGTTAAGAAAAGAGTCCAGGGTTTTACTGATGTTGTTTACAAAAATGCCCATGCCTCTCCGTGACAAGTGTACACCGTCGAAGGCATACAGGTCCCTGTCTCTGGCGTTGAACTGGGGATGGAGGACCTGTATACCACCAACACCTCGCACCATGTTACCAGCCATTCTGTTGAGTTTGGCTCTTGTCCTTTCCAGCTTGGTGGGGCAAGGAAGCATATCCGACTAGATGATGGGGGTCTTGGGGAGCAGCAGGCAGATCCGGGGCATTGACAACTCCATCTCATGAAATAGCTCACAGGCGGTGACCTGACCAAGGTCGTTCGACCCTAGGTGAATCACAAGGGCCTTGGCTTGGTCGGTCGTCCTGGCCACTTGTCGTTTCACCAATTGCCGGAGTTCTGCCCACTGCATCCCTCCCCTCGCCAGAGAGAGGATGTTATCACTGTCAAACCGATTGCCCCGCTGGTTACTGGCTCTCGCTAGGTAACTGGACCCGATAAGTGAAGCTAAAACACACAATCACTCACAGGAGGAGAATGGACAATAAACCCAAATTGATTATTTATTAAATTGAGAGCCTATTAGATTATTATATGAAAAATGGAATGCGTATGTAAGTTTTGTAACACTCAGATTCCCACCAACCAAAGTGCTGAATTAGCTCTGAATGAACTAACACCCTTGCACGCTGCCGTGGTAGCTGCTTCTATCTGGAGAGAATGGGAGGTATAGGAGGAAGTGTCAATCCCACTGACAGCAAGGGATTTCTTTAAAACTGCTTGAAACTAATACCTAGTTAGTAGGGTTTGGTCAAAATGTACAAAGGCCTGCTTTGATCCTTTTGTGCGCTTACCCAGTTAAGCTCTGTATGCAGCTACTGGGCACAAGCCATAGGTCGGAGAGCTGGAGATGCTGATTGTAATACCTTTGGAAAGTATGTCCGACTTCGAGTGACTGAGAGTAACTAACAGGTTGCCATCTTCTATGATGATGTCTTGAGCCTGACAGCCTGGGTGTTGTCGTCCAGTTTGTACCAATTCATTTACCTGGAAAAATCCAAAGAACACCAGACAGTATACACCTTGAAAAAGGGAATCTTCATACAATGAAGAACATACTGACCTTAGATTTGTTACATTTACCTCTAACAGTTCCATTGTGATTGGTTTGCGCAGGTCCCTTCTTGGACTGGCTTTATACATACCTTGTATCGGTTTGGTAATGATAAAATGTCCTGTGGTGTCATGCATATTGCGCAGCTTGTAGAAAGTTGCAATACCGGTGATGTATGTTCTTATTTTGTTAGGTGCAAGCCCTGTAATGAAATGAACACAATTATCCAATGGTACTTGCCATGTTTCTGGGATCCCATATGTTGTCCTGAATGCCCGCAGCGCCTCAACCCCTGCTTGGTAACACTGCTTGGTAAGTTGACCATGTGTTACTCGCCAGTGATCATTGTAGCAATCTGTCCCCTCCCTTGTCAGATGGTCCAAAGGTTGTCCGGAAGTGGGGACGGTTGCGTCTCTGCTGTCGGCGCTGCTGCTCAGAATCGGTGCCACTGAAATCTTGACAAAGCATCTGCGATTACATTGTTTGTGGTACTGATGTATTTTGCTTTGAAGCATATGTTATGTGATAGACAGAGTAGGACTAGCTGTAGGACTAGAGACATGATACAGGCTACCTTACATGTTTGTTTGTTGATGATGGAAACCACAGCTTGATTATCACAGAAGAAAAGTACCTTCTAGTTGGCGAAACAGTTACCCCATAGCCGTACCGATAGTACAATAGGAAAAAGCTCCAGGAGTGTCATGTCCTTCGTCAGTTCGTCCGTTACCCAGGCATCCGGCCAGCACCCGTTCACCCAGCATCCCTGAAAGTATGCCCCAAAGCCTGCTGAGCTGTCCAACCATTGACTATTCTGAAACACAGATACACCATTAAAACTGTTGAGGAAAGCAAGCCATATGGCTAGATCTTCCCTCAACGACGTATGTGATGTGACTGATGCGTTACCTTGCTTTATGCGTCAATGAATCTGCAACAAACAGGTTTGCCCATGGGAATGGCACGGCACATAAAGTTGAGTTTACCCACCAGTGATTGCAGCACCTTTCGAGTCGTCTTTGATTCTGACGCGCATATTCACTGTGTCGATCTCGAGATGAGGAATGTCAAGCATGTTGCAGGGCCAACTGTATTATCGTGTGCGATGGGAATGCCAAGGTCGGACAAGTCTGTCAGGCATGTCCCAAGGTTCTGTTCACACTCCCCGGGCCCGTGTCATCCCCCTGTGAGGAAGTCATCGAGGTGGTGCATCAGCTGTCTATTGGGTAAATGGCTCAGGATGTGCCACTGCAAAAAGGTTCTGAATTTTTTAGCACAGAGCATGGTATTGAGCAACCAAATGGCAAACATTTATCAAAGTAATACTCACCCTGAAAATGGATACCAAGTAGTTCGAAGTCTTTAGGATTGACTGGCATAATCCTAAATGCAGATCAGATGGATAAAACTTGGCTAGCTGAGCATTTGGGCCAAGTTGCTTAACCATGTTCACTGCTTCATCAAAGCTGGCATATGAGACTGAACAGGCCTGTTGGTCAATATGGTCGTTTATTGATTTGCCGTGGGGATAGGAAAGATGGTGGATAAATCGAAAATCATCAGCATTCTTACCTGTAGAGTCACTTGCACATGTTTGCTTCTTTGGTACTAAACCGCTTGGTGAAACTTGGAAGTTGGGAAATAGAGGTTGAAGAAATGGGCCAGCGATACATCCCAGCTTTAACTTACTTCCTATAATACCCTGCATCTGCATTGTAGGATCCATAGCTGGACCATCTTTGTGAGCGTTGCCCACTGAACTCTAATTGAAAACCAAACTGAAAGCCTATTTCTCTGTTGAACTAACAAATTAACTTGCCATATAGTGTGTGTTATTGACTAGTAGTTCATAATTAGTATATAAGTATATTTAAATGTTCAGATATTCTACCAGCTTTGAAGGTAATATAATTTGTCTTTAATCCATGAACTTATGTCCTATATATTTATTACTATTTTTCCTGGTTGCTCATCATTGTGTAACATTTGTAGAATATCCTGATTGGACACTGAAAACTTAATAAGCTTCCAGCTCATTGCCACACAGTGGTAAGTCAGGTGTACATATTGTATATATTGACTATATATCTTGACAATTTATGGAGACAGTAATGTTTTGGCCTCCTAAGTATACATTGTAATCTGCACGAGTTAATCTTTTTAGGTTAAATGTAGATCCTGTTCCCTCTCTATATTATTCATGTATAATTCACAGATGTTATGTGATGTGTGTCATTAATTTTTCAGATATTTTAATTGTATGAAATATAATATTTACAGAGCTGGAAACTGATTAGTAAACTTTGTTTACACAAAATAAAGCGATTGCTGTCGGCTCACAACCAAGTAGCTGTTCTGCGTCATTATTCCAGGCGGATCCTCATCCGGTACTACACTATCAAGAAAGAGAAGGAATGTAGGATGTTACAGGTTGCTAAAGAAAGAAACTTTAAGGAACACTGATCTAGAGCAATTCCCAGGAACTGGTTGTTGCTTTTGTAAGTGAAATCAGAGACCATGTAATATCCCGGTGTCAGGGGTTTTCGACGATGTAAGAAACCAACATAATTTTCATCAGTAATATCTATCATTAAAAGTTTTTATTTTACTTAGATAAAGGATATATTCATCTATTTCACACAAAAATGTCAAGTGTTTCCTACAAAAATAGCATTGATGACGTAGTATCAGGGAAACTGTTGCCGCTCGCCACATCCAGGGATTTTGTATGAGTTTCCGACGATGAGCCATACTTTTTGCTCCGCACTGCAAGGGAGTGTTGTGATCACGTGGCTTCCTATTAATATATTACCTGTCACCAGCAGATGACTGATCTCAATGAATTTTCACTTGCTATTTTTTGTTATAAAGGTAACTGATTTTGCATCTGTAGTGGTATTAACGATCTCAGGTAAATAATATTGATGTGTGTTTGCTTTTTATATAACCTTTTTTCCTGATTTCCATTGTCAATAAAACTTCTTACGACAGCGACTGGGCATCTACCCAACCGGTGAAACTGCTTGTGCACTCTGATCGCACACATACTCCCCTGATATAGCGCGAGCAATGCAGTCGTTGAAATCACCAGAAAGTCGAGTCAGCTTGTTTTGGGATAGATTATTATATGGTCTCTGGTGAAATACAGTTTCATCTTGGAATTTATTGGAAATGTTGTTTTACCCATAGTATTTCTATCTTCATTATTTTGATAAGAAATGGAAATATTTTGAAGCTTGACTTCATCTGCCAGTTGTAAAAAATGTTAGGCTTGAAAGGAAATGAAGCCAGTGCACGTCTTTATATTTTGTCCTTTTAATCGTAGCATATTCTATCTATGATTATATTTGTAAGCACTTTGGAACTTCATAAAAAAGTACACTCTCATTTTATAAATTCACTAATTTATATGACTGTAAGATCTAAAAATATTATAGATTGCCTAACTGAATCATATTTCACACACTTGGAAGTGAAGAGGAATAGTTTTGTTTAATGCTACAACAAATGAATAAAAACAAAATACAAATATCAAAATTCAAACTCACTAAAGTTATAGCAATAATGTCAGGCTATGTGCTGTCTGCACTCTGGGAGAAATAAATCCATCGCAAACTGTTTGTCATTATCTAAATATATTCCAGTCCTCAACAAAAGTCTGAATTACAATGAAGTTCCATAAAATCCTTTGTCTTATTTCGCATATCATAGACGTAACAAAATCCTATGTCCTATATCAAAGTGATTTGACAAGTACTGTACCTTATAACATGAAGCAGAGATAGGATCATATGTGCTCTTGGAAACAAATAGAGGAACAAATGGAAGTGCAAGTGTTCCTATACTCCTTTCCAGGTTTCTTGCCATGCTTTATATTGAACGGTGGGTGAAAATCTGTAAGTAAATAAAGGAAAATCTGTAAGTAAATAAAGGAAAATCTGGAAATAAATAAAGGAAAATCTGGAAATAAATAAAGGAAAATCTGGAAATAAATAAAGGAAAATCTGGAAATAAATAAAGGAACACTTGTACTTTTATGTTTTCCATTATTCGCTTCCATGAGTATACAAAATATGACTTCCGTGAGTCAATACAGGTTGAAAAGTGGAACACATCTTAATAACAAACCTTTTGCAATAACATAAATTGGCGAAATTAAAAAAGGTTCCTTTACATCAAATTTGTCTCCATTGTAGCCTAGGTAAAACATACACAGAAATTGACTACATGTATATTTATTCACACAAAAAAACTATCAATTACAAATAAAATCATACATTTTAGACAAATTAATGATAATAATCCCTTTAAGATACAGTTTACAGAGTAAATATCAATTAAATCATATTAAAGATAAGCAAATTGTAATGCAGTTGAGCCTATGTGTAGATAAAAGATGTGAGGTGTGACCAAAACATGCTATTTTACCAATACATAAAATCATCCTAATTACACAAATGTAGAATAACAACATTCTAGATGTAAGAAGTATAGCGTACTTACACCTTTGAATGTAGGTGTATTCAGTAAGCATAAGTAAATCGATCTACATACATAAACACTACCTTTTGACAAATTTGCTGTGCAAGATAACACTAATTTATCAATCATCTAACTCAGCTGATGATTCATCTTGCTGCACTTCCATGTGTATATTACATAACATGTAATGCATTTGCCACATCAGACCTTAATTTATAATGTTGAATACTTACTCCAGACACTAGAAATGCATTCTCTTCCCACAGAGGTTACTCAAGTCATATCTTCCCACGTACCTCTGTTCTAATACAACCATATTTCCGGCTCGCATAAAATCCCTTAGAGAAAAAAATCACAACACAAATTATCTCCCTTCTTTCTATCCACTCAGAACATGTTTTATATCAACTTAGATCCAATATGGCCATCCCGATCCCTGTTTCATGTGGATATTCCTTCCCAACACTTGCTCAACTTGACTAATACAAGCAAATGTGGGGCTACAAATATCCATTCTCTGCCAGGGACTTGTCTTGATGAGTAACACAAGACATTTAATAGCTACCTTGTTTGTTGTCATCGAGGGCGATGGACACACCATTGATCCGCCATTACATGACTGAGTTCTGTCTAAAAAAAAACATTTGCGCATCTCTCAGGGGAAGAGATTCTAGTTTTCCTGAAGGATACAGAAATTACTGAGGCTTTGCGAATGATCACTTTTGAAACGTCACTGATTGCACAACTAAATCAGATTGACACCAATCATGAATCCTGGACACTCATACCATGAAAAAGGGCCATATTAGAACAGAGGTACGTGGGGAGATATAACTTGAGTAACCTCTGTGGGAAGAGAATGCGAGAAATGCTAAATGGGAAACTTTGTCTGGTAATCAGTATGATGTTACCACTAATTATACCTCTTATGAATTCATTAACTGACATTCAAGTGAATGATGACAAATAAACAGGTGTAGGTTTATATCACCAGATATGGGTCACAGCAAGGGAGTAGTTATAGCTGTATTGCATGCAAATGCAATTTTCATTGCCTAAAAAAACTTAGGGTTGACATTGCTTTGAGGATATAAATGGATCTTCATTGTTGCATAAGAAATACTAAAGTTAAAAACTGTATATACATATTTACTGAAGTAATTAATTTATTTCCCAGCAATGGCAAAATGGAGTTTGGTTTAGTTTACAGATTCAAATAAATCAAATGTGTGACTTTAATATCATAGGCCAATAGACATCACATTGTAACATAACATGATTAAATATCGACATAAAAAAGCACAGAATTAGGATCAATGTGGATCAGTCATCATATGATTCAATCATCAGAAAGCTTACACCGCTGGGATACTTTATTGCAATCAGACAAGAACTATCAAATAACGGGATATTTTCAAATCCACCGTACTTATTGTCTCATTGTCTTAGGTTAAAGAATTTCTGCCCAGGTGGACGAGGTACCCAGGCACTGACCACCTGGCAACTAGACAGTGATGGTGGAGGGAGCAGGGACTGACCACCTGGCAACTAGACAGTGATGGTGGAGGGAGCAGGGACTGACCACCTGGCAACTAGACAGTGATGGTGGAGGGAGCAGGGACTGACCACCTGGCAACTAGGGACTGACCACAGGGACTAGCAACTAGACAGTCATGGTGGAGGGAGCAGGGACTGACCACCTGGCAACTAGACAGTCATGGTGGAGGGAGCAGGGACTGACCACCTGGCAACTAGACAGTGATGGTGGAGGGAGCAGGGACTGACCACCTAGCAACTAGACAGTGTAGATAGATTGTTGGTGCAAAAAAAGGAATCGCTCTCGATCAGTGCCCCTTTAAGAGAAGCTGAAAAAAGGTATAAAGAATCAAAGTTGATTTCATCTTTGATTGACAGTGTTCATAGGATGAAAGAGCCAGATGTTAGTGTGACATCCTATCCAAAAGCTCTTAACACTGAGGTAGCATACCCCAAGGAACTTACTGACCAGTGTGCCCCAACAGCTAATAGACTTACCAAACATGAAATTGAACATGCAGATGTATGCAATAATCACTGCCTCAATCCAAGTGCTCAAATTGTTTTTGCACCCAGATAGAACGTGGATTCCCATGTAAATCCATCACCTGCTAATGTACCTCAGCCCAAACTTGTTTCAGATGTTACTAGTGTTGATTTGCCGGAAAGACTTCCGCCCGTATCCCCCCTTAACATTCATTCTAGTTATATCGTATCATCTGAATAGTTATTCCTCATCTGATAAGGATGAGTTTTTACATGTTTCTTTAATTGTATCTGAACATACTGAAAGACATATCCAACTTCTAAAAATGCCACTCAAAGAAATTTTTCCTTATCGTTAAAATATATGGGGGATAGGGCGAAGTTGTTAAGGGGATAGGGGCGGAAGTCTTACCGATTAGCCCATGACCACAATGCTCTGTGTAGGGCATTCCTAAACCTGTTCTACCAAACTCTACCAGAGTTCAAGAGTGGTAAGGAATAAGACTTTATCTCACTGAAGATGGCACTTGAGACCTTAGTTGATGTTCATCCTCATCTGACTGAATCTTACAAATATCAACTATCATTGGATAAACTTGGGAATAAACCAAGAGAGCTTGCAAAGGCCTTAATGTTTCACCCTACTCCTTATACAAGAGCTGTGCAAGAGTTGCAATGCACAGATGGTAGTGCAGGCCAACTGATTCAGAATGGGATAAGTGCCTTGCTTAATGATCCACCAATTGAGTTTGGGGGATTTACTAAACACCAAATGAGGAAACTTTCTGGATGATACATGGAAGGGAGGCAATTCTCAAGTATCAACAGAAGTCAGAAGCTCCAAAGATGGCTGATTTACCATCAGCATGACTTTGATTATTCAAGCCAGCTTTTTATTCCACTGGAAGAGACTATTTTTGCCCTCTGATTGTTGAGGTTGCTCGAAGATTGGAGAAAAGATGGGAAGTTCTTTACAAATGTATGACAACTAGGGCTGACATTGTGAACAAAATGGACACTGTTTAATTTTTTTATGTCACTTAAATGCTTCATATGAAGATGTGGCAAGCCTTATGAACTTTTGTGCAACAGAGGTACAGATTTCCAGGGGTGGTCAGACAGAGCTTGAAGAAGCATGGGCCACAATAACTCCTTCCATAAATCGACAACTGGCAAAACAGAAAATCTCCTATCGGTTGAATCCGGTCATGCATTGGGAAAGGAGAAAAAGTGTGTAAAGGATGGACTCCTGGGACACAAATCAGTCACTGAGCCTGTACTAGAAACAGTATTTGCCTATTAGGTTATGTGTCTTGTGATGTGCGTGACATCGATCCCATTACTCCCAATGTTCTGCTGATGGGACGCCTGGATCAATCCCTTCCACAGGTGGTCTACCCCACCAGTGAAATCATAAGATGGTTCTTGTGGCACCAAAGTCCAATCCTTGCAGATCACTTTTGGAAGCAGTATTTGAGACATTGCTTGTCAGACTTTCAGTTATGGGTTTCTGATTTGAAGGATCAGAAAGACCAGGACTGTAGCGATGTAGTGATGATAGGTTGACCCACAAAGTGTGCGTGCAACCTGGTTAGTTGGAAGAGTTTCCAAGATCCTTCCCAGGAGTGATGGCAGAGTTCGTGTTGTCACAGTAACTGTGGATGACCGTGACATCACGCAACCAGTCACACAATTGATCAGACTCCCAGAATGTCCAGATGATGACTGATTAACTGTACTTGTGAACTGTGACTTTAATATTCAATTTGCTAATGGCTGACTTTATTTTGGTGCCATTGAACAGAACTCACATTAATGCACATTAATGCTTTGATGATCAGATGATGTAACTACATGCTATCCATGTTGTTGACAATGTGCCTGGAGTTGCATTGCTTGTATACCGAACTGCCAGTAAATGTTTTGACAGACTACTGGCGACTACTTCACAATCTTTTCAATTATAGCTCATTCACTGGCTATAGACAGAACACCTACCTTAAATGGACAGAGCAGAATCTTGGATTGCCGGCATATCTTGTTCCTTGGGTTACTCCTGTAACACAGACAGCATTCTCATCAGATGATCAGGTGCTGGTATGCTGTTTGGCTGGTACGTTGTTCGGCTGGTACGTTGTTTGGCTGGTACACTGTTTGCCTGGTACACTGCTTGGCTGGTACACTGCCCGGCAGGTCCACTGCTTGGATAGCTAGTACATTGTTTGGCTGGTACACTGTTTGCCTGGTACACTGCTTCGCTGGTACACTGCTCGGCAGGTCCACTGCTTGGCTAGTACGCTGTTCGGCTTGTACGGTGTTTGGCTGGTACATTGATCGGCATGTACGTGAGTTGTTTGGCTGGTATGCTGTTTGGTTGGTACGCTGTTTGGCTGGTATGCTGTTTGGCTGGTACATTGCTCAGCAGGTATGTTGTTTGGCTGGTATGCTGTTTGGTTGGTATGCTGGTTGCCTGGTATGTTGCTTGCCTGGTACGCTGTTTGGCTGGTAGACTGTTTGCCTGGTATGTGGCTTGGTGGGAACACCGATTGGCTGGTACACTGCTTGGCTAGTACGCTGTTTGGCTGGTACACTGCTCGGCTAGTACGCTGTTTGGTTGCTACACTGTTTGGCTGGTACGCTGGTTGCCTGGTACGTTGCTTGGCTAGTACGCTGTTTGGTTACGCTGTTTACGCTGTTTGGCTGGTACACTGCTCAGCTAGTACGCTGTTTGGTTGCTACACTGTTTGGCTGGTACACTGCTCGGCTAGTACGACTGTTTGGTTGCTACGCTGTTTGGCTGGTACACTGCTCTGCTAGTACGCTGTTTGGTTGCTACGCTGTTTGGCTGGTACAATGCTCGGCTGGTACGCTGTTTGGCTGATTTGCTGCTTGGCTGGTACGCTGTTTGCCTGGTACGTTGCTTGGCTGGTACGCTGTTTGCCTGGTACATTGTTTGGCTGGTACTCTGTTTGGCTGATATGCTGTTTGGCTGGTACATTGTTTGGCTGGTACGCTGTTTGGCTGGTGCATTGCTTGACAGGTACACTGCTTGGCTGGTGCATTGTTTGGCTGGTACATTGCTTGGCTGGTACACTGCTTGGCGGGAACACTGATTGGCTGGTACACTGCTCAGCAGGTACACTGCTTGGCTGGTACGCATTTTGGCTGGTACGCTGTTTGGCTGGTACATTGTTTGGTTGGTACGCTTTTTGGATGATATGTTGTTGGGCCGGTAAGTAGTTTGGCTTGTGTGCTGTTAGGCTGGTACGCATTTTGGCTGGTACGCTGTTTGGCTGGTACGTTGTTTATCTGTTTCGCTGTTTGGCTGGTACATTGTTTGGCTGGTAATAAATATTAGTTTCAGGAGGGTATTAGTTTTATCTGAAAAGAAACCCAAGTAGAAATAAAAGTGCACAGAAAAATTGTTATTCAATTCAAATGTACTTATTTTAATATGGGTGTGAGTCACTCAAAGTAGTTCGTTTCCTTGAGCGATTGTCTTGCATGGTTCCAAATTTACAAACATCAATCTAAATTATTGTGAGCTGTGTGTCAGAAATAAGCCATATTAAGAAATAAAACACACAATCCAAACAGAAATGTGTCTGTGATATTTGCATGACATAAAAACTACCTCAGAAACAGCAATGCAAACCATGACGACATCGACTTCATGACTCCTGCTATGACCATAGGTCTCCAAATGTAGTTTTCAGTTGGTAGTTTTGAGTTGGTAGGGTGTTCACCCTGCAGAGAACAGTATATTCAGTCCCAGAGTTTCTGAACTTGTTTTCACTCAGAAACCCTTGAACCGAATAAACCGTAATCAGCTTCACGAGTCCTTCTTACCACGACTGAACCATCATCTAGAACATGGAACAATTTCACAGGAAAAACAACCAACCATGAAAATAGTGGTAAATCTTAAACAAATAAACTGCATGCCAGGTTTTGCCTCCCGTTTCAACTTGTAGGTGGGATGACGATATGACGAGGACACTATTACCCCTACAGCCCTGCCAGAAATGGTTTTCTCTCCGACAGTTCTGTAGAGGCAACACAGACCCTCCAAGTCTGCCTTCACAAGCTGTAGGTGGTGTGTTGACGTGGCAAGATCTTGTATGACCCACCCAACAGCTTCTGAACTGGTCTTCACTCAGGAATCTGCTGTGCAGAAAGCCATAACGACCATCAACTAATGCTGACTCCTTCTATGAATATATATAACTCATACAAGTGTAGTTTTCAGCTGATTTCAACTTGTAGGTGGGAATACGATATGCTGAAGACAGTATTTCCCCCACAGTACTCACGGAATTGGTTTCTCTCAGTGAGTCCTGCGGAGTGAAAACAGTCAAGACTTTCTTCACATGACTGTAGGTGGGATGTTGATGTGCCGAAGATCTTTATGGCCCACCCAGCAGCTTCTGAACTGGTCTTCACTCAGAATCTGCTGATGCTCTGCAAGCCATAACGACATCAACTTCATGACTCCTTCTATGACCATAGATCTCCAAGTGTAGTTTTCAGCTGTTTCTGCAATGGCCAACTTGTAGGTGGGATGACGATATGCTGAAGACAGTATTTCCCCCACAGTACTCACGGAATTGGTTTCTCTCAGTGAGTCCTGCGGAGTGAACACAGTCCAAGACTTTCTTCACAGACTGTAGGTGGGGTGTTGATGTGGCAAGATCTTTATGGCCCACCCAGCAGCTTCTGAACTGGTCTTCACTCAGAATCTGCTGTGCAAGCCATAACGACATCAACTTCATGACTCCTTCTATGACCATAGATCTCCAAGTGTAGTTTTCAGCTGTTTCAACTTGTAGGTGGGATGACGATATGCCGAAGACAGTATTTCCCCCCACAGTACTCACGGAATTGTTTTCTCTCAGTGAGGGCTGCGGAGTGAACACAGTCCAAGACTTTCTTCACAGACTGTAGGTGGGGTGTTGATGTGCCAAGATCTTTATGGCCCACCCAGCAGCTTCTGAACTGGTCTTCACTCAGAATCTGCTGTGCAGGCCATAACGACATCAACTTAATGACTCCTTCTATGACCATAGATCTCCAAGTGTAGTTTTCAGCTAAAAACTGTGGGTAGGGTGTCGACTTGCAGAGAACAGTATAGGCTGCCCACGAGCTTTTGAATCTGGTTTTCACTCTGAACCTCTTGAGCACCCCACACTGAAATCAGCTTTACCATTCCCACTTACCACGGATAAACCTTCATCAAGAACCTGGAACAATTTCACAGGAAAAACAACCAACCATGAAAATAGTGGTAAATCTTAAACAAATAAACTGCATGCCAGGTTTTGCCTCCTGTTTCAACTTGTAGGTGGGATGACGATATGCCGAGGACAGTATTACCCCTACAGCCCTGCCAGAAATGTTTTCACTCCGACAGTTCTGTAGAGGCAACACAGTCCAAGTCTGCCTTCACAAGCTGTAGGTGGGGTGTTGACGTGCCAGACTTGCATGACCCACCCAACAGCCTCAGCTGGATCTTCATCAAGAACCTAAAACCTTTAACAGAAAGAACAAACCACCATGAAAATAATGCTCAAATTGTAAGCATCATGTGCCGGATGACTTTAAATATATTGCTCATACAAGGCGAGGTGAAATTGGATTTAACGTCATGCTTGAGAATATCTCGCTCACATGATGACGTGCATGCGTGTGTGTGCGCCAGGCAGGGACCAACAAGTAGCATATTTTAACGTCTTTTGGTATGACGCGGTCGGGGATCGAACCGCGACCTTCTGCTCTCCGGGCGGACGCTCTTACCACTACACCACGGAGGCGGTCTTGCTCATATGAACACCTTTGATGTGTAAAAGTTGGCCATTACAGGCAATGGATGAACAGTTGTAAACTTCCATATTAACGCATCAAAGGGGTTGCTCATCTGAACCCCTTTGATGCGTTAATATGGAAGTTTACAACTGTTCATCCATTGTCTGCAATGGCCAACTTTACATAGAAATGATATTGTATCTTCATGTTCAGGGTCTTTTACCTACAGTGTTTGAGTGAATGTAAAGCTCATTAACTTAACAATTAGTATGTCAACCATGTTAGTCACATTCAAACCATCAAACTACATGCCAGGTTTTGCCTCCTGTTTCAACTTGTAGGTGGGATGACGATATGCCGAAGACAGTATTTCCCTCCACAGTACTCACGGAATTGGTTTTCTCTCAGTGAGTGCTGCGGAGTGAACACAGTCCAAGACTTTCTTCACAGACTGTAGGTGGGGTGTTGAGGTGCCAAGATCTTTCTTTATGGCCCACCCAGCAGCTTCTGAACTGGTCTTCACTCAGAATCTGCTGTGCAGGCCATAACGACATCAACTTAATGACTCCTTCTATGACCATAGATCTCCAAGTGTAGTTTTCAGCTAAAAACTGTGGGTAGGGTGTCGACTTGCAGAGAACAGTATAGGCTGCCCACGAGCTTTTGAATCTGGTTTTCACTCTGAACCTCTTGAGCACCCCACACTGAAATCAGCTTTACCATTCCCACTTACCACGGATAAACCTTCATCAAGAACCTGGAACAATTTCACAGGAAAAACAACCAACCATGAAAATAGTGGTAAATCTTAAACAAATAAACTGCATGACAGGTTTTGCCTCCTGTTTCAACTTGTAGGTGGGATGACGATATGACGAGGACAGTATTACTCCCCTACAGCCCTGCCAGAAATGTTTTCACTCCGACAGTTCTGTAGAGGCAACACCCTCAAGTCTGCCTTCACAAGCTGTAGGTGGGGTGTTGACGTGCCAGACTTGCATGACCCACCCAACAGCCTCAGCTGGATCTTCATCAAAGAACCTAAAACCTTTAACAGAAAGAACAAACCACCATGAAAATAATGCTCAAATTGTAAGCATCATGTGCCGGATGACTATAAATATATTGCTCATACAAGGCGAGGTGAAATTGGATTTAACGTCATGCCAGAGAATATCTCGCTCATATGATGACGTGCATGCGTGTGTGTGCACCAGGCAGGGACCAACAAGTAGCATATTTTAACGTCTTTTGGTATGATGCGGTCGGGGATCGAACCCGCGACCTTCTGCTCTCAGGCGGACGCTCTTACCACTACACCACGGAGGCGGTCTTGCTCATATGAACACCTTTGATGTGTAAAAGTTGGCCATTACAGGCAATGGATGAACAGTTGTAAACTTCCATATTAACGCATCAAAGGTGTTGCTCATACTGAACCCCTTTGATGCCGTTAATATGGAAGTTTACAACTGTTCATCCATTGTCTGCAATGGCCAACTTTTACATAGAAATGATATTGTATCTTCATGTTCAGGTCTTTTACCTACAGTGTTTGAGTGAATGTAAAGCTCATTAACTTAACAATTAGTATGTCAACCATGTTAGTCACATTCAAACCATCAAACTACATGCCAGGTTTTGCCTCCTGTTTCAACTTGTAGGTGGGATGACGATATGCCGAAGACAGTATTTCCCTCCACAGTACTCACGGAATTGGTTTTCTCTCAGTGAGTCCTGCGGAGTGAACACAGTCCAAGACTTTCTTTACAGACTGTAGGTGGGGTGTTGATGTGGCAAGATCTTTATGGCCCACCCAGCAGCTTCTGAACTGGTCTTCACTCAGAATCTGCTGTGCAAGCCATAACGACATCAACTTCATGACTCCTTCTATGACCATAGATCTCCAAGTGTAGTTTTCAGCTGTTTCAACTTGTAGGTGGGATGACGATATGCCGAAGACAGTATTTCCCTCCACAGTACTCACGGAATTGGTTTTCTCTCAGTGAGGGCTGCGGAGTGAACACAGTCCAAGACTTTCTTCACAGACTGTAGGTGGGGTATTGATGTTCCAAGATCTTTATGGCCCACCCAGCAGCTTCTGAACTGGTCTTCACTCAGAAGCTGCCATGCTGGCCATAGAGACATCAGTCCCAAGCAATTTAAAGGGCCACCGATCCAGAGCGATTATTGTTTCCAGTCAACAATCTAATTACGAAAACCTAGCTACAAACTGGTTGTCCTCTGCTCCCTCGACCGTGACGGACACGGAGACTGGGCTACTGTCCACCCTGGCAGAATTTCTTCAACCTAATCAGTGGGACATAAGGAAGGCCCATCAGATGCCGTTGTTTGAAAATATCCCCGGTAGTTCTTGTCTGATTGTAATAAAGTATCCAAGCTGTGTAGGCTTTTTCAGATTTTCAAATGTTTGAATGGTATAGTGACTGATTCATTACGATGTCTATTACGTATGCTATGATATCAAAAACGCACATTTGATATATTTGAATCCATAAACTAAACAACCCCACTTTTCCATTGCAAAATAAATCTGAAATTTTACTTAGGTATATAGGTATACACATTTTTTAACGAAGTACACAGCAAATGCTTACATATATTTCTTATGTAACCTTGAAGTTCCGTTCGTATCCTCAAAACAGTGTCTGCCCATAAGTTGTTGTTTTTCAGGCAATCAAACTTGCATGCAATACAGCGATTACTACTCTCTTGCTGTAACCCTTGTTTGGTGGTAAACCTACACGTTATTTGTCATCATTCACTTGATAGTCAGTTAATGAATTTATAACAGGTATAATTAGTGATAACACCACTCAGATTACCCGACAAAGGTTCCCATTTGGCATTTCTTGTGTCTGGAGTAAATACTCATCATTATAAATTGAGGGCTGATGTGGCAAATGTATTACATCTTATGTGGAAGTGCAGAAAGAGGGATTATCAGCTGAGTTACAAAACAAACATCGATCAAAGGATTAACCGATAACACGCTGATTGATTAATTGCTTTTGTCCTGCACAGCAGATTTGCCTAAAGGTAGTGTTTGTGTATGTAGATTTACTAATCTATACTGAATACACCCTGTCGTAAAGTCTCTTTGTAAAAACAACGTCATTCTTTCAAAGGATTAACCGCTCATTGATGTATTGCTCATTATTGGCTAACTAAATTACTTTTTTAAAGAATGGCGGACATCATGCAATTAGTTGCCAGGTGTGTTATCTTGGGTGACCAATGGGACTATACACCAATGTGAAAATCCTGAAACAATAGATCACTTTTTCGCATATTAGTCTGTTACAAGACACATGACATGGAGCAGGATTCTTTGTCAGCTGCAGATGAATGGCATCTCATTCCTTTATGTGGATATTGATGGATACATTCCCCGAACAAGGTAATAGCCTGATATTGTTGCTGTAACTTTAGTCTGTTTTAATTTTAATATTTGCATTTGATTTATATTTATTTGTTATGACATTCAACAGAATCATTTTTTGCCATGAAGTGTAATGAGACATACAACATACACTAGGTCACACTCAGCGCGTGTGTGTGAAATATGATGCACGTTGGCAATTTATAAAATGTCTAGATATTACAATCATGTTATGAATTCACTAAGTATAAGCAGATCCTGTGCATTTTATTATCTTTCAAAATGCAAACAAATATGATAATAAACTATTTAGGATTATAAGACAAAATACAAAGACGTACATTGACTTCGTTGTGTCAGTCCTAACATTTTTTACCACTGGCAGGTGGTTAAACTTAAAATGTTTTCATTTGTTATCAAAATAATGCCATTTAATACAACATTCAGACTGACTAGTAGTGAACCCAAGCTTACTACTCTCCCCAAGACTCCCCATGTACTTAGTTACTCTTACTTTCAAACAATGCTATTATATCAGGCTTCTCACCAAATTCAAGGTCAAACTATTTCTTAAATCAAATTCTACATCCATTTCCGTTAACATTTTTATAAAGTCAACATTACTATGAAATCAAACTTTTACATCAAAATCAACATTTTTATCAAAGTGAATATTTTTTATAAGAAACCAAATTATTGGTCTACATAATTTTACAACAAAATCAACATAAGATTATCGAGTAAAAAAGATTTCATTTTTGTTGATCAATCTATACTTATACTATCAATTGCGCATGAGGGTGGCGCAGGAGAGGTAACGAACCAGTCATGAATTCTGGGATATCATCCGGGTACTCACTGGAGAAAAACAATAACAAAAGCAACAACCAGTCCACGGAAATTGCTCTGGATCAGTGGCCCTTTAAGGTGTTGTGGAAGGCTGCACATGAAAATGAAACCATGAAGACACACCTGAAGTTCTCACCCGATACTTCTCCTTCAGAGATAAACTTACTGTGCATGATGGCCTGGTTTCCCGGGGGTATGTGTAGTGATTCCTGGAAGTATGCGACAAGCGATGAAGGAGCTTCTTCATTCATCTCATCTGGGGAAAGAAAGCATGATGGGGTGAGCCAGAGATTGTGTGTATTGGTCTGGCCTGTCAGATCAAATAAAGCAGATTACAGAATCCTGTGGTGCCTGTCAGATATACCAATTGGGATGATAGAGAATGTTTACATAGATTACGTTTAGTGGATTCTGGGAAGTTGATCATCTGAACACTACTTCATGTGTTGTTATCAAACCTCTGAAGAAGCTTTTCTCCAGATACAGAATCCCAAGCAAAGCAGTGTCTGACAATGGTCCTCAGTTTGTCTGACAATGGTCCTCAGTTTGTCTGACAATGGTCCTCAGTTTGTCTGACAATGGTCCTCAGTTTGCTCATGACGAGTTTTCAAGCTTTACCAGAAAGTTGGACCTTGAGCACAAGATGTCATCACCAGCTGAAGCAGGTTTGAAAGCAGCAAAGTCCATGATGACAAAGTACTAGAAGTCAAAGACTGACCCCCATCTCTGTCTTTTGAAATCAGGAATACACGGGGCCGGAGTAGTCCATTGCAATGTCTGCTCAACAGAAGGACAAGATTCATCTTGTCTGTAACAGACAACCCTACTTTTCCAAGAAGTAAAGAGGAAAGCTCAAGTATGATGTATGTGAAGGATGAAATGTCAGGAAAAATCAGTGCTCTGTCAACAACAGAAGTGCCAAGGACTAGCCTCCATTGAATGTTGGAGACACTATACATCTGACGTCATACATAGTAGGACAGAAGAGAAAAGCCACTGTGGTGAAACAGTTAGTTGCAAGGTCTTAAGAAGTTGAATGTGAAGATGGCATTTTTCGAAGAAATCAAAAACATTTGAGGAAGAGCAAAGGAAACCCCTGCAGTGAATGATACGAGTAATCACGATGCACTCAAAATCCCCATACTGCGATACAAGTGGAGCCAGATTGTGTTACAAAAGAACAGATTACGTTTGACCTTAAGGAGGGTTAACAAGCTCTGGGTCTGAAACTGAGTCAACTCAGCAAGCACTCAGGAGATCAGCAAGAATCAGCAAGCCACCAATTCATCTCAAAGGCTTTGTAGTGTGTAAGAAGTGATTATACACTAGGTGTTGAACAATTCTCCTTGTGGTACAAAGTCAAAGTCAAAGATGTTTATTGTGCAAAAGGCCTCCGGCCCATATACATTGGAGTTATACATATACATTATACATATGGTGCAATAAGTAGTAATTAGTGATCCAAACAGCAAATCATGATACAGGCAGTAAATTATGTACAAGTAGTGAAATACGATGGACCTACAAAACTTTTTATCAGATTCTAACGTTTAATAAGAGCTTAATTGATATAGTACGACAGCTTTATTATTACATGCTGGTCAGTTGATGAAAGAAGTAGTTAAAATGCTAATGTAGGTGGCTTACATGGATAATATTCAGCTACATATATATTTCGTACGCAAATCTTTATACAAAGGACATACAAGTAAAAAATGGATTTTATTTTCCACATCTATATTACACAGTGGGCACATTCTCTTGCATCGTTCAATATAAAAACGTCTTCCTTCGTTTACCATTATGTTCATCAAACCTAACCTAAAACGTATGAATCGATATCTTAATTTCTTTGATGTTAAAAACGACATCCGGCTGGAGTAGTGATTTGTATATTCTGGAGAATACCATAGAGATTCCCCTGTCTTTACAGCCTTTCTCGACAATGCAAAAGCATTCGACAGAATTTGGCATGATGGTTTATTCTATAAGCTTCATGAACTTGGTATTAGAGGTAATACATGGAAACTGTTACATCACTGTTACACCAATAGCCAATCATTTGTTGCATACCACTGCGAGAGGTCAGATATGTACTTGGTCAAACAAGGTGTTGGACAAGGGAGGGTTATATCCTCTTGTTTTTTTTTCTCATTTTTATTAATGACCTAATTACATCTTTAAGAGAAGCTGGCTGTGGTATCCGTGTCTTTGGTATGGACGTTCTAACTGTCTTGCTTTCTGACGATACTACACTCATAAGCACATCCCCTAACGGCCTACAGGTATCACTAGATATTGTCTCTTTATACGCTTCTAAATTGCGTCTAACATATAACCCATCAAAAAGTACCATCATCGTTTTTAGCAAAAGAAAAGGTTTTGATGTAAACGTCCACTGTAGCATTGGTAACATCCCAATCCCCTTATCAGAATCTACCGTATATGGGGGTGTACTCTTTACAAGTAACCTCTCAACAAAAACTAGAAGTGAAAAGTATTGTCAGAAAGCAAGACAGAATGTAAACTCACTTAGATCTATTGGACTGAATGATTCTGGCCTACATCCAATCACTTGTGTTAAAATATGGCTCAGAATGATTCTTAAAACCAGTCTCTATGGCTGTGAAATATTACCAAACATCCAACAGGCTGACACCTTTGAACAAACACAAAGATACTTTGCTCGTCTTGTGCAAGGTCTTGGTAAGAGGTCATCATCAATATCTACCATTGCAAATTGGGGATTATGGTCACTAACTGGGTATATATCATATATGTAAACTACTATTTCTTGGGCGACTATGTAACGCTGAGTGTAACAACTTTGCAAAACATATCTTTTGTGCTGCTATTACAACTTCAGTAAAATCTAACAACATCTGTGATGATCTTTTATCTTCATCAATATCAGTATAATCTAAATACAAATGTTGACAATTATATTGCTCAAGACATATTTCCTCCAAAACGGGTATAGAAAAAAAATTGTAAATGCTACTGTACATAGTTATGAAGAACAACAAATATGGCGGTCACAAACTCTCTATCGTTCAAACATGTCATTTTGCGCTACAACTCATTTTACACTCTCTTATCATACTTTCTGGCAACTGGCATATAACCACCCTAATTATAAATCTTCCTTGCAATTTTGTGTCAAAATATTATCAAGAGGTAAAATCTCAAAGGAGTGTGCTCTTTGTAATAAACAAACATTTGACTATGATTTCCATATGCTTCTCCACTGTGAAAACCCTAATACAACAACGAAATGATTTCTTTGCATACTTAATTGATAAACTTGATGTTGAAACTTACGTAATATTTGAAATGCAAGGTGAACAAGATATGTTGTCATTTCTCTTCGGAGCAGAAAACGACTTTTATAACTCTATAGATTCAACACTTTGGGAAACCATACTGTTACGCTTTTCTTTGTATGTATATGACCTGAAACCTCACCTTGTGAACTGTTATACAGAATCTCTTCATGTCATAAATTTCTGTACATATGTCTCTCATCCAACTGTTAATATTCATGTACGTGTTGTAATGATATGATGTTTTTGTTTCTCATCTTCGGAGGAAATAAAGCATTTGTTCATACGACACGATGAGCGTGTATATTCTATAAGAGTCGTACCGTGAACTATTATCTATTACTGAATACCATTCTTGATTAAACATATTATGACTTCTTTCTCGAAACTGAGTTAAAAACAAACTTGCATCACCAACTGACTGACTTAACCATACAAAACCATAACCATGTGAAAACAGAAGAGTTCTTACATAAGATGCCCACGTCACTTTACCAATGTTGTCCAAATGAACAAGCATGTTATAAGCCTTTTTGGGTAATATGTGTTCTTGCATACACAATATCTTAAACCAGAATTTTATACATCGAATATGAGCATTTATATACAGGGGATACCTCCCACATTCACCGTACACCATACAATTCGGTGTAGAGGGTCCTACATTTAAAAATTTCTTACAGGCCATAAGAAGACAAGAAACCAAAGGTGACTGTGAGACAAAAATATTATTTTGGAAGACATCATTTTTTTGCTTTCTGTTTCAGTTACATTCTTAAAGGTTATTTTTCCCAAGTTAAGTTGAATTTGACATTTCGCTGGTGGTGCTATCCCTAGTTTTGAGTTTTACGATAGTGTTAAATACTGATAACATCTTATCAGATGCACGGATTGACCATGTAAGGCTCAGGCTATTTGAAAAAAAGAGCTGGAGCTGTCTAAGGTTCCAGGCTTGTGATCCAGCGAGCTTAAGGTGCCGGGATCGAGCCCATCTGTGACCGGGTGTAAAAGACCTTGGAGTCAACTTTATGTGCAGACTCTTTCAGTGTTGTCACAACCCCTAGTGTACAGTACACAACCCTGTGCACTTAAAAGAACCCACGAATCCGTTGGTATATGACCAGATGGTGGCCACATGAATACGTGCAAACGCCTAGTTGCGGGTAGAGAAACGTACAGTAAACTTAGACAAAGTACTGTGACTATGTGTCCCAGTCCACCCAGCAGTAAATGGGTACCTCGTAAGGATGGGAAAGCCACAATAACTCGGTGCGCCTTGTGGCTGCAAGAGTTGTATGATCCTCAGGGAGTTGAAATTGATACTAAGATGTGCCATTGAGATTGACATCCAATGATCAAGGGAAAAAACACCAGCGCCTTGAGCATGTATTAGTAGCGTGGATATGTGCGCTATATAAATATCCTATAATAATGATAATAATCATAATAGTGTCACAATATGTTGTATGATTGGTCCGTCTTTGAGTGGAATAAACGCAAGGCACTGGACATCTGTGCATGTGTCGTCTCTCTCTTCTCGTGGGCTTTACACCCCTACAGCATCTTGTAACAACTTTGTTTACCTAGTGTAGACATGGTGTTGACGTGCCCAGACAACAACAACAATCCAACATGAAAATATTGAACTTGCTCAAGTTTTCAGCATCAAGTAGCCTATGACTATAAATATCAGTACTTATATTGCTGTTATTCTGTTTGGTCAAAAAACATTTCAATTCCTTGAAAGATTTATGGAATGGCGGTCTCTAGTAATATCTGCTTGTGTACTGGACATCCCCGCCTTAAATATTCGGACGTGCTGAAGTGAACTCTTCGATGACTGACAGCTACCAAGGCAATGAGGCAAGTTAGCTGGTGGAACTGTCAATAACACTACTATACCCCTTCTAATCTTAGTACAGCCTGTCTGGGTACAAAAGGCTACGCCCCTTTTCTCGAAGCTCGACAATCTCAAATTGTGCCTGATTGTATGTATGTGTATAAATAGAAACAGTAACTGGTGTGCCTAAAGCTGGATACAGAACAGTTAATATTATGCCTTCTATCATTTGTATAAGGATAGCAAATTAAGCAACAAAATAAATAGGTTCTGGATAGTTTCGAGGGCTTTGCCCGAGTGAAGAAAATCTTCACGACGTGAGAATACCAAGAGATACTTTAAGTTAGTTAAATATGTACAGTGATATGTTAAAGCCCCTCACAACAGATTTTGAAAAAAGGTCTTTGGTCGTAAAAGGCATTGCATATTGTAATGAATTGTCAAGCAAGAGTGAAAACGTCATATAGTTTTATACTGTCTTGCTAGATTTGGTTGGTTTGTAGTTAAACGCCGCACTCATCAATATTGCAGCTACATGGCCGCTATCTGTCAACCATGGCCGCTATCTGTCAACCATGACCGCTATCTGTCAACCAAGTTAGCGAGCCTGACCACCCGATCCCGTTAGTCGCCTTTTACGACATGCACGGGTAGCGGGTCTTCACGGGTCCAACGGTATAAGAATAATAACAAAATAAAGACGTTGTCATCCATAAAGTATCCTACCTTTCTTATTTTCTCGTCTTACTGCATATCACCTTTATGACACTAAAAGGCCCAAGGAGGTGAAACTTTGTATGAATGACCACGGCTCTTGTGTCTGTAAACATACTCACCCAAATTCCGACCCCACTTTAACAATGTCCACCAAAAGGTTTTCATTATTCAACATTCTGTTTTAACTGCCGACCAGACAGAAAAATGCATTTGTGGTTTGTTTCATGCGCAGAAGTCAGTGTCTGCGCAGTTACCGTTAGTCAGCTGATGTCAGACGGTTTCGAGGAATGCACGCCGCACGTGCAGCACGAGAAAAGTCTGCTGTGACGACCCAAGCCTACTGGGTGGATGAGAAATACACACCAGTCTCTCTGATCCAGTGTATTTGACAATAAGTGCAGATGTGTGTGTGTTATAACTGTATGAAGATTACATATACGATATTTCATGGGTATGCGAACTGATGTAATGCCTTGTCAAGACGCTTATATGTAATTATGAACTCATGGCATCATATTGCATGCTGTGTTTAGCGTCACGTCTCACTTCAGATAGCCCCGGATTAAATATGTGCGATGGTATATAAAACGAGAAGAATTATGCATGACGTCGCAAGTCAAGAGTTTTATGCTGATTGGTCAATTAACCAAAGCTATAACATTTTTACCGTTTCCGGTAAATATTTTTTGCGTCAATGACAAAAATAATGCCTGATGCAATTAACATTTCTGAATTTTACCGTATGTCCCCTTCTACCTTTACTACAAAGCTGACTTGCCTTGACAGGTGCCACCGGAGAGCAGGATACATTTTCATAAACACCTGGTATATATCATTCTCTATTTGATAGTAATTCATCAACACATCAACTGCCTATAATACTCTACATCTAGCAGGGATATCTGGTGGCTATGGAAAGGGTTTTATCGTTCTTATTTTCCAGATTCATTGGATGATAAATACCAGTTTTACAATTTCAGGTATTTCTTCAACAAGATGAGATGGAGCTTTTACATTTGGTGTACTGGAAACAACATAAACAGCTCTTATTGAGGAATCATTAAAGGAAATTTAATAATTTAAAAATTGAGCAATTTCATGAATATATGCTATTTAATCATGAATTAATACCAAACCTGCATCTGTTCCTAAAGTGTTTTTATTAAATTATAAATATACCCTGAAACAAACAAACAAACAATACCACTTTCGCCGCATCCACCCGCATGCATATTTCTACTGTGAATGGTCGGCTGTCTGTGGCCCTGACTTCATACCAGTGTTCTACCTTTCTTGTTTTCTCGCGTTACTTCACGTCACCTCAACAATACAAGGCCCAGGAGCTTAAACTTTGTATGAATAATTTCAGCTTTCAACCGACGCGTTTTCGATCTGTTTGATTGGAATTTATGAAGTTGATGAACAATAAGAAAGATATGATACTTGCCTGACAACGGTATAAGAATCTATACCGAAACGTTGCATCATAATACATGTATAATAAAGAACTTGTTATCCATAAAGTGTCATACCTTTCTTGTCTGATAGATCGTCTGGCTCTCTACGATTCCGATTTTAGGCGACTTCCGACCGTTCTGTAGGACGAACGACAACGCGGAAAGCCAGTATTGGCCAGAACGGATGAAGTGTTGTGAGTCCGAGAAGTGCTGTATCCTCCCTAGAAGTTGTCACTCGTGGTCGACCTGAACGCCTGCGGTCCTTTCATTTGCTGATTTTTCCTGGCCCATGGTAGATAGTCGATGGATGTGCAACCATACCATCTTGCAGTAGCCCTCAGTGGCGGGCACCTTGCCTTCTGTCAGCAGCTGTCAGTTGAGGCGGCATCAAGGTGTTAGAACAGTTTACTGAACTTGATCTTGACTTAATGACGTGCACACATATTGCGCCGTGTATCCCTGGTTTCACAGTCGTTATACACCGGGTACATATGTTAATACAGGTTTTAGTTCCAGCACCAGTCTGCATAGGGCAAGATGGCTGACCGTTTTCCGCGCCACTATATCGCACGTGAGGTTGATGCACGTGGTGTCCTTCACCTATGAAAGAGAGTTACCTCCCCTAGTTCTCTAGCGCACATATACCACACACTTAATGTATATCTGAACTGAATGTATGGTGTGTCTGAAGGGTCAACAAATACGTACAAACAAACATTGTTATCATATGGATATGAATACAAATGGCTACAGGAGCATGTGGGGGTGGGATAAAATCGTACTCTGTTTCTTGATGGCTTCGCGATCACTTCTTATGCCCAAGGTGACCCTCCATTTGTGCTTTGTCAATTCGATAATGATAATAATAATAATAATGTGAAAGAGCAGGTTGTCCTGGTCGAGTGCTTTTCTAAGGATTTTGGCATGACGTTTGGACTCGACAAATGCAACACTCTTCATTTGAAACGTGGCAAGGTAATTAGTGATGGATCGGTCACGTTACAGTGGGAAGGCGTTGTTGAACATCTTGTGGGGGATCAGGCGTACACCTATCTTGGAATACAAGTTCGAGACAAGCTCCAGAATGCCCAAATTCTAGACAAACTTCGGTCCGAGCATGACTCGCTGCTTCTACTACCGTCTTCGCCATGCTTGTGGCTTTGACTCCAGGTCCATTCATGGTGCGTTCCTCAACATGTCCAGGGCGTCATGGAAAATTATGCTTTTGGTGCTTCTTTGGAATAGGCCCATATACAGCCTCAGAAGAATTCCAGCCAACAAACCTGATCTTGTCCGTTTTAATAAGGCCAATGAATTTATTTATATCATTGATATAATCATCGTTATTGGCAAGATTCAGGAATGCGACATTGCTGGGGTGACGTTCACTATCGATATCGATGGGGACTACTCTTCTTCGCCAGAGCCTCATTGTTTTCCAGAGCCTGAAACAGCCACTTGGAATGCTGCTGATGTTACGGGGTTGCGGGGATGACATGTCTGTTGATTACATTCTGCATGTTAGGAAGACATGGAATTTGCATTATTATACGTCGGAGGAATATTTAAACAGTAACTTGTGTTTAGATGGATTACGGCCCAATTCGTCAAATTTTGAACAGTCAGCCAGACTAATCAGTTGACTCATGCTTGAGTGAGTGAGTTTAGTTTTTCGCCGCTTGTAACAATATTCCAGTAAAATATCACATTGGTCATGCTTGAGTGGTTCTATGCTAATTGGTCGATTCTCGGCGTTCAACAGACCGTGTTAACACATTGGGAGAAGCTCAGTTCATTAATGAAGGGATGGTCGTCTACTGGATTAGGCTGCGTGTTTTGCGTAAATGCGGTACTGGAAGCTGCGTGTAGGGATTACGCTCAAATGCGTTCAAAAGGGATTTTTCAAAGAACTCAGCTATCCTCTTTTGTTTAACAACTGAATAATAGAACAGAACAGAACAGAGTTTATTTCAGAGTCTTGGGTTCCCTGAACCCCTAATCTACAGTATAAATGATAAATATATACATGTGAGTGAGTGAGTATGGTTTTACACCGCTGTTAGCAATATTAGTGCAATATCACGGCGGGGGACACCAGAAATGGGCTTCACACATTGTACCCTTGTGGGGAATCGAACCCGGGCCTTCGGCACGCTTTAACCACTAGGCTACCCCACCGCCCCACAGACTGCAACAGCTTTATAAGTGTGTTTTGATGAACACTCCCCAAAATAACGACTTATATATTTGACTCTATAAACATCGTACCTTTTACACACACAAATAAAGTGAAATTCATCTTCATTTACATAAATGCCATGTTCATTTAAAAAATCACTCAATCTATCATTTCTATGAATATTTAAATAGCGACCTAATTCAATTTTTACTTTATGAGATGATATTTTTACACGTGTTATATAAAATGAGGGTCATGGTGGAAGATAGTTAAGATATGTTTTATAGAAGAAATTGTGCTTAAAATAATTGTACAAAGCAAGTTTAGTACTTTGGACAATATCGCTTTTTCATTTCTGTACCAATTCATCAATATGTATTGGATATATAATGGATAGCTTCCCAGTTCCCCGTAGACAGCAGCATTCGTTGATTCTGAGTGGACTTTCAGAATTTAAAACTTGAGATGGATACGTTCAATTTCAGTAGCGAATGTTGTTCCCGATACTTCACTGTGCTTGAGACAAAAGCGTCGAACAACTAACAGCAAGAACTCATTTACGATATACTAAATGTAATTAAAGAGAGTCCCAATACCCCTTGCGTCTTTTTTTGGTATGTTCCAATATCTAATAAATTAATTAAAAGCTAAGATCACAATACTCATTCGTCGACTGCATTTTACTACTCTGATATTAGAAATTCGACTAATTGGTATGCGTTCTTTGAGAGGCATGTTAGAAGTTGTATAGATGAAGGAAAACCAAGTTCTATGGATAGTCAACTTCTTTATTGCAATGGGGGCGACGTTTCGGTGTACCTACTAACACCGTTATCAAGCAATAAAGAAGTTGACTATCCATGGAACTTGGTTTTCCTTAATTGGTATGCGGCCGTTTAGATGTACCGTGCCTGTATACGTGGGACTGATTCGAAAAGGACGTGTGGTGCCATGTGCATTCACGAAGCCCTGCAGACGTTTCATGTTGAACATTGTTTCCCCGAGTGTGTCTTTGTTCTAATTGAATTTGTTTACATCTATCCTGGTGAGGCAGGGCATCCTCCATAAACCTGTTCCACTTAACACCAACCTACAAAATGTTGCTGTCCCCATGACTCTGAACATAGGGTTTACACACCGTGTGTGTCTCTTGCGATGAAGTGTTCACCATCAAGCATATGCTGTTTGACTGTGTGGACTTTTCGACTGCAAGGGATTCACATATTATGATGCGATAAATCTGAACATCAGTTTTCCCGCGTGAGCGTACATTTCATTGTTAACTACCTGAGGGAAATTGACCTGTATCATAAGTTGTAACCATATAATGTGAATGACGGATTGCTTGTTTTTCAATTTGGTGCTATGACATTTTGACGATACAGGGCACTTGTCACATCTCTCCAGTATACAGACGATACAGGGCACTTGTCACATCTCCCCAGTATACAGACGATACAGGCCAATTGTCACATCTCTCCAGTATACAGACGATACAGGGCACTTGTCACATCTCTCCAGTATACAGACGATACAGGGCACTTGTCACATCTCTCCAGTATACAGACAATACAGGGCACTTGTCACATCTCTCCAGTATACAGACAATACAGGGCACTTGTCACATCTCTCCAGTATACAGACGATACAGGGCACTTGTCACATCTCTCAAGTATACGGACGATACAGGGCACTTGTCACATCTCTCCAGTATACAGACGATACAGGGCACTTGTCACATCTCTCCAGTATACAGACGATACAGGGCACTTGTCACATCTCTCCAGTATACAGTATGCAGACAATACAGGGCACTTGTCACATCTCTCCAATATACAGACGATACAGGGCACTTGTCACATCTCTCCAGTATACAGACAATACAGGGCACACATCATCTCTCCAGTATACAGACGATACAGGGCACTTGTCACATCTCTCCAGTATACAGACGATACAGGGCACTTGTCACATCTCTTCAGGCATACAGACGATACAGACAGGGCACTTGTCACATCTCTCCAGTATACAGACGATACAGGGGCACATCTCTCCAGTATACAGACGATACAGGGCACTTGTCACATCTCTCCAGTATACAGACGATACAGGGCACTTGTCACATCTCTCCAGTATACAGACGATACAGGGCACTTGTCACATCTCTCCAGTATACAGACGATACAGGGCACTTGTCACATCTCTTCAGTATACAGACGATACAGGGCACTTGTCACATCTCTCCAGTATACAGACGATACAGGGCACATCTCTCCAGTATACAGACGATACAGGGCACTTGTCACATCTCTCCAGTATACAGACGATACAGGGCACTTGTCACATCTCTTCAGTATACAGACGATACAGGGCACTTGTCACATCTCTCCAGTATACAGACGATACAGGGCACTTGTCACATCTCTCCAGTTAAAGTACCAATGTTGCACATTTTGTATTTTCAAAGGGAACCACGGGCTTTATCTCAAACTGCGATACCCATATAATTGTTTACGAGTAACAGGTTTGCGCTCGATCTCTGGGTGCCGTTAACCTTAGCGCTAAGACCACCTTAAGTCTATGTTAAGGTGTGGGAGGTGCGATCACCTTCGCGCTAACGACACCCTGGGCAGTGTGATGTATTATGTATTTGAATAATGTAGTTTACTTCGTATAACGACACCCTGGGCAGTGTGATGTTTATGTATTTGAATAATGTAGTTTACTTCGTATAACGACACCCTGGGCAGTGTGATGTTTATGTATTTGAATAATGTAGTTTACTTCGTATAACAACACCCTGGGCAGTGTGATGTATTATGTATTTGAATGATGTAGTTTACTTCGTATAACGACACCCTGGGCAGTGTGATGTATTATGTATTTGAATAATGTAGTTTACTTCGTATAACGACACCCTGGGCAGTGTGATGTATTATGTATTTGAATAATGTAGTTTACTTCGTATAACGACACCCTGGTCAGTGTGATGTATTATGTATTTGAATAATGTAGTTTACTTCGTATAACGACACCCTGGGCAGTGTGATGTATTATGTATTTGAATAATGTAGTTTACTTCGTATAACGACACCCTGGGCAGTGTGATGTATTATGTATTTGAATAATGTAGTTTACTTCTGTTTAAGAGGATGAGTATCAAAATCTGTAAGAAATAAATAATTAAATCAGTATTAATTGGTGGACACATTTTACCAGTATGGTTGGTTGGTTGTTTTACGCCGCACTCAGCAATATTGCAGCTATATCACGGCGGTCTGTAAATAAGCGTGTCTGGACCAGACAATCCAGTGATCAATAGCATGAACATCCATCTATGCAACTGGGATAAAAGGACTGTGCCATCCAAGTCAGCGAGACTGACCACCCGATCCCATTAGTCGCCTCTTACAACAAGCATGGGTTGCTGAAGATCAATAATTTCTAACCCGGATCTTCACGGGTTATTTAACCAGGCATATAATGATATATAGAGAATCTCACCCAAGTGTCTTCTGATATCAATTATATCAACACGAGTTGATAAAGTTACAAATATCCGAGGCTTGCCGAGGATATTTTTACTTTTATCAACGAGTGTTGATATATTTGATATCAGAAGACACGAGAGTGAGATTCTATTTATCATCCAAAATCACTCTTCATTAATTTTCAATGAAAAATGTACATCTCTGAACATGGTACTGCCATTAGACTTGCAGTGCAGCGATGTCATAGCATTGTGACGTCATCAAGTACATGACGTCATAGCATTGTCAGGGCATTGTACAAAATCTACTGTCAAAACGATATTTGATCTCACACAAGCGATATCTCCTGTGGAACACAGTTTTGGATGATATAGGTAACTGTTAGGGCCTTATGCCTGTAACTACTACCTATTCATGTACGCCTTGTATATGTGAACATCTATTCATAATCATAATGTCATGTAAACATGTACTGAGAAATAAAAACGTTAATTAAAATGTTGCATCAGTCGTGCAGCGAACACAATATCCGTGAAGTGTTCAGATAACAAACCTCCGGTGTCATTCACAGTGTTGTTTAACAAGATTTTTCAAGACAGTATTTTTCCTGTGTTTTGGGGTAAAAGCATTGTTTGTCCTTTTTACAAATATGGTGTAAAAAGTAACCCCAATAATTATAGAGGTATCTCTCTTATTGATTCTGTGTGTAAAATATTCACTTCCATTCTCAACAGTAGGTTACAGGTTTGGTGTGAGAAGAATATTATTCAGGAAGCTCAGGCAGGATTCAGGAGTAATTATTCTACTACTGACAACATTTTCTCACTTCAAGCTATGGTACCGAAATATTCATGTAAGAAAAAAGGAAGGTTATATTGTCTGTTTATAGATTTCTCAAAGGCCTTTGATACAGTTAATCATAAAATTCTTTCGTCAAGTCTAAAAAAAGTTGGTGTTGGTGGTAAATTCTATGACATTCTTGTATCAATGTATGGTAGGTTATCGGCTTGTGTCAGAACATCTCAAGGTCTTTCAAGTTATTGTGATTGTAGTATAGGTACTAGGCAGGGTTGCATCCTCAGTTCCCAATTGTTTATTTTCTTTATTAATCAGCTTATGCAAAGTATGGAGAAATTTGGTGGCTGTGGTATATTTATTACACCTGATGTGAATAATCTATATGCTCTAATGTTTGTGGATGATGTTTCCTGAGTCTCGGGTACTGCCTTCCAGCTTCAGAAGAAGATTCTTGACAATTTTTGTCAACTTACTGGTATGAAGGTCAATATTGATATGACTAAAGTTATTGTTTTCAGGAATAGTGGGCCCCTTAGACAGTATGAAAGGTGGTTTCTTTATGGCCAAAGGCTGGAAGTTGTTTCATATTACAAGTATTTTATTGTGTTCACTCCTAGGCTAGTTTGGACTAAAGCTTACACTACTCTTGCTTCTCAAGCCAGTAAAGCCCTTATGGCTATCTATAGATACCAAAAAAAGAGTAGGTTATCTGTCATGTGCGGATCTCTTTAAAATATTTGATGCTATTGTTAAACGTAATATTCTTTGTTACGGTTAAGAAATTTAGGGTGTTACCCATTGTAAGAGCATTGAACAAATTCAGATAAGAACATGTAAATATTTCTTAAAAGTTGGTAAAAATGCTTGCAACAATATGGTTCTTTGTGAATGTGGCAGATTCACCCTCTTCAACTTACTTATATGTCAAAGGCAGTGAAATATTGGTGTAGACTTTTAACTCTTCCAAGTTGTAGATAACCTCATCAGTTTTATTTAATGTTAAAGTCTTTGTATGAATCTGGACGGACGACATGGGCATCTCATATCAAGAATATTTTATTTAGATTTGGGTTTGGCTTTGTTTGGATTTCACAAGATATTGATGGTTTCATTTCTGTTTTTTAGCAAAGAATGTCTGATAATCCTTCACAAGACTGGTACTCATCCCTACATAATACAACCAATTGTTCTAAGTATATACTTTTTAAGTACCTCCAGAATGTTGAAACTTATCTCAGTTTAGATATTGCCCCATATTTAAGAAATTGCTTAACAAATATTTAGATGTGGTAAATTTAAACTTAGTTCTGAGACTGGTAGATATAACAATGTCCCTTATGATTCAAGATTCTGTCCTTTTAACCCTGACAAAATAAATATTTATTTAATTGAAGATGAAATACATGTTATACTTTATTGTAAAGCCTACCTAGATATAAGGAATACGTATTTGAAATATTTGAAACATCCTATTTCACAACACAGCTTTATAAACATAATGACTTCAACAAACATTAATGTTAAAAATAATTTATGCCTCTTTTTATATAATGTTGGGAAAATAAGAGATTCTGATGTTTTTATGTAAAACCCATGTGACTTCTTATCATATGTATTTTGGGCCAGTGGCCTATTACTGAATAAATGTCTGTCTGTCTGTCTGTCTGTCTGTCTGTCTGTCTGTCTATTCGACTTATGAGATCATTGTACTTATCAGAAATGTGTACTTCAACACACTTTGTAATCTGGGCCACAATGCATCCAATACTAAAATAAGACTTTGAGACTTTGAACACATAAGAATTTATTTTGAATAAAAAGTTGACATTACACAAAGAAATAATCCTATAAAGTATAAAGAAAACATATGCTCTTGTGTTGCTATGTCATCAGAAAAAAAAGAATTAAAGTAATGTTAAGCACTAACAGATGAATTCAAAAGCAGTCTAAAACACATAATATAAAAAGAATGCCTACGATCGCCATGATGGTCGGTTGTGCATCAGTCAACGCCCTGGCATTTTCCGGCAGCAATTATCTCTTCTCCAAATTACGAACGCCGAACGCGGCTGAAGTGGAAGTGGAACGTAAACATCACGATTTGGCCTTGGAGAAACTGCAAGCCGCGCAAGCTGAGTATGCCAAAAAACGCGTGCAGAGAATACAGTTCATCAACGACCAACTCTCGCGCGAAAACCACGCCGTACAAACGTTCAAGAAAGTCGACGATGCCATGTGTGAATACCACCTGCTCACCGGCAAACGACTCGAACCTCTCGAACGCTGACCCGGTCCGGTAAAGTTTTCTCTGTTTTATCGCAACGTGCTGCTGCCGACGACGATTCGACAGATTTCATTTTGATGGCTTCAACGGGTCTCTTGCCCACGAGTCTGGTGACTTCGTTGTTGATGACATCCACCACTCGCGGTAAGCGTACGACCCATTCCGTGTTTCTGTTCCCGTGATCCATTAAATCCTGCGAGTATTGGTGCGAGAACAGGCGTTCGGCTAGGGTCAGATTGAATCTCTCAACGATGGCTTGGCTACGGTGAGCTCCCGCTATACCTCGTCTCACTTGGACAGTGTGCTTGGCCAGCAGCCGCGACACGGCTCCCATGAACTCGCGTCTGGGATCGACTTGCAATACGGTAGGCAAGGTCAAGCGACTGCGTTTGTATATGCGTTAAAACGCTTTGGCGACTTCATTCGAATCTTTCGTTGTCAACGGTTCGGCTTCCTTGTAACGACTGGCGACATCGACGATGGTCTGGGCGTACTTGTTGTTTTTGCGCCTCACCCTGTTGTGAGGCAGAAACAGGAGGTCGGCTTGGTGGACAAGATTCGGCGTTGAAATGTCACCCCCACCGGGGGATTCGAATGGGTCTCTTCGCCCGAGATAATTGACATGAATAACATCGCGCCGGATTCGAACAAAGGCTTCATGCTCGAAGTGGACTTGGACTATCCCACAGAAATACACGAATCGCACAACAGTTATCCGCTAGCTTCCGATAATCGACGACGACTTGGCAGCGCTGCACATGAACAAAAGCCACATCAAATTCAACCGGCCCGTTGTACGATTTCTACTACAACAAGCTGAAGAAACAGTACGACGACAGGTGCGAAGTGCTGTACACGGACACAGATTCCCTGCTGAAGGAAATTCACACCGAGGACGTGTACGAGGACATGAAGAAACACATGCACCTGTACGACACCAGCGACTACCCTAAAGGTCACCCTATACACAGCCAAGTCAACAAAAAAACTGCTCGGCAAGATGAAGGACGAATGCGCGGGCACGCCGATCGCCGAGTACGTCGGCTTGAGACCCAAGATGTATTCCATCAAGAAAGCTGACGACGATGAAATCCGAAAGCCGAAAGGCGTGAAAAAACACGTGGTGAAAAAACACATCAAGCACGCCAGATTCAAGGAAGCCCTGTTCAAGAATAAAATATTCAAACACGAAATGAACATGCTGAGAAGCGACGGACACATGATATACGGACTGAGAATCAACAAGACATCGCTGTCTCCCATGGACACGAAACGATGGATCGCCATCGACGGAGTCACCACTTACGCGTACGAGCACAAACGTGTATCGAATAATTGAACGCTTACGCACACATGCGTACATATATCATAGAGAAAATTTATTACAGCCCGCGAGGGTACTGGAAAGGCGCGGACGCCATCCCGAAACTCGCCAAAGCTGCTCGAGTCTCGGAAGAGAAAGCCAAAGCCTGGCTTAAAAAACAAGCCATCTGGCAAGTCTACCTGCCGGCGCCTCGATACATCTCGAGAAGAAAATTCGACATTTCAACGCCGAATCTTGTCCACCAAGCCGACCTCCTGTTTCTGCCTCACAACAGGGTGAGGCGCAAAAACTACAAGTACGCCCAGACCATCGTCGATGTCGCCAGTCGTTACAAGGAAGCCGAACCGTTGACAACGAAAGATTCGAATGAAGTCGCCAAAGCGTTTTAACGCACATACAAACGCAGTCGCTTGCGTTCCACTTCCACTTCAGCCGCGTTCGGCGTTCGTAATTTGGAGAAGAGATAATTGCTGCCGGAAAATGCCAGGGCGTTGATTGATGCACAACCGACCATTGGCTTGATGTGGCTTTTGTTCATGTGCAGCGCTGCCAAGTCGTCGTCGATTTTCGGAAGCTAGCGGATAGCTGTTGTGCGATTCGTGTATTTCTGTGGGATAGTCCAAGTCCACTTCGAGCATGAAGCCTTTGTTCGAATCCGGCGCGATGTTATTCATGTCAATTATCTCGGGCGAGGAGACCCATTCGAATCCCTGACTCATGGCCCAGCCGTACAGGTTGTTGGCGTCGAGATAGAGTAGTCTGCAGTGAGTCCGTTGGCAATCCTAACGGTTTGCGTTTCTCACTAGCACTCCCATTTCGCTATAAAATTCCTTTGTCTGGCCGACATGATCAGATTTCTGCTGAAATAAACGTTGACGTGATGTTTGTTTCACTAATATGTGCCTATGCTAGGCCTCACTGATGATAATTTACGAAGATATATCCACACAAGCGACAGCGATTTTACACGTCTTGTCACACCCGCCATCTTCGATTGCCTCAATATATACCCATATTTATATAATGACAGACAATTTCAAGTCCGCGTGGGTTCTACTCTGTCTGATCATTACAATCAGGATCAGGGTGTTCAACAAGGCTGTATTTTGTCTGTCACACTGTTAAGTATCAATATCAACAGTTTATCCTGGGTTTTAAATTATTGAATTGATGGTTCACTGTTTGTGGGTGATTTTTAAATATCTTGTCGCGGTAAAAATATGCAATTGAACGGCAATCGCAGTTGTGTTTAAACAAAATAAATAAATGGTATATTGAAAACGGCTTTAGATTTTCTAAATAAAAAAACTAATTGTATACATTTCTGCTGTAATTACAAACCGCATATAGACCCAGAACTATTTGTAAATGGCACCCCTATCTAAGTTGTAAAGGAGGCCAAGTTCTTGGGTCTTATTTTCGACTCCCATTTAACCTTTTGCTGCATCTTAAATCCCTTAAAGCCAAATGCCTGAAGGCACTCGATTTGTTGAAAGTTGTTTCCAATTCCAAGTGGGGAAGGAATCTTACTACTCTCCTTCACCTACACAGATCAGTCATCCGATCCAAACTCCATTACTGCTCCATTCATATGGTGGAGCCTGTACAAGCAACCTCAAAATACTTCATTCTATCCACCATCAAGGTCTAAGACTTTGTTTTGGATCATTCAAAACATCTCCTATTGACAGTCTCTGCGTTGAAGCAGGCGAACCTTCTTTAAAACAACACCGTATCAAACTATCTTTGCAGTATGTTACAAAACTTCATTCAAATGAGTCCAACTCTGCATACAAATGTGTGTTTAATTCCTAATATGAGGATCTGTATTAAACATAAAACTTCACTAATTCCACCTCTCGAAATACGTATAAAACCTTTTCTTTCTGCTGCTTTCATTCAGCTGGAACACATATCTCCTTCCCGTCTTCTGTCTTCTCCTCCTTGGCAACAGGTGAGGCCTGAAGTTGACCTAACACTCACAACGTTTAAAAAATCAGAAACTTATGAATTACAATATAAACAAGAATATAATCAATTAAAAAGTAAATATATTACATACACATCCCTATTTACAGATGGCTCCAAAGATGGTGTCGCAGTGGCTTGTGCCACTGTCATTGGAACCAGAACAATATCTTCTCGATTAACAGATTACAGTTCAATTTTCACAGCCGAAGCAAACGCTATATTAAGAGCCTTAAAATATATTAATAAACACCCAAATATAAACAATACATAATCTTTTCCGACTCTCTTTCGTGCCTTCAGGCTATTAAAAATCTGTCTTGCAAACATCCACTTTTAATTGAAATTATTGAATTATATAATGATCTTGGTACTGGCCAATACGACATCGTCTTTTGTTGGTTACCCAGCCACGTTGGCATTTGTGGGACACAATGGCCGATCTTGCTGCCAAGGCAGCACTCAACAAATCTGTGACACCACTTCTTCTTTCATACTCTGATTATGAATCTATTGTCAGATCTTATATCCATGATTTGATGCAGAAGAAGTGGGACACCTAAGTAGGTATAAAAAAATTATATGCAACATAAGACAATATTGGTTACACCTACTTAGGTTGTCAGTTCAGATTTGAAGAGGTCATCATCATACGACGATGTCGTGTTGGCCACACACAATATACACATGGATATTTGCTCAAGGTGAAGATCCTGCATTTTGCATCCCTTGTGATGAGAGAATCACCGTCAGGTATGTCCTGCTTGACTGCATTGATTTTTCCATCACAGGGGATAAGTATTTCAATGTCAAAACATTATGGATCTTTTTAATGTTAAGTATCATTTAATTATTGAATTTTTAAAAGAAATAGAATTATAACATAATTTGTGACATGTTTTGTAAATAGATACATGTTTTATGATTGGTAGTTCAGATTATCAACTGAGATTGTTCAGGGCTGTATCCTCAATGGGGGTTAAAGTACTGTAAAATTATTGTCCTCCCGAGAGGGTACATAAGTCCCAAAAGTAAATTTAAACTTACCAGGATTTTTTAAATGTAGTTTTGTGATTTTAATTTTGGTTAAATTTTCCTGCAATCGCCAGCGGCTGAAGGGATGGTGTAAATTCAACTAGGGTCCATGCAGGTAGCAAAGGTACTGTAAGTATGGTGATCTACCTTCAGTTGTTGGCGATCTGTAGCCTGTTTTTATATGGTGTCGTCGTCCATAGTTTAAGACTTAATTACTAGTTTTACATTTATACCTGTGATATTCTAGTTGTTTTTCTGTCCTTCGTTGACAGTCGTTTATAATTTACTTTTTATCATTATAAATCTATAACTTGATTTAGTCACGATATGGCTAAAATATTGCCGATGTGACTTAAAATCTTAACTCACTCACTCAATTACGAAGAACCACGCTCATGCTTTTAACTACTGGACTGTGGTGATGATCGCCTACTCCTTTTGAGTAGAGACTGGAGGACTGACCTCCATTTCTAAAGGTTCAAATCGATTTTGAACCGTAGCAGGAGCTGAGGGAGGAGAAGGCACTTGCAAGTTTTGGAGGGCCCTGATACTGATGTGCCCGGTACAGAGGAAACTTGTTCCAGAATGATCTGATCATCATTCACCTAAATGATCGACGTTTGGCAATGAGAGGAAACTACAGCTGAGTAAGAAATAGAAGAAGTCTGAGGTGGAACCGAAACTAACTTTTTGTGCTTCATGATATGAAACATTGTTAGTATATTTAATTTTCAGTATTTTTTATTCTCGTTCAAAGACAGGATTTGGAAGAGGCTGCATAAAGAAACCAGTCTTTATCATGCCAGCTCAATCAGGCGTGACTACGTCTTCTTAAGTCCTTTTAATCAAAAGAAACGGCAATAAAATCACCGACCACTGTCTAAAGATGGGACCTGCGTTAAGCAAAACAAGACATTCATATCGTTTTACACACATGGGCCTTAATTTACAACTGCCCAAATCCTAAGGCATTATTTTTCAAATTTGGGGCTAACAGGCGGTCATAATCTAGCCAAAGGAATGCACATGTAAAGCACGTGTATTACACAATGACTCAATAGCTATGTATTGCATATTCACGTGCTGAGTATTTGTCACAGATAGGCACAGATAGAGCAAGCATTTAACATTTCAAAAACAAGAACATCATTTAAATTACCATGTACTTTAATTAGAATAATTGCCTATATTTAAAACAGGTGTTTGTCTGTCCTAAAACAAGCTACCTTATTTTGAAAAGTGAAAGTAGTAATTGATTGTTGTGTGGCCTATGAATTCGTTATATGTTGTGAATGGATGAAAGTTTGTAAACTATGACTTAAGAAAAGTTACGTCAAACTAAAAAAAGGAAAATTTTAAAATGCAGTAAAAGTTGCTTTACAAACAAAACAAACAAATTTTAGCTGTAATTATCAGTATCCGGCAAGGAAAATGTTTATTCATTATAATAAACTCAAAACCATAAAAAATGTATTCCAAAATCTTATTAATGTGGCATTTTTTAAGTTTTTGTCAATTAGCAATCTGAATTGTTGGAAAAAGGTCTGAATCTTTGACATTCGGGTTCTTCCTGATTATGCATAATTATAGCTTACTTGATGTCTAAATGCCATCTTGGTATATAATAGAATCGTTATTTTTAATTAACACTTAATTTAATTGAGTAGTTTGAGCAGGAGAGGAATAAGTTATTTTGGGTAAAAATTCAGTCCCATCACATTTTCAAAAAAATATTCTTTCATAAAAAATAGAAAATGTTAAGGTATTTGTAAAACTGTCAGTGGATAAAGCTTCTTTAACTACAGGTTGATTAAATTGATGTTTATACCCTAACATTTCTGTAGCATCACATCTTATTTTCAAAATAGGGTGGTGCTTAATTAATGCACGGGTGTATATAATGTAGCATAGTCAATGACCACCTTCCCTGGTGGACATGGGTCAGTCTCCGGTCAGTATCTTTAATCTCAATGATTATCCACCCCAATTAGTCAACAGGACAATTGTTTCAACCCTTTCACCATCAACTAAGTTACCAAGACCAGAAATCTCTATTCCCTACATTGTAAATGCCTCACACCAGATCAGCAGAGTGCTGACTCATGAAGCAACAAGGCGATATCGACACAACATTCTCCACCTCACGAACTCCCAACAACCTTCTACAGGCCAACGGGCGTAACCACCCCAAGAACGAAAAATCCAATCCCAAGGGGGTGGTTTACAAAATTGACTGTAACTATGGACAATCATATATTGGCGAAACATCCAGGCCAATCAACACCAGAGTGAAAGAGCACCAGACGTCAACAACCAAATCTGACAACCAATCAGCGATCTCAGAACACATCCAGACCAACCCCAATCACCAAATCAACTGGAAAGAATACACTATACTGGCCACCAACCAACCTGACTTCACCAAACGGAAATTAACTGAAGCCATCCACATGAAAGACACCGACCCCTGATAACAGAGATCAAGGCTATTTCATCCCCTCAGCATACGACGAACTCATCAACCAACACTAACTGCTTTTGTCACTTGGATAAACATGTCCACCCCTCTGTACATCCCACTGGCTTCTAATGTTATCCATTGTCACTGGCTTCTACATGTAATCCCTTGTCATCACATTGTAGTGTATTTCCCTATTACTTCTTGTTGTTCTTGTTAACTATTTCACTGTATATATATTTCTACCTGTTTCATTCTGACTCATACTTGCTTGACAACGACACAAGAATATGTATCGTCGCATCATTCGAATAATGGAGTTGTTCATCCATAAAGTTTTGTCCTTATCTGATTCTCCAACTCCTAATCATGCCACTCAGAGAAGATTAAAGACACATTTAAGTTCAAACACTGTGACTGGCAATCAAGTCGTGTTCATGGCAGTAATAAAACTGACTTTAAGTGTCTACCCCACCGTTCATGCTGGACCATTAAGACTGACGGGAGGGTATATAAAGGGAGGTGGTCGTCAGGAGAGCAGAGCAGGACATCGGCAGAGAAGGAACAACACTAGACGAACTCAGCCAACTGCCCGGATGATTTAAATATTTTTATTCATGAAGATGAATTGGGATTGGTGAACAAGCATTACTGCTTATATTAACACCGCTCCCATGCAACATATAATACAACATGAAAATTGAGGATTTGACGTCATCGATACCGACCATTGCATAAATATAATATTTGTAAAATATATAAATATATACAGATTACATGAAATACAACTATTCTCTAAGTAGTCATAAGTTAGAGAGTTACAGTTGTGTGTGTCTCACCAAGCCATTGTAGAAATATAAATCAATCATGAGAAGGTTGTTGAGTAAATTTAATTATTTTCCTGAGCAAATTTGAAGCGTTGTGTCTTGGTTATATAATCGTGGACGGATTCAACTATTTTTCTGGTTTACACAGGGAGTAAGTTCTTTGTTTCCCTTAAGAAGGGTATCCAGGTTATAAACGGTAGTGTAAAAATACATATTAAGTCTTATCCGAGTATAGTTACGGCAAGTGAGGAAATAGTGTTGGGCGTTTTCACTCTGATGTCCACAAGAACAACAAGGGCTGTCTATTAAATGTCTGTTATACTTATCGGCGTTAAGGTCGCTACATCCGAGCCTGAGGCGGCAGTGAACGATTTGGCAAAAACGAGTGCCATAATTAAGGTCAAAGTAAATCTTATTTTCAGTTTTTTGTAATTAGGTTTTTAAATTCTGTGAGATTACATGACGCTTTGGAATTTGGTAGGGCATTCCATAAATTTATTGTGGCAGGTAAAAAGGATTTAGCATAAGAGGCAGTGCGACTGTAAATTCCTTGTATTTCAGAGTTATTCCTCAAGCTGTAGTTTGTAGTTCCGGAGAGGGAGTTTGGGATCAGGTCACAAAGATATTTTGGCAATTGGTTGTTGTACACAGTCGAAAGTAATCAGCATCTTATGACTGTGTGACATACAAAGTCTTTGGGGAAAACAATTTCGCAGATATGTGATGTTCTATATGTATATATATTCATATGGTTTCTAAATAGAAAATATTAAGAATCTAACCAAGGCACATTTTGATATTCATCTAAGGAAAAAATTCCTCTATAGTGCTTTCTCCGAGAAACTGACAATGAACAATATTTCCCTTTTCAAAATTCATAAAGATTATGTTTTTAAACCACTTTTTGTGAAACTTCACATCAAAAAGAGACCCCAAGATGGCGGCAATCAACGCAGATACTAAAAATGCGGTTGGAAACGTCAGATGAGCTCTGAACATGTTGAAATCAAATATGGCCACCACACCACGTGACTTCTGACCTATGACCAAGGACAGAGATCTTCAACATCAAAACACAAAATACGGAGGCAGCTTACTTTTTGCACTGTTACCTGACCTGCAAGAAACGTTTTACAGAAGTCCTGCAAAAAAGTGTTATGTAAGGCCCAGAAGTAGGACTAAATAAGGCGGCATTGGAACACATATCTCAAAATGTTTTTTGTTGTGGTACATGAGGACACACACAAACACACACACACACACACACACACACACATATATATATATACTGAGTCAAAAAAAGAAACTTCACAAAATGTAATTTGAAAAATAATGAATAATTTTTCTCTGATGATACATCTATGTATCCGAAATGGGATCCCTATCTTCCGACTCTAGAAAAACGTTAGCAAAACCCACTCAAACCCATCCATTCGTCGTGCAAATGACGTTAGTGCCAAATCAGGTTTTGCACGTGCAGTCGATCACGTGATCTTCGCATCGAAGTTTTCTTCATATGCACGTGTTTGCATTGGCCTCAAGAATTGAAAAACCACTTTTAAACCACAGTTCTAACGGTACTTGAAATGCCACGATTGTCAAATGTGCAACGTGAACGTGCCGTTGGCGTGTTGCAAGCGGGAAGATCAGTTATTGACGTCGCAAGAGCAATGGGATGCAGCCGTCGTACTGTGTATGACGTGCGAGGTCGTCTATACCAAACTGGCACCACTTCTGATCGCCCAAGGTCGGGTCGTCCACGTGTGACGTCACGAGCAGAAGACCGTCAAATCGTCCTACGTCACCTACGTGACAGATTTCTGCCGGCTACACGAACCAGGGCTGAGATGTTTAGAAGTCGACTGTCCTCACAGACCATTCGAAATCGGTTGCGGGCTGCCAATCTCCATTCTCGACGTCCATATCGTGGGCCAATATTGACGCCGTTTCATCAACGTCAACGTCTGCTGTGGGCCCAACGTTACCTCCGATGGACCCAGAGAGACTGGAATTGAATCGACACCCGACACCGACACCCGATTGCCCCACCCCCTCTACATAGTCCCCTGGAAATTCAATGGTTTATTTCTCGCAAGCATTTTCGAGAAACGCGTTCATCCAAGGCACCGAGCCTGACCACCTGATCCCGTTAGTCAACCATTAGGCCAAGCCTGACCACCTGATCCCGTCAGTCAGCCAATAGGACAAGCCTGACCACCCGATCCCGTTAGTCAGCCATTAGGACAAGCCTGACCACCTGATCCCGTTAGTCAGCCATTAGGACAAGCCTGACCACCTGATCCCGTTAGTCAGCCATTAGGACAAGCCTGACCACCTGATCCCGTTAGTCAGCCATTAGGACAAGCCTGACCACCTGATCCCGTTAGTCAGCCATTAGGACAAGCCTGACCGCACCTGATCCCGTTCAGTCAGCCAATAGGACAAGCCTGACCACCTGATCCCGTTAGTCAGCCAGTAGGGACAAGCCTGACCACCACCTGATCCCGTTAGTCAGCCAGCCTGACCACCTGATCCCGTTAGTGGGACAAGCCTGACCACCTGATCCCGTTAGTCAGCCATTAGGACAAGCCTGACCACCTGATCCCGTTAGTCAGCCATTAGGACAAGCCTGACCACCTGATCCCGTTAGTCAGCCATTAGGACAAGCCTGACCACCTGATCCCGTTAGTCAGCCAGTAGGACAAGCCTGACCACCTGATCCCGTTAGTCAGCCATTAGGACAAGCCTGACCACCTGATCCCGTTAGTCAGCCATTAGGACAAGCCTGACCACCTGATCCCGTTAGTCAGCCAGTAGGACAAGCCTGACCACCTGATCCCGTTAGTCAGCCATTAGGACAAGCCGTTAGTCAGCCATTAGGACAAGCCTGACCACCTGATCCCGTTAGTCAGCCATTAGGACCACCTGATCCTGATCCGTTAGTCAGCCAATAGGACAAGCCTGACCACCTGATCCCGTTAGTCAGCCAATAGGACAAGCCTGACCACCCGATCCCGTTAGTCAGCCATTAGGACAAGCCTGACCACCTGATCCCGTTAGTCAGCCATTAGGACAAGCCTGACCACCTGATCCCGTTAGTCAGCCATTAGGACAAGCCTGACCACCTGATCCCGTCAGTCAGCCAATAGGACAAGCCTGACCACCCGATCCCGTTAGTCAGCCAATAGGACAAGCCTGACCACCCGATCCCGTTAGTCAGCCATTAGGACAAGCCTGACCACCTGATCCCGTTAGTCAGCCAGTAGGACAAGCCTGACCACCTGATCCCGTTAGTCAGCCAGTAGGACAAGCCTGACCACCTGATCCCGTTAGTCAGCCAGTAGGACAAGCCTGACCACCTGATCCCGTTAGTCAGCCATTAGGACAAGCCTGACCACCGCCTGATCCCGTTAGTCAGCCATTAGGACAAGCCTGACCACCTGATCCCGTTAGTCAGCCATTAGGACAAGCCTGACCACCTGATCCCGTTAGTCAGCCAGTAGGACAAGCCTGACCATCTGATCCCGTTAGTCAGCCAGTAGGACAAGCCTGGGCTGCTCAAGTCCAATTCTAAATCGGATCTTCACGGGTCAGAGATACATGTGTGAACATACCAAATGCATTGCTTATTTTCATTTCTGCGCCCACCTGTGTGCATTGCTGAGTTGGAACCACGTGGTGTAGCCACTTAGGAAAGTGACGGGTCCCGTTGCATGATTCAACGGTCATATCATTATCTCTACCAAGCCGCATAGCCGTCCCTTTGTTTGTTCACGTGTAGCTAGGTGAGCAGATCTTGTTTCTTGTCAGGGTGTTTCTGTGTATACCACAGTTGACGTTGACGTTGAACGCCGACGTCCATGCCCGGATGCCAAGCGGACGCGTTTGTTGTTTTAAGTTTTGAAATGATATGGCAGGAGGACAATAGCTCTTGACAGCTCTTGGTAGCTCTTGGCAGCTCTTGAGGTGACTGGTAGTAGTTGTTTGAGCCCAGTGTATTCTACATTGTGCAGTTTATCTCGCTGTTGCTGGGAAACGTGCAATTTGTTGTGTTCCGCTCTAACACTTACCTGCAGACATGGTTTATTGTAACGTAGGAGACGATATGAAATATGTAAATTCATAGCTGCGAATGGATGGAGGGTCTGTTGCGTGCAGTGAATACGGTGTTTGCAGACCCGTCCCTGAATGTTTGGTATTGGGCGGGTGCAATTGTATCACTGTTTATAGTTTGTATACCAACACTGTGAATACGTCTGGATGTGTGCAGGCATATGCATATCCATATTTGTGTTATTACCATCATTGTGCCCGTGTTGTTAATAACATTGCCGTATTTGTGCAGGTATTGTCAGCAAGTGTTTGTGCAGGTATTTGTCTGCAAATATTTGTGCAGGTATTGTCTGCAAGTATTTGTGCAGGTATTGTCTGCAAGTATTGGTGCAGGTATTGTCTGCAAGTATTTGTGCAGGTATTGTCTGCAAGTATTGGTGCAGGTATTGTCTGCAAGTATTTGTGCAGGTATTGTCTGCAAGTATTGGTGCAGGTATTGTCTGCAAGTATTTGTGCAGGTATTGTCTGCAAGTATTGGTGCAGGTATTGTCTGCAAGTATTTGTGCAGGTATTGTCTGCAAGTATTTGTGCAGGTATTGTCTGCAAGTATTGGTGCAGGTATTGTCTGCAAGTATTTGTGCAGGTATTGTCTGCAAGTATTTGTGCAGGTATTGTCTGCAAGTATTTGTGCAGGTATTGTCTGCAAGCAAGCAGGTATTGTCTGCAGGTGCAGGTATTGTCTGCAAGTATTTGTGCAGGTATTGTCTCAAGTATTTGTGCAAGTATTGGTGCAGGTATTGTCTGCAAGTATTTGTGCAGGTATTGTCTGCAAGTATGTGCAGGTATTGTCTGCAAGTATTTGTGCAGGTATTGTGCTGCAAGTGCAGGTATTGTCTGCAAGTATTTGTGCAGGTATTGTCTGCAAGTATTTGTGCAGGTATTGTCTGTGCAGGTATTGTCTGCAAGTATTTGTGCAGGTATTGTCTGCAAGTATTTGTGCAGGTATTGTCTGCAAGTATTTGTGCAGGTATTGTCTGCAAGTATTTGTGCAGGTATTGTCTGCAAGTATTTGTGCAGGTATTGTCTGCAAGTATTGTGCAGGTATTGTCTGCAAGTATTTGTGCAGGTATTGTCTGATTTGCAGTAATTGTGTGCGTGCTGGTAGTAAGCATTGGCGTAATTGTGCATATGTTGTTTGTTTGAATTTTCATAGGCAACTGAACAGAGTTTGCGTTGTTCATAATATACTCATGGAAACAAATAAGGGAACACATACAAGTACAAGTGTTCCTTTATTCTTTTCCAGGTTTCTTCACAAGGTCTGTATTGCACTGTGGGTAAAACTCTGGAATTCTTATTCGCTTCCATGAGTATATTTGGCTAGTTGATACATACTTACTTGCTCTCTAACGTACCGGCTCTGTTTTGGGCAATTCCATCTCCTGTCCTTGATCCACTCCCGGCTGCCGCCTTTTCGTCTGTTCCGATTACATAACTCCTTCTTATCCCGCCCATGCAGGTAGCAAACATAATGTAAGTCCTCATGGTCCCTAGCATGGTGATCTACCTTCAGTTGCTGGCGATCTCTAATCCGATTTTATAATGTGTTCTTTTGAAATGATTTAGCATTTTACACTGAACTCAAACTGGTTTTAGTTAATTTGTGATAATCTAATCCTCATTCATATTGTGCTTCGATGACAGGTTTTTAAAAAGTATAAATATATTTATTCTTAGTTCATTACCTTTTGTCGTCACGATATGGCTGAGGGGCGGTGGGGTAGCCTAGTGGTTGAAGCGTTGGCTCGTCACGCCGAAGACCCGGGTTCGAATCCCCACATGGGCACAATGTGTGAAGCCCATTTCTGGTGTCCCCCGCCGTGATGTTGCTGGAATATTGCTAAAAGCGGCGTAAAACCAAACTCAGTCAGTCAGTCAGTCACGATATGGCTGAAATATTGACGATGTCATGTAAAATATTAATTCACTCACTCACTCACTCAATCTATCTTATCCCTGTTCTTCAAGCTTTCGGACCCTTTACATACCGGCGTGTCCTTATATGGCGCATAAAACCGTTCTCTTGAAGTCTTCCTAGAGTGAGGTGAAATATTTTAAGAGCCTGAGTGTAGAACGACGTAATGGTTGGGTGGTAGATACAATGACGTCATGACTGTCCTGGGTAGTGATGTCAGAAGCAATGACGCATGGTTGCTATTGGGAAAGTACTGTTTTGGGGAGGGAAATGTCTGTAAACAAAAGGTAAGTTGTAGTGATGTAAGTTACTATTCGGCGCTGACCATAAATCGATGTATGTACATATTGACCTGCATTGTCTGAAGACATTCCAGGAACGGTTGGAAACAACAATGTCACCGAGGAGAAAAGAAATGGAAACCGATGGAACGCAGCTTTCATTGAATTTCAAGTCATAACATTGATTACAGTCTCGTTTCCTGTTGACTGGGTCCCGTCCTATTGCGCAACTTAGTACAATAACTAGTCCAGAATTTTGGGACCAATTCATTTAACTGGATACATAATTATTAATCACTGAGAGCATTATTTGATACATCTAAGTACTTGTATATTGCAACACTACGTTCCTTCTAATCCTTGCAAACACGTCGTGCAGCGTGCTTTGTCGTACAGCGAGCTCTGACAAACAGAAACCTGGAAATCGTGGAAATCTCAAAATGAGGCTCTCCCGCTAGAAAACATTGGCGGTCTGGTACGGACTTGATATTATATCAACCATATTGTGTGTTACAGAACTACACTGAATAAGCGCAAAAAACACATAACAGGTGTAACCAGTGTGCCAGATGCATTGTGAATCATTTTACGACCTCATCAAACAGGGGCCGTCTGTGACGTCTTAGTTAAGGTCATGCTGCCTACACCTCGCCATAAAATATAGAAATTCATTTAAAATTCATTTGTAAATACCATTTTCTTATGAAACAAGAAAGTGGAATTCAGTGTAACCATAGTTGTTTATTATGTCTATTTTCACTTTCACACGAGAAATTCGGATCGGCTGAAAAGTAGGTCAGTAAATCTGAATAGGTTAATGAGACTCATGTTTCGGTTTGCCAAACCAAATAGTGACGAAAGAGCGATATTTCAGCAATATCACGACAAGGGACACCAGATATGGACTTCACATGTTGTGGAATAGAAACCGGGTCTTGAAAGTGACGAGTGAACGTTTTAACCACTGAGCTACCCCTACGCCCCCATTTATAGTGAAAAGGGGACCCAGTGAGGGTGGGATTCAGCCCTGAAGCTTGGTTTACTTGGAGCTACAGCAATACGCTAAGGGCTGGTGGAAGGGGAAGTGTTAAATATAGATACTTAGTAAGAAATATTTGCACTCGCTCACTCATCAAGGTATCTCAAGGTCCTCTATTGTAAACAGAATATGAGCATATGACAAAAAAATGAGCTTCGAATCAATAAAATGACCAATAAGAACTCTCAATACGTTCACGGACAAATCGATGACCAAATTTTTTGAGGGTTTTGTTGCCACATGCGTGAGTATCTAGCTTCTGCACGTGTCACGAGGCAGGGAACTGCTGTACCGTGTCGGACGACAAACCCATAAATTCTTCTATATGCACCGGAGGCTGTTTATAGCTTAATCATATGCCCGGAAGCTGGTGCATTAAGAAAATTTATAGGAATGTTTATTTTGTTCAAACCAAAACAAGGTTAAACTATAAGCTTCACGATATTTGGATCGTGTTCTCCGTGTCCCTCTGTTACCTAGAGCAACTTCCACATGATGGTTTAGTGTTGAGGTTTGCATAATGAACAATGCATACTTTTGTAGCTGCATGTAAGTCTGTTGACGGCACAGGTGTTGTCATAAGGGAGAAAACAGGGTCATAAACCTGTCAACTGTTCTGGCGACATTGACGTTATAATGGAAATTGTGAGCACTCAAGGAGGGATGATGTTCTGTTTGCTGTGAGTGAAGGAGAAAAAGATTTAACACCACGTTTATGATTATGGGATTTATACAGCATGCAGGTGTGTGTATGTATACAACATGCACTTGTGTGTATGTATACATCATGCTGGTGTGTGTATGTATACAGCATGCTGGTGTGTGTATGTATACAGCATGCAGCTGTGTGTATGTATACACCATGCATGTGTGTGTATGTATACAGCATGTTGGTGTGCGTATGTATATGCTTGTGTATGTGTTTGCTTTGTGTCGAATGCGTGTGTGTTTTTGTTTGTGATTTGTGTAAGAGTGTTAGCGTGAAGACTGGGAGGAGGGGGGGGGGGGTGTTATACAGATAACATGTTAACATTAAGTACAAATTGAATGCGTACAGGGGATGTTCTGTAAATGCATCTTTAGGTAATGTGAGAATAGGTAAGGCGGGGCGTAAGACAGTATAGTACCTACACAGCGTTCAGCATACAGACAGTGCACGAAGAGCTGTTAAGGAGGGGTGGTCATACCTTATTGTATCTACACAGCGTTCAGCAAACAGACTGTGCACGAAGAGCTGTTAAGGAGGGGTGTTATACCTTATTGTATCTACACAGCGTTCAGCATACAGACTGTGCACGAAGAGCTGTTAAGGAGGGGTGTTATACCTTATTGTACCAACACAGCGTTCAGCATACAATGCACGAAGAGCTGTTAAGGAGGGGTGTTATACCTTATTGTACCTACACAGCGTTCAGCATACAGACAGTGCATGAAGAGCTGTTAAGGACGGGTGTTATACCTTATTGTATCTACACAGCGTTCAGCATACAGACAGTGCACGAAGAGCTGTTAAGGACGGGTGTTATATCTTATTGTATCTACACAGCGTTCAGCATACAGACTGTGCACGAAGAGCTGTTAAGGAGGGGTGTTATACCTTATTGTATCTACACAGCGTTCAGCATACAGTGCACGAAGAGCTGTTAAGGAGGGGTGTTATACCTTATTGTACCAACACAGCGCTCAGCATATAGACTGTGCACGAATAGCTGTTAAGGAGGGGTGTTATACCTTATTGTATCTACACAGCGTTCAGCATACAGTGCACGAAGAGCTGTTAAGGAGGGGTGTTATACCTTATTGTATCTACACAGCGTTCAGCATACAGTGCACGAAGAGCTGTTAAGGAGGGGTGTTATACCTTATTGTACCTACACAGCGTTCAGCATACAGACAGTGCACGAAGAGCTGTTAAGGAGGGGTGTTATACCTTATTGTACCTACACAGCGTTCAGCATACAGTGCACGAAGGGCTGTTAAGGAGGGGTTGTCATACCTTATTGTATCTACACAGCGTTCAGCATACAGACTGTGCACGAAGAGCTGTTAAGGAGGGGTGTTATACCTTATTGTACCTACACAGCGTTCAGCATACAGTGCACGAAGAGCTGTTAAGGAGGGGTGTTATACCTTATTGTACCTACACAGCGTTCAGCATACAGACTGTGCACGAAGAGCTGTTAAGGAGGGGTGTTATACCTTATTGTATCTACACAGCGTTCAGCATACAGACAGTGCACGAAGAGCTGTTAAGGAGGGGTGTTCTACCTTATTGTATCTACACAGCGTTCAGCATACAGACAGTGCACGAAGAGCTGTTAAGGAGGGGTGTTATACCTTATTGTATCTACACAGCGTTCAGCATACAGTGCACGAAGAGCTGTTCAGGAGGGGTGTTACTTATTGTATCTACACAGTCAGCACGAAGAGCTGTTAAGGAGGGTGTTATACCTTATTGTACCTACACAGCGTTCAGTATACAGCGTGCACGAAGAGCACGTTAAGGAGGGGTGTTATACCTTATTGTACCTACACAGCGTTCAGCATACAGACTGTGCACGAAGAGCTGTTAAGGAGGGGTGTTATACCTTATTGTACCTACACAGCGTTCAGCATACAGTGCACGAAGAGCTGTTAAGGAGGGGTGTTATACCTTATTGTACCTACACAGCGTTCAGCATACAGTGCACGAAGAGCTGTTAAGGAGGGGTGTTATACCTTATTGTACCTACACAGCGTTCAGCATACAGTGCACGAAGAGCTGTTAAGGAGGGGTGTTATACCTTATTGTACCTACACAGCGTTCAGCATACAGTGCACGAAGAGCTGTTAAGGAGGGTGTTATACCTTATTGTACCTACACGGTATACACGAAGAGCAGTTAAGGAGGGTGTTATACCTCATTGTACCTACACAGCGTGCACAGACTGTGCACGAAGAGCTGTTAAGGAGGGGTGTTATACCTTATTGTACCTACACAGCGTTCAGCATACAGTGCACGAAGAGCAGTTAAGGAGGGGTGTTATACCTTATTGTACCTACACAGCGTTCAGCATACAGTGCACGAAGAGCTGTTAAGGAGGGGTGTTATACCTTATTGTACCTACACAGCGTTCAGCATACAGTGCACGAAGAGCAGTTAAGGAGGGGTGTTATACCTTATTGTACCTACACAGCGTTCAGTATACAGTGCACGAAGAGCTGTTAAGGAGGGGTGTTATACCTTATTGTACCTACACAGCGTTCGGTATACAGTGCACGAAGAGCAGTTAAGGAGGGGTGTTATACCTTATTGTACCTACACAGCGTTCAGCATACAGACTGTGCACGAAGAGCTGTTAAGGAGGGGTGTTATACCTTATTGTACCTACACAGCGTTCAGCATACAGTGCACGAAGAGCTGTTAAGGAGGGGTGTTATACCTTATTGTACCTACACAGCGTTCAGTATACAGTGCACGAAGAGCTGTTAAGGAGGGGTGTTATACCTTATTGTACCTACACAGCGTTCGGTATACAGTGCACGAAGAGCTGTTAAGGAGGGGCGCCACAGAGCGTGCAGCACTATATTTATGCTGCATGTACCTACACATCCAGTCCACCTTTACAACATTAAGGTGGAAGGGTGGATGCTATTGTGTGTTGTGCCTCTTGCATTTCGTCTCTTGACGGAGGTGAAACGCAACAAATAGAGAGAACAAAACACGTGTTGCTAAGAAACTTTACTGCAAACTAACCTGCCACACTACTAATTGTTCAGTACAGTTCTCTAAACATACTTCAAATGAATACTGCAACTTTCCTTTTAAGAAATTCACATTCAAAAAAAATCTTTTATGATCCTTTGGAAAATGCATAATTGACATAATCTATTTGCACACTGCGGGACTCAAAAACGTTTTTTAGTCTCTTTCACGTGTTTATTTCACTGGTGGAACAATGTCTTCTGATGGTTTTTTGTACGGCTTGTCTGGTGATTTATTTCTTCTACTAAGGAATTGTGTTTATGTCTTTCACACGGACATTTCTGTGGGCCTGTTTCTTCATAAATGTTAGCCTACTGTTGTTTCCACACTACAGTACCAAGCTCTATCTTCCTTGCTGGTAATATCTGGCTGTGTCCTTTCACCAGCTTGTTGCACTTCAACATCTTCTCCTTCAAACAGGGTAGAATGTGGGACCCTTTGTCATAACAGTGCTTCTATTTGAGTTTTCTGATAAATTATTCGAATCCACTGTCAGTAAGTCAATCAAATACGTCATGTATATTTCAGGTAGCGAACCAAAGCTGTCTATTTGAGAAGATAATTGTAGTTCCATGTCTGACCGTTAATCTGTGAACTTCCTCTGGCACTGGTGACTTAGTCCTTGTGACTTAGTCCTTTCTTTACCTATTTCTGATAACGTTTCATTTGATGCCGGGAGTTGTGTACACAGTGTATGTAAATAGAAAGCACCTTCAGAGTCCAAGGTTGTCCAGCCATTACAAAGTGCTACCTACGTATGCTCTTCACAAGGCATCACTTGGAATGTGTTTCACCCTTGAAGTTGAGCATCATGATTCCAGAAGCGGAAATAAGTGGCTTGCTCGGCCTTGATTCCCGTGGTATTTGATCAGATCCTACTGCTACTTCTGCTCCAACACCGTCCTGCCTGAGTCAACGTTGAAGCACATAAACATGTGGCAATGGCATCTGTATGCATTTGGAATTGTCCACCTTTGTTTGCTTTGTCAAGATTCTTCGTGTTCTTCTCTCCTGAGTTGCACTGAACCTACAGATGTGTTCACACTTGAAAGCAACAATGTTAGCAACACAACGTTAACGCATGTGACGTGTGGCTGAATATCAATCCAGGTATCTGCCCTGCATTCACCGTTGTTCCTGACGTTGCCATGGAGGAGGTGTTGAAGGTGAATTCTATTCCATCAGCTATTACTTTATCGCGACCCTCCCATCCAATGTATGTGTCGGGCCCATCCATGTCCACGCACAGAGTATATGTTGCACCCGAGATGAGTAACAGGGACGAAGGGAACGGGATATCATTTGGCTGATTCTCGCCTTCAAGCACTGTCTTTACTTGCTGTAACGGTTCAGCAATCTTCAAATGGCTGCTGTCAAACACCTTTATAGTCAGTGTGTACGTTTCATCAAAGCATGCGCCATATAGCTGACATCCTTTCAAGTGAATATCCTGATTTGCAGAAAAGGATATGGCATGTGTTCCGCTGTGGAGAGCCGTGAGACCATAATCTCTACATCTGTACACATACCTGTACGATACAGGTTCCTCTGTACAGTGGTTAGATTCCCTCCTCTGTATATCTTTGAAAGGAGAGATGTCAACATGGGAGTTGACCCTTCTGTCGATCACTCGAAATCTTTCCCTGTCAGTCAGCACTTCCGATGGACCTACAACAGTCAGCAGATAGTCCAGGGGCATGCTGCTAAATCGAATCTCATACCGAAGGTCACCCAGAAGTCTCCGTCGGTTCTCAGGCGTGTCGCTCACACCTTCCTGTAGACATCTGTGTTTTGTCCATGAGACAATCGCCTCAAAAATGTCTTCCTCTTTTGATTTCAGATTCTCCGACTTAAGGAACTTCTCCAAACAAGAACTGCAAAGTTGAGCAAATCCTGGAGACCTGACGACTCCCTCACCTCCTTTAGTCAGGATCATCAGGGCCTTCTGTTCCAGGTCAAGCTCCCCGTAACGATGGCAGTCTTCAAGGATCTGACAGACATTGCTCTCTGACAGACATGTCTCCAGGAACATAACACACTCATAGAATAATGCGTCCACAGAATATTTCCTGGAGGTGTACATCAATCCCGTGACTGTTCCGGCGCTGACATCTGCCTTGTCTGTGTATACAAACCTACATGTAGAATAGTTGAAATATAGATCATTACAACATAGAACTGCTTAGTAAATGATAAAATATATACTTAATCTTATCAATCTCTGGCCATCATAAACCCATACATGACATTGGTTAACCTATTCAAGTCTTTGAGACTGGTTATCCTTTTAGGATCTGATGGGGCACGAGGCAATATTTAAGAATTGGTCTTCACTTTGTGTGACATCACTAGAGTATGGACTTTTATAGAATGAGGGCCAAACTGTATGAACGTCGAAACTTGCGATAATGATTTATAAAACTCTGACCCCCGGACAGACGTACCTATAAAGAACATCATACCTGAGCATTTGCCTCTTATGTGTTTTCAACATGAAAATGTCATGGTCTTCGAACTCGTTAATCTTCTACCATGACATCTTCGAACTCAATACATAAGGTCCAAATGCACTGATATGGCGTTCTATGTATAATACATACCCTTTTCATGACCTAGGTTGTTTTAATCAAACTGTAAACGTCACTATTGAAACTTCCGCAATGAGGTTATCCTGGCCGAAGTATCACTCTGCCAAAGGTAGCCTGGTTCCTTGTGTATGCTGCGCTGGCGCTTCACTGACCCCGGCATGGACTACACAGTGGGCGACACGCCATATATTTACTTTAGGAAAATGGGTGGTTCAGAATTTTTTCCCATCGATACTATTGCAAAATATACGTCACCATGCTATTTTATTCGTCAGTTGAACTTATCTCAATTAACGCTAAAACGTTAAGTTCAAGATTAAAGTCTTAAGGAAACAACGCTAAACTATGTTTAGGAATTCCCCGGAATTTCCCCAGAAAGGTGGAAGTAGTCCCTCTGCGCTTACGTAATGTCAAGAATTCAGTCTCGTGAATAACGTGTGAACGTCAAAATGTGTCGCTAATACATTTATGAACGTCAGATGTGTGACATGTGACTGGCCTCTCACCCAGTGGAGCGTCAAAATGTGTCGCTAATGCAGTTATGAACGTCAGATGTGTGGCATGTGACCGGCCTCTCACCCAGTGAAACGTCAAAATGTGTCGCTAATACAGTCATGAACGTCAGATGTGACCGGCCTCTCACCCAATGGAACCAAAGATTTATGATAAGTTTCGAATCTTAGATCTGCCCTCATTGTGGGAGTTTTGTCGCAGGTTTCACAAGTGTTGAGAAAGGTCAACTACCTGCATCACTTCAGGCTTCCCAGGTTGCCATGATATGATAATTAAAGGTACAATGTATTCACTAACTTTATCACCACAGGTAACAAGATAAGGTTTACCTTAAGAACTCTTTAAATATGTTCGGCTCTATGTCAGGAATGGACACCTCCTCTTTTTCGGCCAGCTTACCACAGAACATGGCATGGAAAACACAGCTACGACTGACGAGAACATAGCGGTGAGCTTGGACCGCCTGCTGCTCTGAACCCACCCGGAAGGTGACGTCACTGAAGTCCTCTGTGTCGAGCATGCGCAGATTACACTCAGTGACAGTCTTCCCTGACTGCCAGTCATCAACAAATCCGGACGATTCCTTATTTTTTAACATTGTCTGTAACATAAGAAAAACGTATTGATATATCTGATATTGATCGATTGCAGGTAGCTCTGAAGCTCAGTCCGGGAATGAACAGTGACTGAATTAAAGTTATATTCCACCTATTTGGTAGATATATCTCATGTAACTGTCACTAATCATGTTACACCGCATTGACTGTTTCAGAGCTATTGACGGCAGAAACGAAATGACTGTGTACTATGTTCATAAACAATCGAGTAAAATATACTCTCAAAAAAAGAAACGCATAGATGATATTGATAAATGAAATTTGAAATATTTTTTCAAAATTAGTGGGTTTTTTTGTTATAATTGCAAGTCCAGTGGCTGGTTTGAGGAGCTAACCATTTTCTAACCGTTTACGACAAGCTGGACTTCTTGTCAGAAGATTCTATTTGGGCCCTGTGCTGTGACGACTACATCAACGTCGACGGGTCCAGTGGTGCAATAACGTTACGTATTCGAGTCTACAATTCTGGCGACGTGTATGATTCAGTGACGAATGACGCTTTCTGCTTCAGCGCCCTGCCAGCAGAGTACGTGTCTATCACCGTCGACATGAACGTTTTGCCCAGAAAACCTGTCTGTGTGCGCCTTCAGGGCAATTTTGCTGCTTTTCGGTATAGAGATTCACATGGTTCCGATCACTGACCGCCAGGGGGAGTGGTTCCAGCAAGATAATATGGCATATGCCAGGATTCAGTATTTTCAGAATGAGAACATTACAGTGCTTCCATGGCCTTTCAAATCGCGCAACCTCAATCCCATCGAGCATTTGTGGCATGACCTCGGCCGACGAGTACGTCAACCGGCACCCCAGACATTAGATCAACTATCTCAGGCATTGCAAGAGGAATGGGCAAGGAATCCACATGGTCCATGCCGAGACGGTGCAGGGCAGTTTGGGGGTCATGGTCATGGGCACATCGCCCAATAGGGAACGGACACTTATCAAACTTGTATCAGCTATACACGTTCACAGACATTGGATCCTTTATCAAACTTGTATCAGTTATACACGTTCACAGACACTGGATCCTTTATCAAACTTGTATCAGCTATACACGTTCACAGACATTGGATCCTTTATCCTCTAACTGATCCATAGTTACATGTATTACCATAATTTAAAAATAGTACATTAAGTTCGTGAAAACACGCCAATGCGTTTCTGTTTTGGGAGAGTACACTTCCAGACTAGCAATTATCTGCTACTAAAACTAGATTCTGTCTTGCAAGTTAACAACTTTCAAGGGCTCAAAAGCGTTTTTGAGTAACCTGTTTAATTGCAGAGCACGGATGAAGCGTTAACGTGTGATGTTGAGTGCAGCGTCATTTGACTAGAATGCGCTGCATAGTAAAAACCAATCGCATGGAGATATATAACGCCAATGCTAGACAGTAAAAGCTTGGTTTTCCAAAGAAACAGATTCCCTTGGTCGTAAAATAGCAGTTAAGATAATATAACTGCATTACTTGCATCGGAATTGACACCTGGTGTCGCAAAAGGAGCGATCATGTCCTTCGCTTCCTTATTCCCCTACATTCACGCATTTTGCATTAAAAAGTACGTGTTTGTTAAAACCTCCTCCTATGCGACACTGAAGGAAGGCTACTCTGTCTGGTGCATGGCATTATAGGGACACAAAGGGCTTGTTGGCTCCGAGTCGGTATGCTGGGGATCCATGTTAATCTGCGGCATGGCATTATAGGGACATAAAGGGCTTGTTGGCTCCGAGTCGGTATGCTGGGGATCCATGTTAATCTGCGGCATGGTATTTCAGTGGGCTGGCAGCAAACACCGCCACTGGTCCGAACAAATACGAGCACATTCGCGCACGCACGCACGAACGCACACACAGGCTTTTATTTACGTGCAATACGCTTAACACCATTTCACGTTAGTATATGCAACAAACGATTGTCCATTCGTAATATGACATCTGTTCCGTTAAAATCGTAGAACGTCATGTGATCCGAAATACTCGAGGGTTTTCCCGCATTAAGATCATTGCTGTGATAATGACATAGATGCATGTAGCACCTCACTTTACACCTTTGTCAAGTAACGTCACTGAACTCGACGGTGAATCCCGTAACACCTCACTTTACACCTTTGTCAAGTAACGTCCACTGAACTAACCTTCTAGTCGACGGTGAATCCCGTAACACCTCACTTTACACCTTTGTCAAGTAACGTCCACTGAACTAACCTTCTAGTCGACGGTGAATCCCGTAACACCTCACTTTACACCTTTGTCAAGTAACGTCCACTGAACTAACCTTCTAGTCGACGGTGAATCCCGTAACACCTCACTTTACACCTTTGTCAAGTAACGTCCACTGAACTAACCTTCTAGTCGACGGTGAATCCCGTAACACCTCACTTTACACCTTTGTCAAGTAACGTCCACTGAACTAACCTTCTACCCTGTATCCTCTCTGTTGCTGCACCTATTGCTGCCTCTCAGGCCTGCGACACCACACACTGAATGTGCCGTTAATACCCAGCCTCGTATATTTCAGGTGTGCACGCAAGTTTGATGTTAGAAGGATACCTGCTCAAAGCTATGACTGGCTGACATGTCTCGGACACTGAAGCGTGACGCAAGTGTCTAGGATGTGTGTCACACGTCTGGATTACATACCTTTTATTTCATGTAATTTATTGATACATACCTGGTGTCCCACTTCTTCTGCATTAGATCACGGATGTAGGTTCTAATGCTAGCTTTGTAACCAGAGTATGGGATAAATAGTGGTGTCACAGATTTATTGAGTGCTGCCTTGGCAGCAAGATCAGCCATTGTATTCCCAGAAATGCCAACATGGCTGGGTAACCAACAAAAGACGATGTCGCATTGGCCAGTAGCAAACTCATTATATAATTCAATAATTTGGAGTAAAAGTGGATGTTTACAGTAAAGATGTTTCATAGCCTGAAGACACGAAAGAGAATCGGAAAAGATTATGTATTGTTTATATTTACGGTGTTTATTGATATATTTAAGAGCTGTTAATATGGCGTTTGCTTCTGCAGTGAAAATAGACGGTTATTTGAAACACCAAGGATACTCGGATGATATACTCCAGCAGAAAAATTGAAAGATTAATAATTCCACCAGATTGGCCCATGAGCCACCGCCTTCTGGGTATAGTACTCTAGGCAAATTACAAAAGTGAAATATTTTCAAATTCAAAAACATAAACATATAAGCCAAGTCATTTCAGAAAACATTTTCCAAAGTGTCTAAAACGTGTGTATCAAAATATACATACACAGGGCTTGGCATGACCAGCCGATTGATAGAACCGGGCCAGTTCTACCACCCGTCTAGGTGAAGTAAGGGCCGAAGTGGTGTGTTGGGCAAAGGAACGCTGTACCTGGAACCAGTGCCCTCAACCACCAGACTCCCGTCCTCCACCGACACAGGGGCGCAACCCACAGCAAACAGGTTGGTGGACCAAATATGCCCCCGATGAGCATCGATCTACAACAGGCACGGATTGCCTAAGGCCGATTCTAACCCGGATCCTCACGGGTACACGTACCTTCGTCATGATATGAAGTTGATACTCCATTAATTGTTTTCTCAAAGCGTATCCGTATTTCTGAAGCAGTTATTATTGTTGTTACAGCATAAGCTGCTTTCTGAATTTAGAAACCCTCACCTTATGTTGGTCAGATCAGAGCACGTGGGAGAGTGAGAGAGTTTAAACGGTCACACATCTGATACAACATGCGAGATAAAACTATGTAAACATGTCTTCCCTCCCTCTACCCATAGCTCCCGTCTCCGTGGCTTATTGAAGACTACTCAATATAGCACATGCTTAGCTCAATATAACACATGCATGACCCAATATAGCACATGCATGGCCCAATACAGCACATGCATAGCTCATAGGTACTGACCGAAATATACCGAGAAAAACAAATAGAGGAACACAGGAAAATTCAAGTGTTCCTTTAATATTTTCCAGTTTTCATCACCAGCTTCGAATCGTGCTGTGGGAGGAAATCTGAGAATAAATAAAGGAACACTGCCATGAAGTGGTGTTCCCTTATTTGTTTCCCTCAGTATATATTTTCATGTGTACACAAACGAGCCTTTTGAGTAATATTGAATTTATTTATATTTTGTCCTATAACCGTTCAGAACCATCTTGTAAACACAGCTGGTGGTGTTTTTCAGCAAGGAGAAATTCAGCCTGCAGCATGTGGAGAGGCGTATTCTCACAAGGTGTTCGGCAATCAATCACTCATGCATATACATATATACCATACCGACACAACAGCCTTGACACAAAAATAGGATATGCTACTGTTGATGGACATTAGCAAATGTAGGATGTTTATAATAACGCTAATATCAACTCTTCCTTCATTATGTTTAATGTTCCTGACTTAAAACACAAAGTGCGTGCAGTTAGGTATTGCTGTGGTATCAGTGTTAGTATGGGAATGTCTGGTATATCAGGTGATTGCCCGATTTCCCGCTGTGTGCAGCCTCAAGCAACAACATACTTCCCAGGTTGTGCATATTGCGTGACCTGCGGGTGATACAATCTGATAAAGGGTGTATTGTTCGTGGGGAAGATATGTCTGTGGGGTAAGTGTATGTAGGCTACTGCCGAGTGCCCGAGTCACGACCATGTTTGTTAAGGGAGTGAGTGAGTTTAGTTTTACGCAGCTTTTAGCAATATTCCAGCAATATGACGGCGGGGGACACCTAGAAGTGGGCTTCACACATTGTACCCATGTGGGGAATCGAACCCGGGAAACGTGACGGGAATTCATAATTTTTATGCATCGGTCATAAATTAGATTCTATTCGGGGTGAAAGACAACACAATGCTGAAAATCTCTGATGACATCAGATGTTAGCGACCCGTGTAGATCCGAGTTAGAAATGACCTTCAGCATCCCAAGTTTGTCGTATGTCATCGTATCCCAGTTGCGTAGATCGATGCTCATGATGGTGATCACTGGATTGTCTGGTCCAGACTGGATTATTTACAGACCGCTGGAATATTGGTGAGTGCGGCGTAAAACTGAACTTACTCACTCAGGTGTTAGCAAAACGGGTACGCATGTCATTCCCCTGCCAGTAGCACCTGTCGTTCTATCAATGTACGGGCGTGGGGTAGTCAAGTGGTTAAAGCGTTCACTCGTCACACCAGTGGCCCGGGTTCGATTCCCCACATAGGTACAATGAGTGAAGCTCATTTCTGGTGTCCCCCGTTTTGATATTGCTGGAATATTGCTAAAAGTGGCGTAAAACCCAACTCACTCACTTACTTACAATGTACATTAGATAGTAAATGGTTGTTCGTGTTCTTCACACCGCACGTCAAGATTCCTTCTATGGAACGGCGGCGCGTAATCGAACCAGACTAGAAACAGACCAGAAAATCAGGCGATACGATGGAACATTTACTTTTAAAACTGAAAACCATATGTTAATTTTCAATTTTGTCTCCTGTATACAAATGTGTAGAGATTTTTTCCCAGGACATTCAATTACACAACAAAATATGTTTATCAATGACAAAAGTATCAGCTCCTTTAGTTCCAGAGCAACCGACACCTGATGAAAAACATGCCTGGTAGTATTCAGGTGCTGCTTGAAGCTGATCTTGCAGACTGTGGATGAAACCTAGGTTCATCATAGCACAAACAGCAATCGAAACAGAGCAAGTTTTTACCACCCCCTCCTCCAAAGAAGACAAAGAATATCCTACAATCAGTAAGGTTAAAGTCTCCTTGTCCGGTGATCCCGTGGTTCTCGTTATGACTGAAGTCAAGGTCAGACAGTAAACAGAGCATATTGTATGGAATATAATGGAGAATAGAAGAGGTGAAAAACTGAAGGAAGGTGTGATCTTCCATCAAGACAATGCAACTCCCGATATCTCCATGTTTCATCCCGAAAAAAAGACATTTAGTTATTTACTGTAAATTAGAAACATACTTAGTGTTCACGTTGTACTTGATTTTTACTAAACAAATACTTCTATACGTTTCAGCAATGTCAGTTTTCCTTCAGGATATGTTTTGAAAAAATGAAAACAATTGAAAAGTGTCGTGATTCGTTGTTTGATCAAATGCCGCAGCTGGTCGGAAGTCAACGACCATGAGAAGACACGAAGAATTCTTACATTTGATCGAAGCCAATGTGTTAAGAATGGGCTTAAGAAGTTCGTAGGGCTACGAACATTTCGAGAATAGCTAGCCATATCCTACGTCCAATACGTCCGGGTTCGTTAGCTGTAAAGGAGCACTGGGGTCACCGAAACAATATACACCATAACACGACTGCATAGGATATCAGACAAGGGGGACGCAGTATGTCATGACGAACGATATATGATATGATCGCGTTGGTCGCGTTACGACAAACACGGATTGCTAAAGACCCGTTCTAACCTGTATCGTCATGGGTAACTTATGCCTGCTGTCACGTTTGTGTCTTTGGAATTTTGTACAAGTCCGGACTAATATAACGGTAACGCTATTTTTCAGGGCTTATTCAAATGATAATGCCCTGAAAAATAGCGTTACCGTTATTATAGCTAAAATGGATAGAATTTTTAATAAAATAGAAACAAACAATGGTATCGGTTTTGAAGCATTTACTGCTAACATAAACGACGGAGGTCACTGACACACTTTTTACAAATATGGAAACGACATAGAACAAAACAGATGACGTCACTATTGAGGGTGACGACATTCGACCTTTTCAATGCTGAACAACGTAAGAGTTCCAGTCCCTGTTTTCATTGCTGCATGTTGTGCTTTATGGTACAATTGTTAAGGTTGGCACCGGCAAGAAAGTGCATCATTGCACAGGTACATGTGACGAATGTGAGTCAGAAATATCATCAATATTGAACCCAAGTTCAAACGAGCCGTAGGTGATTGAACATCAAGAACTGAGCTCCTTATGGCGTCACCTAACAACGGGCGTGATAATGGCCCGTCGTCAAGTAATTTGAAAGACCTCGGGCTTCTGCAAATGATAATGCCCTGAAAAATAGCGTCGCCCTTATAACAGTGGCCCGCTCATTTCTGATAACATGCGGGCGTTTTAATGATATTTCTATCCATTTTAACTATAATGCCGGATTTATGGTGCTCGCCGACTAGGATATCATGTAACAATTAATTATATTGAGTCCTTACTCAGCAACATTATATTGGCTCAGTGACGATTTGTGCGTTTTTCACCGCTTTAATGCCTCAGGCAGGGCAACAACAAATCCCATCGTTTAATGTCTGTTGCTATGACGCAGTCAGGGACTGAACTGAAAGGTCACATGCAACGTAAAACACAACTTTGCAGATTCTGATACCTTTCGGTATGGACTTACCGAAACAAATCGTCAAAAATGCAAATTCAACTTATAAAGTTGAGAATAACGCGATGAAAAAAACCGCGCGAAATCGGAGTTCAAACGTTTCACTAATTTTCCCCCGACTTTTCGGGGGAAAACTGGTTTCAACAGCTGGGCTGCGCTCATAGCACGTGCGCAGTGAAATAGGTTCGCGCAGCTTGGAAGCGGATTGTCGGGTGAATACTCGGTGAAGGCTTTGGTGCCAGCTATTTTTCTAATGTTTTGTTGATATCTCACAGGTGCGAGCTTTTTATATGTTATGACAGTAAATTAACTGTTTATATAATTTTTGTCTATTTCACCACACGTTCTTCTTACCGAGTCACTTTCTCAGTTCGATACTTAAAAGCAATGTCATTATTTAGCGTTGACAGAATTTCTAACTGTGATATAGATATGTCGTTGTCACAGACAAAACTCAATGTCTTGTTTTATTGACACCTGTGTGTCTGCCTGCCTGTCTGCTAATGATAATATTCAATACACAGCTGCTATCACTGACCACATGCAATTTGAACTTAACACCAATCAGGCTATACACCATCAACAAAATGCATTGATTTATGGCCCGAGTTCGGTCTCTGTCACATTATGTAATTACACAGACAGGCAGGTGTGATACTTGAACACATGACATGTTATGATGTCTGTTGATTGTAAAATGTTATACACAACCAGCCGCTACACTTGAGTGCACATCCACCCGCTCTGACTGGGTTCGGTATCCCGGCTGCTTCGTTTCTTGGGACTGACTGACTGAGTTTAGTTTTACGCCGCTTTTAGCAATATTCCAGCAATATCACGGCGGGGAACACCAGAAATGGGCTTAACACATTGTGCCCATGGGGGGAATCGAACCCGGGTCTTCGGCGTGACGAGCCAACGCTTTAACCACTAGGCTACCCCACCGCCCCCGTTTCTTGGGAAGTAAGCCCAAGTACACAATATTGCACTTTTGATTTGCGATTGTACGCTTATAATTTTGTTTATATGTTTTTTCATAACCAGCAATGTATATTATATGTCATGAATAAGTGATAATTGTGTTTTAATTATGTTTGATTTTTTGGTTGCATGTGACCTTTAACGTTCTATCCACTACACCTTAGAGGCGCTGATGGTACAATGCCTGTTGTGTACGTGAAGATATATGCATGAAGATATTACTTCAAACACATGACATTTGCAAGCATTCATTATACAGAACAATTTTGCGGAAACATGACAAGCCAACGTAAGAAAGTTCGACTGTTCGTGTAATGGCATTTGAGTCGCAGCCCACCACTGTCTTCGTCAGGGACATCTTGACTGGGAATGTGTTTCCTTAAAATATGAATACATGAATTACCCGAATTCCATGAATTCATTACAAAAGTTGAGAAATGGCCACACGCTATGGATTCCGTAACTATTCAGCATGGGTGATGCTGACTTACCTTCTCAAAGACGAGGTTTTCCTTCAGAAATGAACTCTCTTCTCAGGATGTGGAGGGCGCTGTCGAGCTGGCACTGCTGTCACGTGACCCCCAAGAATGTTCACAGTTAATATGAGTCAATGTTCTCCGTTCTTACTTTGAGGCTTAGCTTAAATTGAGGTCAGACCTGCTATGAGAAGCAGTTGAAGCTTAAGACATTTTGCGGATATGTCTCGCATGACTGTCGGTGACTGTATTCACACACTCTTCCCTTGACACGCAGTGGGCTGCTGATGGACGGTTATACAATAGGTAATGGGACATAACGTCGCCTTTAAGGGTATTGCACTTGTGTCATGACATACATGCACGTGTGTGTGTGTGGCTGTATGCATTATCTGGTTACATCACTATTTGAAACTATTTGTTTCGTGAAGACATGCTGAGAATTCACTCTTGGCGTCGTCACTCAACATAAATGTCATTATGCTATCTAAACTGAGAAACATTTATTAAAAGATATCTTAGAACCCACACATTAAAACTGTCTCACACTGTGTTGAAAGAAGAACATATATCTTAAGTGTTTTCATTTTATTTGTAACAAAAAAATCTCTTCATTTGTACCCAACTGAAGGAATTCAACATATCTTTCTCAATGTCAACAAAATCATTATATGCGCTATCGTTTCACTTGATTGTCTGGTCAAGACTCGCTGTCGTGTCAGTGGACTGTCCGGACAAGTTGTTTACGGCCCATTTCTGTGTGAGTTGTGGTTGCTATCGGTAGCACAAGACATGCTTTCCTTTCAGCAGTTTAACAAAACACACCTATAACATTCCGAACGGACCAACCAGGGGATGGAACACATGACGTCCGCTCAGTGGGCGTTCTCTCTTTCCGCTGGACCACGAAGGCAGTTTAACAGATACGTGGAGGTATTAATAATAATAATAATAATAATAATTGGCTTGTATGGCGCCTAGTTTCCATCATAGATGCTCAACGGCGCTGCATAACATCGTTAAAAACACAATAAGTGTGAAAAGAGTTCTATTCAGAAGCCATCTTGAAGAAGTAGGTTTTGAGCAAGTTCTTGAATTGTGAATGTGACTCAGTTCGTCTGAGGGTGACTGGAAGATTGTTCCACAGAGCTGGTGCTGCTACAGAAAAGGCTCTATCACCCATTGATGTTTTAGTGCTTGGCTGTGTTAGTCTTAACGTATCTTTTGATCTAAGAGCTCTGGTGGGTACATGCAGATGTACAAGCTGGCGAAGGTAGTCACAGGACTGGTCATCGTAGAGGCAGTTATGAGTCAGTAGCAGAATCTTGAAGTAGATCCTGTACTTTACTGGAAGCCAGTGAAGGGATTTCAGAACTGGCGATATATGGTCATGGCGATGGGTTCGAGAGACCACACGAGCTGCTGCGTTTTGAATTTTCTGCAATTTAGAAAGTGTTGAAGATGCCGTGTGAGTGAGTTAAAGAGTGAGTTGCAATAGTCCAGCTTTGAGATTACAAGTGTTTGCATTAGGAGCTTTGTTGTCTCGGTGTCTAGGAAGTTGCGGATCTTGCCGATGTTGTAGATGTGAAAGAAACATGACTTGCAGAGGGACTTGACATATTCATCTAGGGACATGTTGGACTGGAAGATGATTCCCAGATTTCTGGCTGAGTTTGAGGTCTTCACATCCTCAGTTCCTATCTTGAGCGTGATTCCAGGTGGCATCTTCTGCAGCTGTTGCCGTGAGCCTATGGCAAGGAACTCAGTCTTGCTGTCGTTCAACTTCAAATAGTTGACAGCCATCCATTCCCGGATATCCATTATGCAGCGTTCGATCTTATGAACTCCTTGTGAAACTTCTGATGGTTTGATGGAAATATACAACTGATTATCGTCAGCGTAGAGATGGAATTTTAGGGAATGACTTCTCACGATGTCTCCAATTGGTAGAATGTACAAGCTGAAGAGGAGGGTCCCAGAACAGAACCCTGTGGCACTCCATAGCGAACCAATGATGGTATTGAGATTTTGTCACCAATCTTTACTGACTCTGTCCGAGAAGAAAGATACGATTTTACCCACTGCAGTGCCGTTCCTGTGAGTCCAACGCTGGTCTCTAGCCGCCTGAAGAGGATACAGTGATCGATGGTATCGAAAGCCGCTGATAAGTCCAGGAGAATAAGAAGAGTAACTTGCTGATGGTCCATTGCAGTCATGATATCGTTGTGAATGTACACAAGAGCTGTCTCTGTGCAGTGTTTAGATTTATATGCTGACTGATAAATTTCCAAGAGATTGTTAGCGTGAAGATGATCAAGGAGCCTCTTAGCAACAATTCTTTCCAGACACTTCGATAAAAATGACAGATTAGATACCGGCCTAAAGCTCTTCAAGTCCTCTGGATCAAGTGTTGGTTTCTTCAGAATTGGTGTCACAAGGGCATGCTTGAAGGCACTTGGTACTATACCGGAGACGAGGGATGTGTTGATGATATCCAGGATTGGTTCAGCAAGATGGTCGATTATAGACTTTGTGAGCCATGTTGGAATTGGGTCAAGTGAAGATGATTTGGTTTTGGACTTGATGATTACGTCTCGAACCTCTCCAGAGGTGGCGCAGTTGAGAGAATTCATTGCTGAAACACTGTCGAAAGACTCCAGTGTAGTGATGTCGTGAACTTGGCGTTTCAGTTCCAGTTCCTGTCGAATGGAGTGAATCTTGGTGTGGAAGAATTCAGCAAATCTCCCAGCCAATTCCTCTTTGTCGTCATGATCGGGAAGGTTATAGTTAGACTTAGGTGCAAGTAAGTTATTCACCAGAGCAAACATCTGTTTGAAGTTGTTTTTACTCTGCTTGATGCTCTTCTGTACGAAGTTCTGCTTAGCTAGTTTCAAGGCATCATTGACATCATTTCGAGCTTTTTTGAAGATTTGACGATGAACTTCTAACTTTGTAGAACGCCACTGTTTCTCAGAAGCACGTCTGATCTTCTTCTTTGCTCGAATGTCATCGTTGTACCAGGATGTATGAGGACGAACTACTACAGTTTGAGTTTTCATGGGTGCGTGAGTATCGAGTATCACTCCCAGAGAATGGTCATACAATGCAACCTTCTCGTCAATATTGCTGATTTTGGACAGGGCAGTGACCAAGTCAGCAGCATCGACATCATATGAGAAATCTGCAATGTTAATGTTCCTAGTTTTTCTGTATGACAGCTTCTTCCGCTGTGGTTTTGGTCTGTCAACATCGACTGTGCAGTGAACAGCAAAGTGATCTGACATTTGTTCGTCAATAACTTCTGTGACGCTGAGAACACTTGACATCTCGTTAGTAATGACGAGGTCGAGTGTGTGGCCTGATCTGTGAGTGGGCTCTGTCACATGTTGCTCCAGATTAAATGTGCTCAACAGTTCATTAAACATCTTAGTCATATGATCAGCACGATTGTCCACATGGATGTTGAAATCACCCATGATTAGAAGAATTCCTGGTTCCAGAGAAATGGATTCCAAAAGGTCTGAGAAATCCCGGAAAACGTCGCTGTATGTGTGCTTATTCTTCTGTGAAGGTGGGGGCCGATAGAGTAACACAATCCTCAGCATGTCACTACAAACCTCAAATGTTGCATGAACATATTCAAAAGATTTGAAAGTAATTGCTTTCTTGCGTTTCATCTTGAGGGATTGCCTATATACAAGTGGAATACCACCTCCTCTTCTATCCGACCTATTAACCTGAATGATGTTGTAATTACTAGGGACAAGCTCTGCAGTAACTGACGCGTCACGGTTGGATAACCATGTCTCTGTGATAGCAACCACATCAGAGTCTGTGTCAGTCATGTAGTCATTCAAAGCGAGAGATTTATTCCTAACAGACTGAGCATTTAGTAAGGTTAGTTTGAATTTGCTAACCTTGTTGCAAGGTCCTTTAGCTTTTATTGGACAAATTGTAATTAAGTTATTAAAATTGACTCCTCGTTTATCTGAACTTTGCCTGTAATCCTCAGAGCTTGTGTGAACCTGTATTCTCCTACGGGTACCTCCTCTTGTTCCTCTCTTTGTTCCTTTCACACGGCTAATATTCAACCTTTTGAGAGTGGACCATAGACTACTTTCCAAGTATCCAGTCAAATTTCCTCGAATACAGAGACAGTCAGCTCTAGTGTACTGCAGGTGAGGTTTGCTGAACGCCTGATTGGTGTCCATTGTTTCACCTTTACCCATTGTTCTGTAACAATAGGCTGAGTCCAGTGGGGTGAGAGTCACCAAGCTTGGGTCAATCACAGGGTAGATTTTGAAAATTTGAAAAATGTTTATGAAAAACAGATGTTTCCACATCAAAATGAATGATATGCTAAAATCCATCAGCATGTATATGTTCTCAGTCCCTTCATCCACATGTGTGCCAAATTTCATTCATCTACAGCAATGCTGTATGCTTGAAAATACAGATTTATGAGAGAGCAAAAACACAGTGCTGCTGACAGGCGCAAGTGTTATCATCATTATCCGTGCGCAGTTGTGATTAGAGACATTACATCATCTTAAGTGATTGAGAAGCTTGAAAGGGTATTGTCAGAGCATGGATTTCCTGAAAGCATTGTTACTGACAATGGCCGACAGTTTGTTAGTTCAGAGTTTTGTAAATATCTGAAGATGGCAGGTATTTCACACATCAGATCTTAACCATATTTTCTTCCCAGTAATGACACTTCATTACCAGACATAACATAGATTCTGTCAGAAATCTTTACCACTTCTGTCAGAACCCTCTTTATCACCACTATGTCTCAATGGTTTTGACTGTTCATATCCTTTGAAAATATCCCAAACAGTTCAAGTTGTTGGAAATAATGTTGAGTGATCCATATCCTTTGAACGTCTTACCAGTTCTCATCAACAGTAGTTGAACAATCTGAGTCAAGATAGTGTACAAACTCTGCATCTTCAGAAAATGAATCAGAATCACCATCCTCTACAAAGACTGAATTTAACCTTGGCTTGTAACCATGCTGCTTAGATGTATTCTTTCCTCTACCTCTAGACCTGTGTGAAACAGAAACACTAGCCTCAGGCTTCTTAGACTTTCTACTTTTGCACACTCTAGCTAAATGACCTTTCCTTTTACAAGATAGACAAGTTGCACCAATAGATCCACATTCAGATGGATGATGATCAGAATAACCACATCTATAGCACTGAAATGGTTTAGCAGGCTGCGAAGACACCTTAACCTTATTCACAGTAGTTAAATTTCCACAAAATGTTTTGGAATTCTCCATAGCCATCTCATATAATCTAGCTATCTTCAAAGTTGACTCCAAAGTCAAATTATCTTGTAATAAAAGTTTCTCTCGCAAATGTTTGGAATAGCACTTTTCAACTATCTGATCACGAAGCATTTCATCACTCAAAGTACCCAAAGTCACATGTTTTAGCAAGTTCACGTAAATCTGTCACATAAACATCAATGCTTTCATCAGAACTCTGTGCTCTAGACCTAAATCTGTAACGTTCAGCAACAATGTTCCTCTTTGGAATGAAATAACCCTCCAATGTAGTTACAGCTGAAGCATAAGAGTTTTTTCACCAGGTAACGTGTGAAATATACGTTGACATGGAAGTCCCAAACAATGAAGTAACGTTGCTTTTCTCACTTTATCTTCTTTTTCATTAACTCCACTGGCTATTTCAAACAATTTGAAAGATTCCATCCACAACTTGAATTCATTACTTAAGTCACTAGCGTTCATGTTCAAAGTTGGTGGCGGTCTAAGACCTGACATTATAACGAAGTTCTCCAACACGTCAAACGAAGTTATAAACGTGATATAGATGATGAGTAGAAGTAAATTCATTATGCTAGACAGTTCTGTACGTGTTCAACACAAGTAGTAAAGATGATATCATGGGTCGACTGAAAAATCACATGTGCACGGGAAAACATGGCGGAATGTATCTCTGACTACGGGTCGGCTATATCGAGACTCGAAAAGTTCTGAGTTGATTCAGCAGTTAGTTAGAGTTCGTATAACTAACATGCCTAGTCTCACCACTTGAAATCCTAGGAAACAAACATCCTCGTCGCCAATGTAGTGTTCTATGGGGCCTTCACTGCATGACTTGCTGTTGCCAGGAGGAGAGACGACACAACTAAGTGTTGACGATAAGCCTTTTACTTCCCGAGTTCCAGAGCATCCGATACGCCACGCACATGCGCACTACATCACATTACATTACATGATGTATAACATTACTACGCTACAGTTGGTGAATTCTTTATGGCGGGAGTGAGATTGTTCCAGAGTATGGGGGCTGATGTACTGAAAGCCTTTTCACCAATGAGTTTCACTTTAGTTCTGGGAACAGACAGGAGTTGTTGGTGGTCTGACCGGAGGTTTCTGGAGGCCTTGTGATCTAAGGTGAGTTCACTGAGATATGCTGGAGCTAGGTCATGCTGACATCTATAAGGCAAGTCATGGCGTTCTAAAGTGGAGCCTTGCCTCTACGGGCAACCAGTGAAGATCTTTCAGAACTGGGGTGATGTGTGACCGTTTGGACGTCCTGGTGACAATTCATGCTGCAGTGTTTTGGATTTTTTGAAGGCGTGTAAGGAGGTCGTGGTTGATGCCATAGAGATGACTGTCACAATTAACTAGTCTAGACATGATTAAGGCCTGAATCAAAGTTCTGGTAACATCATTTGTTAGGAGAATGTTTCCAATGGCCCGTAGGTGGAAGTAGCAAGTTTTCCATTGGTAGTCCACGAGCGCATCCATAATGAGGCATCCGTCAATAAATACACCAAGACTCATCACACTAGAGGACATCCAAATGTTAGAGTCAACAACAGCTATTTCATTGCAGTCCAGTTTGTGAAGACGCTGTTTTGTGCCAATGAGTATGGCGTCAGTGTTTTCGTCATTCAACTTTAAATCATTGTTTGACATCCACGCTTTTACATGTTGAGTGCAGAGGGTTGTCAAAAGATGTTGGGTTTTGAAACTGTCCATCATTTGTGTGCCATCAGCATAGGTATGATGATTCAACCCATGTTGATCTATGATGTGCCCAAGACTGTTTGTGTATAAATCTATTGAGGACGTAGATGAACTTGTACAAATGTATGATGAAACATTAACAGAGCTTCTGGATAGGCATGCACCGGCTGTTATCAAAGAAGTGATGCAACGTCCACCATCATCTTGGTACAACAGTGAAATACTCAATGCCAAGCACAGACGGCGTATGGCGGAGAGGAAATGGCGGTCATCGCGATTAGAGTTACATCGTCAGCTATACAGGAGTGCCAGGAATGAAATGAACAAACTGATTCGAAAAACGAAAAGAGATTATTGTCAAAATGGGATAACTGAATTGTCTGATAAATGTCCTGGACGTTTACATGACTACATGAAATCTTTGCTTGGAGAAAGGCCTGAAACTAAACTCCCTAAAGCCAACAGCAACAGTGAGTTAGCACACGACTTTTGTGTCTATTTTACGGACAAGATAAACAAAATCAAAGAGGAATTCGATAATGTGGCTAGTGATACTGGTGACACAACAGATTCCACATTGCCTGGAGATCTCAGATTTACACTTCAACCGGTCACTGTGGAAGACATTGTCAAGGTTTTCGAAATCCAAAACCCATTACATGTGCGCTGGACCCTATTCCTACAAAATTACTTTTGAAGTATTTAGATGTACTTCTGCCTGTGATCACAAGGATCGTGAATATCAGTCTAGCCACTGGTACATTCCCAAATATATATAAACTGGCACTGATAAGACCACACATTAAAAAGAAGACTTTAGATGTGCAATGCCTTGCAAACTACCGGCCAGTCTCAAACCTGACTTTCATGTCCAAAATTCTTGAGAGAGCTTTTGACCTTCAACTTGCAAAGCACCTCTATGAGAACAACCTGGTGAACAAGTTCCAGTCCGCCTATCGTCCGAAGCATAGCACAGAGAGTGCTCTACTCAGGGTTACGAATGATCTGCGGGTCTATGTGGACAAAGGTTCCATTGGATCTCTTATCCTGCTCGATCTGTCGGCAGCCTTTGATACTGTGGACCATGGTATACTTACAGTACGACTACGACAGGAAGTGGGCATATCAGGAATACCATTTTTATGGATATGCTCATATTTGAGCAACAGACGCCAGTCAGCTATGATTGGTGATACTAAATCTGAAAGTATCGTGCTACCCTGTGGGGGTTCCCCAAGGATCTGTGCTAGGTCCAGTCCTGTTTGTGCTGTACACAATTAGTCTCAGCTCCAGCGTCAGACAGTATGGGCTGAACCACCATGCATATGCTGACGACAGCCAGCTATATCAAGGTTTCAAAGCAAGCGAAGCAGTCGATGCACTTGCAAGAACTACTGACTGCACTAAATCAATAAAAACATGGATGACGTCAAACAGATTAAAACTGAACGATGGAAAAACTGAGGCCTTACTCGTTGGACCCAGACAGCGCATCCAACAGTTGAATATCACGCCAGTGGCTGTGGGAGACTCATTCATACCATTCGCCGACAAAGCAAAGAATCTGGGTGTCATCTTTGATTCTCCCTTGTCAATGGAAGCCCAAGTTAATCAAGTGTGCCAGACCTGCTACTTCCATCTAAAAAGTATTGGTAATATCCGCCATCTTACTACCAAAGACGTAACAAAAACACTAGTCCAACAACTTGTGATGTCCCGCATTGACCACAGCAACAGTCTGTTGTATTGTTTGAGTCAGGATCTGCTGAACAAACTCCAGAAGGTACAAAATAGGGCAGCTCGTGTTGTGAGTCGTGCACCAAAAAAGATGCCACATAACACCGGTATTGATGTCCCTACACTGGCTACCAATAGAAGCCCGGATCCACTTCAAGATCTTGTGTTTTGCCTACCACTGTTTGAATGGTACAGCACCGAGTTATCTATCAGAACTGATCTCACCATACCAGCCTTCACGACGTCTAAGGTCTGAAAACCAATGCCTACTTGCAGTACCAAACTCAAGACTAAAATACTACGGCAACAGATCGTTTCAAGTAGCAGCACCTCAGTTATGGAACCCACTACCTCAGAACATTAAAGAATCCCCCACCCTTGAGACATTCAAAACTAACCGAAAAACCTTTCTCTTCAGAAAGTTCTATCCCCACGAACTATCTCCTCCCGTGAACTTCTCATCTGTGACTATTGTAGCGCCTTGAGCATGCACCTCTGTGGATGGAACCCAGCGCAATATAAATAGACATTGTTATTGTTATAACACAAACAACACAGGGCCAAGGACTGACCCTTGAGGGACTCCACAGACCAAACTGACACTGTCAGAGACTTCATCATTTATGATGACCGCTTGTGTTCTGTTATGAAGATTGGATGTGATCCATAACAGTGGTGTTTCGGCAATGTAAGAGAAACCTGATACAAACTGTAGTAAACTAGAAAACTTCGAACTTCAGTACGACTTCCAGGAATTGGCAAGGTTTTGACAGAACTGATCTTATCAGGATTACATCTGATCCCTTCTTCCGACACAATATGACCTAGAAAACCAACTTCAGTTTGAAAGAGTGTACACTTTTTAGGCTTCAGCTTAAGGTTTGAATGACGTAACTGTGTGAAAACCAACCTCAGATTTGTTAGAGCATCACTGAAATCTGACCCAAAAACAATAACGTCATCAAGGCAACACAGGCATTTCTTCCACCTAAGTTTTCCAAAAACTTTGTCCATCAACCTCTCAAACGTAGCTGGTGCATTAGTCAAACCAAACGGCATGACATTGAAATATTACAACCCCATATGCGTGGCAAAGGCAGTTTTGTGCTTATCCCTTGGATCCATCTTTACTTGCCAATATCCACTAGCCAAGTCTAGCGTGCTGAACCACTTGAAATGTCCTTCTTAGTCACTAAGCAAACCGGAGCTGACCATGGACTATCGCTAGGCTCTATGACACCATGTTCCAACATTTTGTCTAGTTCATCCTCTATCACCTGTTTCCTACTCAAAGTCACTCTTCTAGCAGGAAGCTTAATGGGAACTGCTCCAGGAGTGTCTATCCTATGAGTTTCCACACTGGTTTGTCCTAATTTTCCGTCCTCACCAACAAAAATATCCTCAAACTCAGAAACTAAATGGGTCAAAGCCTGTCTCTGTTCAACCGAAAGGGTTTCTGACCTTTAATCAATCAAAGGCTGCAAGTGAGAAGGAAGTTCCTGTTTGACTGTTTCAAGTTCTTGATTTTGACACTCAACCACCTGTCTAATAGCACTGATGTTACCAACTAATGACGAGCTGTTGAATGATACTCCCTTGTTACTGAGGTTTAAAACTGAAACCACAACCTTATCATCCTTAGGTCTGATTAAACTCCTAGCCACAAAAAGACCTCTGCAACTGGTTATTTGGCTCAATCAAACCATGTTCATATGAAAAGGGACCTACCATTTTACATTTAATAAACCTTTCTGCAACTTCAGGAACAACACAAGGACACTTTGTCCTGCACAAGAATACGAGAACAGCTGTATGTTTTCTGCCTGTAAAGCTTGAGCTTACCCTGTAAAGTACTAAGCACCTTCTTTCTGATCTTGATTTCACAATCATACGTCTCAAAGAAATCCATACCAATGATACTACTCAAATATCCTAGGTCTGCAACCACAAACTCTTGCACAAACTGTGCTCTACCAACAGTAAACTCAAATGTTGCACAACCATACACATGGACAGGAGTACCATTCGCTGTGAAAATGTCCCTATCAACGACACTCAAAGTGGAATCATTGAGACCCAACTTCAGGAAATCCTGATATGACAGTATTGAAACAGGGGAACATGTATCCACAAGTACTGTACATATGTCTGACCCAAGCTCAACATCCAGAAAAAGACATGATTTACCACTAGTACTAGCACGCAATACTACTGGCTCTTGCATACTAGAATGCATTTCTCCAACATTTGATGGCATCTTCCCTGCAGTGCAACTTTCAGTCGGCCTAACATTTTGCTTGACATTGGCTGAAATCTCGGCCTCGATCCCAGCCTGACTTAGCTTCCCCCTTTCGGTTTTGCTACACCTGATCCAGGTAAGTCTAACGTAGCCAGATGTGGACATTTATCTCTCATATGTCCTGGATCCTGACAAACATAACACGCAGATTTCCTGGGCCTCTGGAATGATTTCGCAAATGTTTCTAAACGCTGATCTATCAACTTGACAACAGCATCCACAGTCAAACCCTCATTTGACACTGGTTCGGAAACCCTGGCAATCCGTTCACACGTTTCAGGTTTCCTGCTTTTATGTCCCTCAACTGCCTCAAACTCTACACCATGAGGAATATCTTTCTCTAATGTTTCGGGATGTGCAAATGCAAAGTGTTTCTTCATACTGAAATTCGACAACCCTGTCAAAAACTGGTCTATGACATGTGGCTCAAGGGAAACAAAGGTGGCATCTGGATACGCTAAAAGTGCCAATCTCCGCAACTGGTACCCATAGTCAGACACGGATTCATCCTTGCCCTGTCTACGGTTTCTAAACTCAGACCGAAAAGCTACACCTATTTCTCTAGGATTGAACCTCTGAGTTAGTACACCTTTAATTGCACTGTAGTCACTCAACTGTAATAACGTAAGGCTGCTGAGACGTTTTTGAGCTGTACCTCGTAACTGTTGTGCTTTTTCTCCACTAGACCACCCATTCCATGCAGCAACTTGTTAAAACTGAACAAGAAAATCCGGCCATTCCCAACTTTTACCATCAAAAGTATCTGGTGTAACTTCACGATGGGTAGGTTTCGTCACAAATGGCTGCACAAATGAGCTATCACAACCACTATCATAACCCATGTCACCTGTCCAGCTAGAATCTATCAAAGACGTATTCGACGTCGGACCAGGAACCAACCCTGTTGCTGAAGATGCCCTCTGATTGCATCTACAGATAGATTGCATCTATCAAATAGAATATTATCAAAAAGATGGAATGGCCGCTCATTACTTGTGAAATTACACCGTTCCTATATACGGACTTAAACATTTATGAAATAAATTCCAACCACTATCATGGGAAAGTCTGCAAATGCCCAATCACTCGCTGTTTTGGGGCCAAAATTACAGCACGGTACAGCCCACTTTTGAAATAGCTTTTACAATTATTATATTACATAAGAAACACAAGATGAAACTTACACCTACTCATTACATCAAACTAGTAAGAGAAAAGGATCAACTTAGTAAGAGAATAGGATCAAACTAGTAAGAGAAAAGGATCAAACTAGTAAGAGAAAAGGATCAAACTAGTAAGAGAATAGGATCAAACTAGTAAGAGAAAAGGATCAAAATAGTAAGAGAAAAGGATCAAACTAGTAAGAGAAAAGGATCAAACTAGTAAGAGAAAAGGATCAAACTAGTAAGAGAAAAGGATCAAACTAGTAAGAGAAAAGGATCAAACTAGTAAGAGAATAGGATCAAACTAGTAAGAGAAAAGGATCAAACAAAATAGGATCAAACTAGTAAGAGAAAAGGATCAAACTAGTAAGAGAATAGGATCAAACTAGTAAGAGAATAGGATCAAACTAGTAAGAGAAAAGGATCAAACTAGTAAGAGAAAAGATCAAACTAGTAGTAAGATCAGAAGTAAGGATCAAACTAGTAAGAGAAAAGGATCAAACTAGTAAGAGAAAAGGATCAAACTAGTAAGAGAATAGGATCAAACTAGTAAGAGAATAAGATCAAACTAGTAAGATATTAAACAATATTCAACCATTCCAACCCCATATGAAAGATCTGGCACTACCCTAGTTATTGCATCGATGTTTTACAATGGAGTGTGGATACTGCCATACTTCCTATTTCCTCCACTGATGGTATCGTTTTATGATAGCATGTTAGTTTTACTTCAATATCTGTGATATACTAGTAGTTCTACTGTTCTCCGACAACAAAGCTTTAATTTGTAATTGTATCGATCTATAATATAATAATTAATTGTTCTCGTCACGATATGGCTGAAATATTGCCGATGTGACGATAAAAATTAACTCTCTCACTCACTCTAACATAAATAAAATGCTTTGAGTTTTACTTTTCAGATGTTCCCTTTGGGAGGACAGGTTTTTTTGCTTTCCTGATCGCAAAACGATACCTTTGAAACAGTAGGGGTTGTATATGGCTTTCCTTTTCCAACTTCTTCTGCATTCCTGGAAGGAAATATACAAACATCCTAAACGGACACCGATCTTTATCTCACTTTTCTAACAGCCATTTTGTTTGGTCATGTTTGGAAATACTATTCCTTAGATCAGATAATGTAGGCATGAGGTGAAATGGGGTTTAACGTCGTACTTCAGAATATTTCACTCATATGATGATGTGCATGTGTATGTATGTTTGGCTGCTTGTACTAGCAGACTTATGCTGGTTTTATAATGCTAGCTCACTGAGATACCATGCCGCAGTTTAGCAAGAATACCCCGCTCAGACACAATATACTGACTCCGAGCCGACCAGTCCTTGTTGTACCCATTATTGCCGAGCACATCGCAGGGATCAACAAGTACCATATTTTCATAAGGAAGTGGAAACATTTGGAAACATTTATATACCTTACTATGTGCTAAGCATTGAACTCTACTTATAATATCAGCTGATATCCAGACACCACTCACTACAATCACACTGTTCAAACTTATCCATCCAATTTTATATTTCATATGCCCTCTACAGAAACTTTAATGATATCTTATGTATCTATATATTTGTTATAACCTTACAAAATACCATTGATGTGTTATATATATATTGTCTTTTATGTCATATGTATTTCATCTGAGACTTGAAATGGAATAAAAACAAAAACAAAACAAAAGAAAGTACCATTTTTAACGTCTTTTGGTATGATGCGGCCTGGGATCGAACCCGCGACCTTCCGCTCTCCGGGCAGACGCTCTAATCACTGCACAACGGAGGCGTTTTTAATGTATTCAGACATTCATTGAGTACAACATATCGGAAATCAATGTTTTGGATTTCTTCAGATATATGACAGTACTGACTGACACACTCATGTGAGGAAAACAAACAAGACTTTGTAATTTTACACTTATTTCCATACCATCAGACACGACTGTCTGTGTGCTTATAAAACGTGCAAGGAGGAGAATACATAGGGCTGAAAAATAACGTTTGAAAAAAAATATACATACTCACATCGGCCTTCATGCTTCAAAGAACCCGTTTAGATTCGGGTTAGAATTGATCTTCAGTAACCCATGCTTGTCCAAAGAGGCGACTAACGGATCGGGTGGGCAGGCTCGCTGACTTGGTTGACATATTCCAATTGCATAGATCGATGCTCATGCACAATAAAAAGTTGACATCCATACAATTCCTGCTTTTATTCGTATTATTTCTAAATGCCATTCAAAGACTCGATGCTCATGCTTTTGATCACTAGACTCGATTATTTACAGACCGCCGCCATAAAGCTGGAATATTGCTGAGTGCGCCGTAAAAGGAAACTCACTCACTCATACATGCCTCAAAGTGCACTTCAACAGTTCCGTATCAAACCCGTTACTATTATACTTGTCATTTCGAAAACAAACCACCTGTGCATGAGTTTCTTGTGCATATCAAAACCATACAACTCTCTGGGCTTTCAGTCATAGTACCTGAACATGGAACATAGCGGTTTACGTAAGCAAAACCCCCTTTCTCTAGTTTACAACACGAAACGAGCGAACGATTAAAACAAGGGGCTACTCCATCGCATCTTTTGCAAGCTAGAACGGAAATAATCTAGAGCGCAATTTCACCTCCCCTCACTATGTTTAATTCGTTTAGTTTTTATATTCAACGCCACCCGTGCTCTCGCGATCTGAATGCATGGGTCATGCAAGCCAGCCACATACAACCCTTTCGCGTTGAGATATAATCCCCACCCCTAATTATACATGTAATTCTCCGCCATCTAGCAGGCCACAACAGTATCGGTGTGCAAATGACATGAATGCATGCATTCAAGCAGCGCAAATATATAATGCATGACAACGTGCCAGGACGTGATTGTCAGATGCATTGTGTCCATATGGAAAGGCGCAAAATGACACTAAATTAGAAGCCACATGCTTGATATACACCCGGGTATAGCTGAATATATTGGAGGACCTGACTAGTGAGAGGTACTCCACTTGGTACGCTAGACATTTCCAGATAAACTGTATGCAGTTAAATTATGCAGTACTAGTGGTATAAACTTTCTAATCGTTCTCAAAGATTCTCTATACTTTGTAAATTAACATATATAGACTTGCTGATCATGATGGCCCGTGTGTTTCCTCCTTGTCCAGGGAAAATTGGACGAATGCACCAAACAGATACACTGATTCGGCTTGCAGGTGCTTTGAACATATACACAAGACTGACACGTTATATTCATACACCGGACAGACAGTCGCATTGATACACTAGACTGACACGTCGAATTGATACACCAGACTGACACGTCGTGTTGATACACTAGATTGACACGTCGTGTTGATACACTAGACTGGCACGTGGTATTGATACACCAGACTGACACGTCGTATTGATGCGCCAGACTGACACAAGGTATTGATACACTTGACTAACACCTCGTATTGATACACCAGACTGACACGTCGTGTTGATACATTTGACTGACACGTCATGTTGATACACTAGACTGACATGTTGTATTGATACACCAGACTGACACGTCGTGTTGATACACTGGACTGACATGTCGTATTGATACACTGGACAGACACGCGGTATTGATACACCACTGACACGTCGTGTTGATACACTAGACTGACACGTGGTATTGATACACCAGACTGACACGTCGTGTTGATAAACCAGACTGACACGTCGTGTTGATACACTAGACTGACACGTCGTATTGATACACTGGACTGACACAGCACACAGACATACTGGACTAAAACAGCAGGCAGATACAATAGGCTGATACAGCAGACATTTATGCTGGACTGAAGAATTTCAGTTTCAAGTTGCAATGCACAAACAGAGACACTAATGTGCACAAAAAAAACTCACTTAACATTCAACTTCTCATTACTCAAAACAGAGCCTCCCCGCTCCCCTCAGTTTGATTGATGACTCCAGTCAATAACATTTGACACATCCGTGACATATTTAAACATAGAGTTGGAAAATAAATTACATAACCATAACAAAAGTGAGTTAGTAAAGTACTGAGAGATCTTCAGTGGAGAAACGCACTATCTGTACTCACCGACTCCCGAGTTTCACATAGTTTAACATAGGCTTTGCCTACAGTCTACACAATGTGTACATTTTTGCAGAAGGTAAAAACAACAAAAGTTTAAATGTACTAGAGGTTACAAATACACTCCCAGTCACAGAGCGTGCAAGGACACTAAAACGATCTTTTTGAGGCGTGTTCATGTCAAAGACAAGTGAGACATGGTATGATTGTGTGGAAAACAGGAGATGTCATTAGAAACCATCTTGATCTGGATGATTACAACACATCAGTCGTGTTAATCGGATAATTGATATAAAGGATATTAATGCAGTGATACCATGTGACCACCATAGACGTGGCGTATTCACGGCGGTCCGTTGCTAATGACTCAAGACATCTTTGATGCATTGCGGGAGATGATGAGGAAGTTGAAACCTATGATCGTAGAGGCAGCAGCAGGAAGAAAGTTGTTCATTAAAGATCGCGTGTACACCTATGTAAACAATGACAAAGTTGATATTTTCAGACAAGGCTTAACAGCCACACACGCCCAGAGGCTGGTCAACGTCACATGTCAACAAGGAGTCACGTGGTCTCCTAGAGCGGTCCGTGAACCGTTGATTTAATGTGTAGGAAGTAGGAAAACACAATATGTTTGAACTAACGCGGTAACATAGTTTCATCTTCATTGAAACAAACACAAAACTTAAATTGAAATGTGGTAACAATTCATTTAAAACTGAGAAACTACACGAGCTCTAATGTGATGGTTGTTATTAATGTATGAACTTCGAATGGCGACCGCATCAGTACCTGGTGTACCGATACCTGGTGTACTGATACCAGGTGTACTGATATCTGCTGTACTGACACCTGGTGTACTGATACCTGGTGTTCTGATACCTGGTGTACTGATACCTGGTGTACCGATACCTGGTGTACTGATACCAGATGTACCGATATCAGCTGTACCGACACCTGGTGTACTGATACCAGGTGTACCGATACCTGGTGTACTGATACCAGGTGTACCGACACCTGGTGTACTGATACAGGTGTACTGATACATGCTGTACTGACACCTGGTGTACTGATACAGGTGTACTGATACATGCTGTACCGACACCTGGTGTACTGATACAGGTGTACTGATACATGCTGTACTGACACCTGGTGTACTGATACAGGTGTACTGATACATGCTGTACTGATATCTGGTGTACTGATACCAGGTGTACTGATATCTGCTGTACCGACACCTGGTGTACTGATACAGGTGTACTGATATCTGCTGTACCGACACCTGGTGTACTGATACAGGTGTACTGATATCTGCTGTACCGACACCTGGTGTACTGATACAGGTGTACTGATATCTGCTGTACCGACACCTGGTGTACTGATACATGGTGTACTGATATCTGCTGTACCGACACCTGGTGTACTGATACATGCTGTACTGATATCTGCTGTACTGACACCTGGTGTACTGATACATGCTGTACTGACACCTGGTGTACTGATATCTGCTGTACTGACACCTGGTGTACTGATACATGTGCTGTGACTGACACCTGATACCTGGTGCTGATACATGCTGTACTGACACCTGGTGTACTGATATCTGCTGTACTGACACCTGGTGTACTGATGCTGTACTGACACCTGGTGTACTGATACACTGCTGTACTGACACCTGGTGTACTGATACATGCTGTACTGATATCTGGTGTACTGACACCTGGTGTACTGATACATGCTGTACTGACACCTGGTGTACTGATACATGGTGTACTGATACCTGGTGTACTGACACCTGGTGTACTGACACCTGGTGTACTGATATCTGCTGTACTGACACCTGATGTACTGATACATGTGTACTGATATCTGCTGTACTGACACCTGGTGTACTGATACCAGGTGTACTGACACCTGGTGTACTGATACAGGTATACCAGGTGTACTGATATCTGGTGTACTGATACCTGTGTACTGATACTGTACTGACACCTGGTGTACTGATACCAGGTGTACTGCTGTACTGATATCTGGTGTACTGACACCTGGTGTACTGATACATGCTGTACTGATACCTGGTGTACTGATATCTGCTGTACTGATACCTGGTGTACTGATATCTGCTGTACTGATATCTGGTGTACTGATACATGCTGTACTGACACCTGGTATACTGATATCTGGTGTACTGATACCTAGTGTACTGATATCTGGTGTACTGATACCTAGTGTACTGATATCTGGTGTACTGATACCTAGTGTACTGATACATGTGAACTGATATCTGCTGTACTGATACCTGGTGTACTGACACCTGGTGTACTGATATCTGGTGTACTGATACCTAGTGTACTGATATCTGGTGTACTGATGCCTGGTGTACTTATACCTAGTGTACTTATACCTAGTGTACTGATACCTGGTGCACTGATACCTGATGTACTTATACCTGGTGTACTGATACAGGTGCAATGATACCCGGTGTACTGATACATGGTGTACTGATACCCGGTGTACTGATACCTAGTGTACTGATACCCGGTGTACTGATACCTGGTGTACTTATACCTAGTGTACTGATACCTGGTGTACTGATACAGGTGCAATGATACCCGGTGTACTGATACCTGGTGTACAGATATCTGATGCACCGATACCTATTGTACCGATACCTGGGTTACTGATGCCAGGTGTACTGATACCTAGTGTACTGAAGCCTGGTGTACTGATAACATCTGACATTCTTTTCCTCATACTGGCAATCAAACGTCGAATTCTCAGCATCAGAATCCTCTCCCATTCTTCAGTGTGTGCCTGCGCTGATCTCTGTACATTTTGAACAAGGAGGTCTCTAGTCCAACTGTGGCGTCCAACATAGATCCAAAGATGTTCGATGCTTGCGGGTCATGGTAATGTTTCGATGACGTTGTTTTCCACTTTTATGAGGATTCCGTAGATTGTCTGGTCCAGACTCGATTATTTACAGACCGCCGCCATATAGCTGGAATATTGCTGAGTGCGGCTTAAAGCTAAACTCACTCACTTTAAACCAGTTCAGAACACCGTAATGTACATACTGCAATTATGAAATGTATACCCCAATGTGCTTGGCGCCTTTGCAGCATCTGAACATGAGACCATTAGCTTTGGAGATAATGTGTGAAGCATTCCAGGAAAAGTTTGAAACATTGCCATTGGATTCAGGTGAAACTGAATTAAAGCTTATGCATAAAGATCGATGTTTCTGGTGATGATGTGCCAAAGTTGAACCATAAGGTCAGTCGCGAATTATGCTGGATCAACAACGGGAGAACGTTTTGTACACAGACATCGGAACTACACTCCTACCTGTAGCAGCGCGAACATCATTCTCGTTTTGTGTGTTTGTTTGTTGGTTGGTTGGTTTTGCAGCAATTATTCCTTATACTGCAGTAGTCAACTACAAAGTCAAACTGTCCCCACTGTGGTGCAAAAACGTTTTTCACTTTCTTTACTAATAATCAGCAGAATTTCTGCACATGCAAACAGTGAAAAAAAGTTTGAAAATGATATATAAATTTTAGTTTCAACAAAATAAATAAGTGTCCTATGGTGCGGCTATTGTCCAACGCACACTTGTAAGTCTGGTTTACTTGCCGCCGTTGAATAGCCGAAACACTGCTGTGTTGTGTCAGTCATGTGTTTTATTGATCTAATAGTAATAGATGGGTAAGATATACCACAGCTACCTACCATTTCCATTGACCAAGGAACATTCTTTGTTTTCTCGACTGGCACAAATACTGCTTCACGTTATGTTTTTACAAACAAGGGGAGACAATTGAAAAAAGAGTCCCATGTAATAGTCAAATAACATGATCAATTTTCTGGGGAGCCTTCTGGTCACCACGCCGGTGACTTTTCCATTCCTCGGAGGCTGCAATGTATGAAACCCATTTATGGTGTTTCCTGTCTTGATACTTCTGGAAGAAAAGTGGGTGTGCGTTCCTGTGTATTGTCCAAGTTACTGTAAAACGTTAACTCCATAGGATCGATGCACATGTGAGTCACTGGATTGTCTGGTCCAGGCTCAGTGACATGCAGACCGCCGTCATATAGGTGGACAATTGCTGAAGTGGGCGTACATAAACAGCTTCACAGGCACTCCCGATCTTACTGCAGAAACAAACTGCATCTCAGAGTGCAGTTAATCCATCTGTGTATCTCACTGGATTGTCTACAGTTTTGATCTGACACATGTCGTTTGATTCTTCACTGGACGAATATCGTGTAGATGGAACCATGTGATATATATGATTTTGTACATCTTTGATATAAGGTCTGTTAAATAATTCTGTTAAATAAAAGAGCTGTATCTAGAGCTCTTTGTTGATTTAATAGAATAGCTCTCAGTGTTTATTGGTGGAAGCCTTAGTGACGCTTCATACAATTATGACAAAAATTCTTTGAAAGAAAAACAATTTGACAACTTATAATATATCAGTAGGAGATTTAAGTTGGATACCATTTGACATGTTTGACTAATAGACAACATTAGAATATATAAATAGATGTGGATGTCTTATAAGTACGTTCGGCCACCATGCTGGGTACTTACGGTGCATTTTGTACCTGTACAGTTTTCCTGCTGGATGTCCCCTTTACCCTTACTCACCGGAAATGGCTGAACAGTTAAGCCCTACATCAAAACAAATACTTACATTACTAACTACAAATGTTAACACTACTTCCCTTTCCTTAACGGGTACAGCCACTAACAATCTCATAAGATATATATATGTATTTATTTTGTATGTATATATATATATATAGAGAGAGAGAGAGAGAGAATGAGAGAGAGAGCGAGAGAGAGAGAGAATGAGGTGAGGTGAGGTGAAATTGGGTTTAACGTCGTGCTTGAGAATATTTCGCACATTTGACGACGTGCATGCGTGTATGTGTATGTGCGGCTGCTTGTACTAGCTCAGACTTAAGCTGGTTTTATAGTGCTAGCTCACTAAGATACCATGCCGCAGATAAGCATGAATACCCCACTCAGACACAGTATACTGACTCCGAGCCGACCAGTCTTTGTTGTACCCATTAATGCCGAGCGCCAGGCAGGGACCAACAAGTACCATATTTTAACTTTATTTGGTATGACGCCGTCGGGGATCGACCTTCCGCTCTCCGGGCGGACGCTCTAACCACTACACCACGGAGGCGGCTGAGAGAGAATGAGAGAGAGAGGGAGAGAGAGAGAGAGAGAGAGAGAGAGAATGAGAGACAGAGAGCGAGAGAAAGTTTGATATAGATATATAACGTACGCTTCTATACACGCTCATCGTGTCGAATGGACAAATGATACCTAGCATAGCATACGAATGACGTTCTGTGTTCTCGTATAACCCAGTTCGGAAGCCTCTGGAGCGTTGTGTGGTCGTGTAAGTGGAACCACATGGATAAGTATGTAGACACACACAGTCTTATTTGGTCACCATTTTGCAGTTGTGTCGAACCTGGGATAACTCGAAGTCTTTATTCGTGTTCCTTCAGGTTCGACGAAATTGTTTTTGATTGTACAGTAACTGGCAACGAGGTTGTCACTGCACAATCACCAGGCTATGTATCAGCAACAAACAGAGCTGGGCCTCGGCAGTATATGTGCCACTTGTATGATTTCCAAGCTGGATTTATATCATCACTTCCGTCTCCAGTACATGTAAGTACGTGAGTGAGTGTGTGAGTTTAGTTTTACGCCGCACTCAGCAATATTCCAGGAAAATGGCGGCGGTCTGTAAATAATCGAGTGTGGTCCAGACAATCCAGTGATTAACAGCATGAGCATCGATCTACGCAAATGCGATACGGTGACATGTGTCATCCAAGCCAGCGAGCCTGACCACCTGATCCCGTTAGTTGTCTCTTACGCCAAACATGTGTTACTGAAGATCAATTCTAACCCGTATGTTCGGGTAGGGTTCCAGTACTTGTAAGTTGGACTGGACTATACTGGAACCATAACACAGCTGTATATATTCAAACACCATGAATGACACATCTGCATGCATTTCAGCATATGTTAACAACCCCAGCCATGTAGGACCAAACACTAGTGAAAGAGTGAGTGGTGAGTGATAGAGTATGGTCTTAGGCTGCCCGGGCCTTGAGCTTGACGAGCGAACCCGTTAACCACTAGCCTACCCCACCACCCCTACGCTATCAGGAGTGTTTAGGCACAAATGGGTTTCACGATAAATATCGTTTTTGCATTCAACACGAGAGATTGTGACGCTCTAAATAGCGTATATATAATGTTGCTCTGTCTATTTTAACACATTTAATTATACGGCTATGAATTTAAGCTAATTCCAACCATCTTAACACTAAAGAATACGTCTTTGCCGTTGCGTTGTACATATGATTTACTGTAGTTCTATTCAGGTCTAATCGATTATGAAGGCCTAGATAAGTCAACGACACAAATATTGACATGTCTGATACCGATATTATCATGAGAGTTAAACAAAGGTTTACAATATACTAATCGATGTTTCCTGCTTGGGGCTCGGGGTTAAAGGGATAAGAAAAGGGCGGCACCTCGCCAGTTTATTCTGTCCAAGTATGTATGTGAAACTGCACAGGCGTCGGAACTGCATTGTTTGTTTGTTGGTGGCTGGCTGGCTGGCTGGTTGGTTGGTTGGTTGGTTTGCAGAATTTATTCTTTATACTGCAGTTGTCTCCGTGGGCTTGAACCAACGTGATACGTTTTCAAGGCGCCTCATGCTGTAAATGAAACGTACTTCCCCTTTTCTTTAAAAACGATCCTGAACCTGATTGTTTCATTATAAAAAAAAAGGATTGCTTTGTTTAATAACAAACAACATTGTGTGTTTAACATCCGTCAAAGACAGCAAAGAGAGACATGAATCAATATCTGATTATGATGAGTTGTGGGGAGAGAAACAACATGAATTTCTGAATTAAAGATGAGCTGAGAACATGGCTCACAAACAATAGCATTGACCTTCAGTGATATCAAGAATTGGTGTTTGTTTTTTGCTTGTTTGTTGTATTACCACGCAGTCAGCAATATTCCAGCTGTATGGCAGCGGGATGTGAATAATACAGTCTGGGCCAGACAACGTCATGAGCATCGATTTACGCAAATGAGATGACGTGTGTTAACCAAGTCACCGAGTCTGACCATCCGACCTCGTTAGTTGCCGCTAACCTGGGAATTGTAATAATTACTAGTGTCTGTGGACTTTCACTTTAGATTTTTGCTCAGATGTGCAGATTACGTCAGATCGGAGTATCATTAAGGATATCAAAGTATCAGCAAGGATGTCGGAGTATCCGTAAGGATATCAAAGCATCAGTAAGGATATCAAAGTATCAGTAATGATATCAAAGCATCGGTAAGGATATCGGAGTATCAGTAAGTATATGGGAGTATCCGTAAGGATATCAAAGTATCAGTATGGATATCTTTAAGCATCAGTAAGGATATCAAAGTATCAGTAAGGATATCGTGGTACCATTAAGGATATCAGAGTATCAGTACGGACATCCAGTCAGTCAATCAATATTTATTTCCGCACTCAGGAGGCCTCAGGTCTATAGTACAAACACAGTGAACAATTGATCAGTTAGTGGAAGTGTTGAGAATGTAATGTTTTATGTATGTGGTAGCGTAATAGATATATATAGATATTCTTTCTATATGTACTTTACTAGAATTTGTTAAAAGGGATATGAATTTGTAAATTTCAGGATGTACATAGTAGTAGTTGAGTTGAGTTTGGCTTTACGTCACATCGGCATTATTCCAGCCATATAGTGACGAGAACAAGTCTGCATTAATAAACATTGTAGGCACAGAGTCACAATGAGTTATATTTCAAAAACATATATTCATTACATTGTCATTTAAAAGCAGAAAAAGTCATAGCACTAAATTTAAAGGCAGGCAATTTGTTAGTCACATTCCACAGTTACAATTTATGAGTAGCTCTTAACATGCTTATTTCTCAACACATAATAGGCTGGGAATATACATAGAAAATGGTACTCGTCTTTATTACATTCAGCTTACACATTTGTACATATCCTATGTTCTTTTATCTAGCCTAAATACCTATAAGATTCTATTAGCAAATCATGAGTTGAACAGCGGAATTGCGCATGGCTTATTCTGAATTTCTTTCCTACGTTTGACACAGACAGATACTGTTCTTTGTGGACAGATACTGTTCATATTTGCTTCAATATATAAGGGAAATCTACCACACTCGCCATATACTGCTGAATTACATGTATTAATTTTTACCCCTAAATATTTCTTACAAGCATATAAATGAACTTGTTCTATCGCATCGGACGCTTTGATTCCCCAGATCTCAGCGCCATACAAAAGAAAAGGGCATATTTTAGCATAAAAAATCTTAAAAAGAGTTGTATGATAAGTCACCAAGTGTTTTTATATATTCCATAATGCCTATCAAAATCGATTTACCTTGCAATGCAACACCTAAATATTTATATGAATTACTTACTTCAATAGCATCACCTTTCTAATACCATTTTTCACCTTTTGCCAATTATCACCATTCTTAAAAACAACTACTTTTGTCTTAATTTTATTAACAGTCAATTTATGATCATTGCAGTAATTTTCTAATTCATTTATCAAGTTTTGTGAACCACCTGTTGTACTAGAGAAGAGTATGATATCATCAGCAAATAGTAATAAAAAATTTGAATTATATCTGGATGTAACTGAATTCCATTCGTAGAGTTCCTTGGATCTGGATCGCCAAGTCATTGATGGGGCGGTGGGGTAGACGGTAACCTCCCAAAACTTAGACAGCCATATCACAGACAGCTTAAAACAACAACATTTCTGGTTCAGTGCACAACTAATCCTCAAGCTGATACCTATTTCTTATAATGGATCAGTCAAGTAGAATCAATTAGACAAAACGTCAGCATATTTATTACAAGTTCAACAGAGATAAAAAAAATAAATAGTAAATATTAAATATGGTACTATGTTGATCAAGTCCACTGCATTTCCACAAAAGTTCCCTAAAATATAATAGTTGTACGTAACATAACATTTAATTTGCACATAACATGTAATGCTTACTAGTCATTATCATGACACCCTTGGCACATTAAGCACAGCATTTATTTGATACAAAATTTCCCTAACCAAGATGAAGCAAATGTCCAACTGTATCAAGGAACTGGATGTGTGTTTTCTCGGCTTGCTGAAGTTGCTGCTTGAGTCTTTCCAATCTGTTTTCAATCTCGCGGTAGATTCTCTTTCTGCTGGGTAGGGCTACTCCGAAAGTTAACTGCGACAGCTTAGCTCTATCAGCATTCTCTATTCTCCTGATAATTTCGATGAACCGAAAGATGTTAGGATGTCGGTGCGGCAGAGAGCGGTTCATTCTGTTATGAAATCCTTCCAAATTGTTGTTCGTTCTTGGGCCTTGAGTCTCTCTTTATTTAGGTACTCCACTTAAGGTATCAGTTGACCCTTTCCATCTTGCGAGGGGATATTCGAATGAAAACATAGCATGCATCTTTAAACTTAATCCCGCTTGTACAGCAAGTACTAACATGACCCTCAAACTCTCCAGACCTAAACCCGATTGAAAATGGGATGCTCTTATTCTATGTTTGCTATGACGTCAGTCACAGTACCTCCAACATTTAGCACAAGTACTGTTGGAAGAGTGGATGAACATTTCCCAGGCCACAATTCGACGATGCCGGGCAGTTCTGGACCTGCATGGGGGTCTTACAAAATACTCAGAACAGATGACCTTCACCTTGATATGCAATGGTTTGATGTGTGTAATGGTGAGCCTCGGTCAGTGACAATGACTTGTGCCAAATGTGAACAATGTATATATTATGATTTGTTGGGTATTTATATAGTTCATGAAATATACATCTGAAAACAACCTTTGCGTTTCTTGCTTTGCATAGTATATTAGTTTCTTATACAGTACAACCAGAAATTATTGAGAATTTAAGATTGTAATTCTTCATATTTTTTTCACTCATTACTCACGTATTAAATGTGAATATTAGCAGAACATAACTCCAGATTCAAAGACAGGTGAACAGTTAGTATTTTGTCAAGTCACAATGGGCTTCAATGCAGGCTTCAATGCGGCGGGGCATACTTCTGATCAAAGAAGTCCCAATATCGGACCACCTCTTCTTTCATTTCAGCAATATTTGTCAGATTTTTCTTCTTGACACTTTCCTTCATAAGTCCCCAAATATTTCTATTGGATTTAGGTCAGGGCTATAGCTTAGCCAGTCTAATAATGTCATATTTTGGGTCCGAAACCAGGCCTGTGAATGCTTTGAACGATGTTTTGGGTCGTTGTCCTGCTGGAAACAAGAATACCAAGCCGCCTCCTGTCACCGACAGTCAATTTTCTGGGCCTACCTGCGCCTCCCTGGTGCTCAATGCCATATTCATTTGCAATATTTTTCAAAACACGATAAACAGTGGACAAAGTGATGCCTGTTCTACTTGAAATCACTTTAGCTGATCTGATGTCCTTGTTATAATACTCTAAAAGCAACTTCCTCTTCTCTAAATCATCCATACTGAGGATCACTGAAAATGTCGTTTGCTAGCAAGTAAACAAAGGGGGATAACTCTTCACAAACTAATGAAAAAGGATTAACGGTCAAGGTTGTTTATACTAGAAATCCAATTAAACATATTCCTAAAATTCTCAATAATGTCTGGTCACACTATACCATTATTCAAAATATACTGAACCGTTTCAGCTCTCTCCCAAGACTGGATAGACGAAGAGTCTCAGATCAATTCTTGACATTATATTTTGATTCTGTGTATTGACTGTACCGAACGGAATCATCCCATGAATATCACGTTCTTCGTGTGAGTTTGATGTGAGATAGATATTACGTTTGTTTATATCTAAAATGAGATGTAACAAAATATTTGATGATCACGGCATGCGCTGTAGCTATTTGTTCGATTACTTAACGTTTGCCTATTCTTGTTCTGTGTGCAACCTTGAACCTCCGGAATGTCTCTCTGTCACCTTTAACCCCCGGGGATGTCTCTTTGCCACCTTGAACCTCTGGGATGTCTCTCTGCTACCTTGAACCTCCGGGATGTTAGTTCGTTGCCTTTAACCTCCGGGATGTCTCTCTGCCACCTTGGACCTCCAGGGGCGTCTCTCTGCCACCTTAAACCTCCGGGATGTCTCTCTGCCACCTTGAACCTCCGGGGCGTCTCTCTGCCACCTTAAACCTCCGGGATGTTTCTCTGCCACCTTGAACCTCCGGGGATGTCTCTCTGTCACCTTAAACCTCTGGTTATGTTTCTCTGCCATCTTGAACCTCCGGGATGTCTCTCTGTCACCGTGGATCTCCGGGACGTCTCTCTGCCACCTTGAACCTCCGGGGATGTCTCTCTGTCACCTTAAACCTCTGGTTATGTTTCTCTGCCACCTTGAACCTCCGGGATGTCTCTCTGTCACCGTGGATCTCCGGGACGTCTCTCTGCCACCTTGAACCTCCGATTATGTTTCTCTGCCGCCTTAAACCTCCTTGGATAATTTTTGTTTCCTGTGCAACCTTGAACCTCCGATGATGTGTCTCTGTCACCTTGAACCTCCGGGATGTTTCTCTCCCACCTTGAACCTCTCGGGGCATGTCTTTGTGTCTCCTTGAACATGTTGAAGCCTAGTCCATGAGTATACCTTCTCACTTTAAATGCTATCGATTAGAGGATCCTTGACACAGGCTGAAAGTGCATTAAATAATCAATAGAGAAACTCACGTGAAAATAAGTCTCACTCACATTGTCGGCAGAGCTGTCGTCAGCAGGAGTGTATAAGATCAGCTGCCTGCCAGCTCGACCACAGCTCGCTTCAGACGTCAGGCACCGTGTTAATGATCTTACTTGTATTACTTGCCATCTCAAAAAAATGCTATCTAAACATATTGTTGACTTGCAAACAGGGTTTGTCTTCTTTCTACTTACTCTTGTGTGCGAGATAACACTTGGGTCACACACTTGTGGAACAGAGGAACGCATTTTGACAGGAAAATATTTACAAGATTCGAATTTCGGTCATGTGAAAGGCGTATCTCTATTCAGATGCGCTGCGGAATGTCTCAGTTATTCAATCTGTAGATCGTTCAACTTCAACAACGTAACAAGACTGTGCAGCCTCAATTTTGAAGACAATGAAAGAAGACCAGAACTCATCACTGACGATTTGTTTAACGTTTACAGCAACATCAAAGGGTGGCCTCAGGTTAGTATACATGTTTATTTGTTATCACGTCGTTGTTCTCTATCTTCACTTATAATTAGTTTAATCTTCAAGAACTGTTCATGAAAGAAACATGTATTTATGGTAGGTGAATAGTCAATTCGCTCATCAGGCATCAAAACGATTTTTAAAATATGAAGGCACGCAATATTCTTCGCAGGTTTAAGGTGGCACAGAAACATTCTCTGGGGTTCAATGTGGCACAGAAACATATTGGAAGATTGAAGGTGGTACAAACAAAACACTTGCAGGTTCAAGGTGGCACAGACACATCCTCGGAAGTTCTAGGCGGCGCAGGGCGGGGTGTAAATATTACTTACAGAAGACTAAAGTTTGGGAATAGATTCTTAGGAAGAATGCGCACCGAGTACCTTTTGTTTGTCTTAATCAGTGAACTGTTGAAAAATGAGTGGACTGGCAAGATGACATGACTATTGTCATCCAGGCAACCAGCCATCAGGCAACCAAGATGTGGGTTTTAATGAAGCTGATGGTCTTCATTCAGTCCCATGTTCTAGCATGTATTCACCGTTAGGGTATTCGTCACATTGAATGGCAATCCATATTTCCTCTTGAGACATGTATTCTTATCAAAATAACTTAAAAAGGCAAATTGAAAGAACAAAGAAATTATACATTTGTTGGGTGTCCTTCAAACAATAGTCAAAGTAGACCTACTGAAATATTGCAGCTCCAAAAACATGTTTTGCAACACGTAGAAATATTTTCCACGGTCTAATCATTAAAGGCATACGTTTGATATTCATGTATGGTTTTCCTATTTTAAGAACTTGTATCAAGACAAAAGCACTGTGTCTGATCATGCCGAGCCCCATATTAGTGAATGTTATTTTGATTATGACGTTGATGACATAACATGTACTATATTAGATTCACCCATTACTAGGGACGAAATATCTGAGGCTATTCTTAAGCTTAAATCTTCAAAGTCGCCTGGTGAAGATAATTTATTGCCGGAGTTTTTTAAGCATTCAATGGATATTTTATTACCGTATATGGCGCTATTGTTCAATATTATGTTCGAGTCCTCCACTTTTCCAGACAGCTGGAGTACAGCAATTATTGTACCTTTATTTAAGAAGGGTGATCGTAATGATCCAAATAATTACAGGGGAATATCCCTTCTTAGTACTTTCAGTAAAATATATACATCTGTACTTAACAATAGAATAGCATTTTGGGCAAATACATACGAAAAGGTTGTGGAATCACAAGCAGGGTTTAGGGAAGGTTATAGTACAATTGATAATATTTTTATTCTACAATCTGTTATCCAACGTTATCTATGTAAGAAAAAGGGGAAGTTCTATGCTATATTTGTCGATTTCAAAAAGGCTTTTGATTTTGTTAACAGGGATAAACTATGGGCCACTCTCAAATATAGAGGCGTTTCACCTAAGATGCTTAAAGCCTTAACTTCTATCTATAAGTGTGTTAAGGGACAGGTGCGTGATATTTCTCTCTCTCAGTTGTTTAATTGCCCACAGGGTTTGCGACAAGGGTGTGTTTTAAGCCCGCTATTGTTCTCATTCTTTATCAATGAATTAGCTCTAGAAATTGAATCCACATGTTACCCAGGTGTACAGCTTCACCCTGATGTTGTACAAATGTTCCTACTACTTTTTGCTGATGATATTGTACTTTTTGCAGACTCTGTATTTGGTTTACAAAAACGTATAAATATTTTAGAAAGTTTCTGTAAAAGTCATCAATTAACTGTTAACTTGGAAAAAACCAAGATTGTTGTATTTAAAAATGGTTGTAAATTATCAAAATATGAAAAATGGCATTTCAATGGAATTCTTTTGGAAACTGTTTCATCTTACAAATATTTGGGTATTTTATTTGCACGTTCTCTATCTTGGTCTCCCCATGTGAATAACGCTGCTTTGCAAGCTAAGAAAATGGCATACGGAATTCTAAAATCTCTTTATACGTTTAATCCACTTCCTTATGATTTATTTTTTAAGATATTTGATACAAAAATTACTCCGATTCTTTTATATGGAGCTGAAATATGGGGAGTTGATAACTTTAAAGAAGTCGAAGTTGTACATATGTTTTGTTGTAAACGTTTTTTAAATGTCAAACGGTCGACTTCGAACCATGTAGTTAGGGGAGAATGTGGCCGTTATCCAATGTATGTATGTATATATAAAAAGTTGTTAAATATTGGTGTAAAATATGCAAAATGCCCGATTCCAGATTTGTAAAGAAATGTTATAACATGTTAGTTTTAGACTCTGTAAATGGTAAAACAAACTGGGCATCAAAAATTAAGAATATTCTTTACTCTTTGGATTTGGCTTTATGTGGGAACAGCAGCAAAATTTATGTAATGTCGATAAATTCATATCAGAATTTGTTTTAGATTAAGAGCAAGTTATGAACAAGAATGGCACACATCGCTTTTAAATAGTCCTAAATTTTCACTTTATTCTTGTTTCAAAATCTCATTTAATGTTGAATTTTACATAAAAGACTTATCAATTTCAAAATTCTGATCGGCCCTTGCTAAATTCAGATGTTCTTCACACCGCCTCCAAATTGAAACCGGTCGCTATATTAATCAACCCAGATCAAATAGATTATGTTTTGTATGTAAAGATAACTTTATTGAAAATGAATTCCATTTTATTTTGGTATGTAAATGTTATCAAAATCTGAGATGTTTGTATTTACCACATAACTTTTATTCGAATCCCACTATTCATAAGTTCAATATGCTCATGTCAACTGGCAATCCATATACTGTAAGAAACCTAGCTATTTATATACACAATGCAATGAAACTTAGAGATTCACTTCTTTGCCAATAATATCATACTTCCTTTTGTATACTTTGTAAATTAACTTATTGTCTTCTAAACTATATATGCTCATATGTACCGCTCTGAAATCCTGAAGTGTAGCCTGGACCTATGGCCTCCACTACAAAGAAAATAAAGATTCAAAAGGCATACGTTTAGAGCTGCTATGAAAATACCAACACTGCTGTGGCATATTACATTTATCTGAGTCTCATGAAGACATTTACTGTAAACCATTAAATGCATTATTCACAGGTAAAGGTATTCTATTTATGTAGTTAGGTCTGGTTTCTTTTTCTTTTCCAGCTTATCTCGGGGCCATGTAAGGAAAAGGAGTGCGGAACGCACGAAAAATGCACTGTCACAAGACTGGGCACGCCCACATGTGGTAATATTACAAAATATATAATTATCATTGTTGATATTACCATTGTTGATTCATGTTCTGCGCACGACTATCCAGACCTGGTGCAAACTCCTTCTGTTGTCAATGTGCGTGAGCTACCTCTTGATTCTCAGAGGTGGGCAGGGGAGCGGGTTTGGGGTACCTGATGTAGAATATAGAAAATGTGTCATTTAGCAGACGGTATGTAGTCAACAAAGCGAGATATCGATTTTTATATGACAGCTGCTTATACTGGAACCTGGCCAAGGTTATTTAAGCTTTGGTGGTACTGGGGACAAGAAGAAACATCTACTGAAATTCTGACAATATCATGAGTATGTGTTTGTTTGACGCCACAGTCAGCAGTAGTACAGCGGTAGTGATGTTGCCAGGTGTTCGCGAAAAGGTGGCACCCGTCATAAACATATGCAGAAGTTCGTCAACTGTTCCTCTGAATAGGAGCGACAAAACCCTTTCCACATTCATATGAAATCGATTGTACAATTGTGACTATAACATGAGCAGATATTACTGTTTCAGCAGCATTACAGCTGTATGATATTGTGTGTAAACATATCGGGTCTAAACCAGACAATCCAGTGATTGTCACCATGCGATACGATGACAGAGCATGTGGTTATGAATCACTAGAGAACAGTGATGATACCAGGTGTTCGCGAAAAGGTGAGCATACCCTGCCCGCCGGTGGCACCCGCCATAAACATATGCTAAGTCTAGTGATTTTTTCACCTGAAAGGAAATTAGGAACGTAAAGCAACAAGTCAAAATAGGGACTTGAATTGGATATCATTTTAGTCACTGATGCATCAAATTTTGAAATTTCCGCTCCATAAAACATTTGGAAAACATTACTGAGGCCTTGACTGTTGTAACCGTCATCGAACATCTTCTGAACACGAGTCGTGTGGTGCTCTTTGAAATCTTGGCAATAAAAGGCACCAGTGACCTTCAAAAGCCAAGTCCAGATCCGACCATAATTGTTCTCACTGAAAGAAGTGTAAAACATCAGCGTTCTGGTGCCTCGGGAATATTGGTCGTTAGGCTTGGCTGGCTGTTCTTCTTCTAGGAAAGGGAATCTTTCGGTATAGACGCCATTTGCCTTGGGAATAAACCGAGGAAGCACACTATCGGCAGAAACTCCGGAGTTCGAGTTCAGTAGGCAATCTGGTCTGATATCCCGTCACTTAAGAACAGTACATAGAGGCCCCCAACCAGAAGTACCTGCAAGGTCTCAAAACAGAACACAACAGGAACACATGCAAACAGCTTCTAGTTACGGCTATGGTAAGGCACTGAATGACCGAGAATCCACGGTGTGTATGATGGCATCAAGAACGCGATCTCAACTCAAAGCAAGGCGGCGACTATAAAATTTGCAGTGACCGAGGCAAGTTGATGGGAAAATGGGTTGAGCTCCACCCCAAGGTCATGAGATGTTGAGATGATGTCTTGCGAAACAACACCTGAGAGTGTGGAAAGGGAGTCCTTCTTAGCCACCTGCTAGAAGTTCTGTATCAGTTCTGGTATAAGGGACTGGTGCCCAAGTACATGGGAGAATCCAATGTCCTTACCTTGTGTAAGTGTGAAGGAACGATTGCAACAACTATTCAGTGATCGCTTTGCTCAGCCTCATGTAAACCCCATGGTCCTGAAGAAACAACAGAAACTGATAGGGTGTATCCACGGTGTGCCTGGTAACGAGTTATTTCACCCCAAACACGTTCACACAGTTTCACCCCGGGCTGTTTCACCCTGGTTATTTCACCCCAAACACGTTCACACATTTTCACCCCGGGCTGTTTCACCCTGGTTATTTCACCCCAAACACGTTGACACAGTTTCACCCCAGGCTGTTTCACCCTGGTTATTTCACCCTAAACACGTTGACACAGTTTCACCCCAGGCTGTTTCACCCTGGTTATTTCACCCCAAACACGTTCACACACTTTCAGCCCAGGCTGTTTCACCCTGCTTATTTCACCCCAAACACGTTCACACAATTTTACCCCAGGCTGTTTCACCATGGTTATTTCACCCCAAACACATACACACAGTTTCACCCCAGGCTGTTTCACCCTGGTTATTTCACCCCAAACACGTTCACACACTTTCAGCCCAGGCTGTTTCACACTGCTTATTTCACCCCAAACACGTTGACACAGTTTCACCCCAGGCTGTTTCCCCATGGTTATTTCACCCCAAACACGTTGACACAGTTTCACCCCAGGCTGTTTCACCCTGCTTATTTCACCCCAAACACGTTCACACAATTTTACCCCAGGCTGTTTCACCATGGTTATTTCACCCCAAACACATACACGCAGTTTCACCCCAGGCTGTTTCACCCTGGTTATTTCACCCCAAACACGTTCACACACTTTCACCCCAGGCTGTTTCACCCTGGTTATTTCACCCCAAACACGTTCACACAGTTTCAGCCCAGGCTGTTTCACCATGGTTATTTCACCCCAAACACGTTGACACACTTTCACCCCAGCCTGTTTCACCCTGGTTATTTCACCCCAAACACGTTCACGCAATTTTACCCCAGGCTGTTTCACCATGGTTATTTCACCCCAAACACATACACACAGTTTCACCCCAGGCTGTTTCACCCTGGTTATTTCACCCCAAACACGTTCACACAGTTTCACCCCAGGCTGTTTCACCCTGGTTATTTCACCCCAAACACGTTCACACAGTTTCACCCCAGGCTGTTTCCCCATGGTTATTTCACCCCAAACACGTTCACACAGCTTCACCCCGGGCTGTTTCACCCGGGATGTTTCACCCCACACAGCTTCACCTCAGGTTGTTTTACCCTGGTTATTTCACCCTAGGAAATAATTATTATAATTATCAACTATAAAATTGTTTCAATATTTTATTCATCTATGTATAGTGTCGAAACAGCAAATTCAGATTGTTTGAATAAATCAGTTAATATTGGCTGCGTAGGATCGGATGAAGTCCTTCAGTGACGATAGCAAGTAGCTGCCTTGGACAGGAACGAGTGTGGAGAGTTCCTAGTCTGTGTACTGTGTCCAGAGGTGAAAACGCGTATCGTGGATCGTCTTGAATTTCTGCCTGTTGATAGAAGACCATTCTGAACCAAGTGCACTTTGGTTTTCACTTGGTCAGCCCCACATCCCAAAAGTGGCACAAGAACATAAAATGGCCCTAAACGATCAGTATGGCAAGCTCACCAAAGCTGCGAGACATTGTCTCTCGTCGCCAACTGTGGCAGGGAATCAGAAGTGGTCAGACCAAATTCAACAAGTTGCTAAAGAAAAATGACAGAAGAACAGGCAAAGAATAATGTCAGTTATTCCACCTGAACGTGCAGACACTGGAACAGGGACTTCAGTTCTCATGTAGGCATTTAGTGCTGCAACTGTTTTCCTACTCTGTAAACTTTCTGGACATGAAGGGTCAAAGAGATTGTGCACAGATTGTCCAACTTAATACATGTACATACAGCGGACACGTGTGTTGAATACGCGTGAACGTTGAAACACATGCTGATGAAGTACAAGCAAATAGTAACATTATTTATTAATTCAATAAGATTACAAACACTATTTCTGCCATGAATGATGTATACAATGTATCTGGTTAGTGGTAAATTACATTAAAATCGACTACATGTTGTAAAATAAAAATGTCAATCAAATCTCTTTGTTGACACGACATATTTTTACACAATTACTTTCTGTCAATTTCTGTGTGTAAAAGACCTTCCTTTGGTATGGTTATGTTGGAAAAATTATAGTCCTTTCTGAACATGAAGACAAGAAATTCTGACCTCAAGCCTAACCCACCTACACCCACTATCCCCATTTATACATACATATATTGATAACTGTATTGTCAAACAACATTCACAGACTGACTCGTTCATCATTTAACCATTATGGGGGGTTTATTGTTATACCAGACTAACCTGTTTTATTGTTATACCAGAATAACCTCTATTATTGTTATACCAGAATAACCACTTTTATTGTTATACCAGAATAACCTCTTTCATTGTTATACCAGAATAACCTCTTTTATTGTTATACCAGCATAACCTTTTTTATTGTTATACCAGCATAACCTCTTTTATTGCCATACCAGAATAACCTCTTTCATTGTTATAGCAGAATAACCTCTTTTATTGTTATACCAGAATAACCTCTTTCATTGGTATAGTAGAATAACCTCTTTTATTGGTATAGCAGAATAACCTCTTTTATTGGTATAGAAGAATAACCTCTTTTATTGGTATAGCAGAATAACCGCTTTCATTGTTATAGCAGAATAACCCCTTATTGTTATACCAGAATAACCTCTTTTGTTGTTATACCAGCATAACCTCTTTTATTGTTATACCAGCATAACCTCTTTTATTGCCATACCAGAATAACCTCTTTCATTGTTATAGCAGAATAACCTCTTTTATTGTTATACCAGAATAACCTCTTTTATTGTTATACCAGCATAACCTCTTTTATTGTTATACCAGCATAACCTCTTTTATTGCCATACCAGAATAACCTCTTTCATTGTTATAGCAGAATAACCTCTTTTATTGTTATACCAGAATAACCTCTTTTATTGCCATACCAGAATAACCTCTTTCATTGGTATAGCAGAATAACCTCTTTTATTGTTATACCAGCATAACCTCTTTTATTGTTATACCAGAATAACCTCTTTTATTGCCATACCAGAATAACCTCTTTCATTGTTATAGTAGAATAACCTCTTTCATTGTTATAGCAGAATAACCTCTTTTATTGTTATTCCAGAATAACCTCTTTTATTGCCATACCAGAATAACCTCTTTTATTGCCATACCAGAATAACCTCTTTTATTGCTATACCAGAATAACCTCTTATAGCAGAATAACCTCTTTTATTGTTATACCAGCATAACCTTTTTTATTGTTATACCAGCATAACCTCTTTTATTGTTATACCAGAATAACCTCTTTTATTGCCATACCAGAATAACCTCTTTCATTGTTATAGCAGAATAACCTCTTTTATTGTTATTCCAGAATAACCTCTTTTATTGTTATACCAGCATAACCTTTTTTATTGTTATACCAGCATAACCTCTTTTATTGTTATACCAGAATAACCTCTTTTATTGCCATACCAGAATAACCTCTTTCATTGTTATAGCAGAATAACCTCTTTTATTGTTATTCCAGAATAACCTCTTTTATTGTTATACCAGAATAACCTCTTTTATTGTTATACCAGCATAACCTCTTTTATTGTTATACCAGCATAACCTCTTTTATTGCCATACCAGAATAACCTCTTTTATTGTTATACCAGCATAACCTCTTTTATTGTTATACCAGAATAACCTCTTTCATTGTTATACCAGAATAACCTCTTTTATTGTTATACCAGCATAACCTCTTTTATTGTTATACCAGAATAACCTCTTTTATTGTTATACCAGAATAACCTCTTTTATTGTTATACCAGAATAACCTCTTTCATTGTTATACCAGAATAACCTCTTTTATTGTTATACCAGAATAACCTCTTTTATTGTTATAGCAGAATAACCTCTTTTATTGTATACCAGAATAACCTCAGAATAACCTCTTTTATTGTTATACCAGAATAACCTCTTTTATTGTTATACCAGAATAACCTCTTTTATTGTACCATTGAATAACCTCTTTATAGCAGAATAACCTCTTTTATTGTTATAGCAGAATAACCTCTTTTATTGTTATAACCTCATTGTTAATAACCTCTTTTATTGTTATAGCAGAATAACCTCTTTTATTGTTATAGCAGAATAACCTCTTTTATTGTTATACCAGCATAACCTCTTTTATTGTTATACCAGCATAACCTCTTTCATTGTTATAGCAGAATAACCTCTTTTATTGTTATGCCAGAATAACCTCTTTTATTGTTATACCAGCATAACCCCTTTTATTCCAGAAAACAGCGGATTGTATGGTCGGACATACACATCGCAATTCATTGTTTCCACTAATAAACTGACGTGGAATGAGTCAGTTGAAGAATGTTCCGAAACGTATGAAACTTTAGCCATAGTCAACACAGCCAGTAGGTATGAGCAAGCAACGAGAGCCGTCGAAGGAAAAGGTAATTATGTTTTTGGTTTTGTTAAAACACTACTGTTTGGTTAACTTGTACAATATGTTATCTGGAGACAATCAATCTATCCCTGACTTTCTTTGCACAGTCGAACCACTCGACTCTGATTCGAATGTGTTGAATCTTCAGTTGTGTCAATGACAGTTTGGTTCCGTCAAATTGGTAGTGTCCAACTGGTAGTCCTAACTTCAAACGATTTTGTTTGTTGTTCGTTGTTTGTTGGTTAACGCTGCACTCAGCAATATTCCGGCTATACGGCGGTGGTAAATTCAACTAAAACTACCTAGCCACTTAAATAGTAACTAGGCGCAGGTAAGAGTGAGTGAGTGAGTGAGTTTAGTTTTACGCCGCACTCAGCAATATTCCAGCTATATGGCGGCGGTCAGTAAATAATCAGGTCTGGACCAGACAATCCAGTGATCAACATCATGAGCATCGATCTGCGCAATTGGGAACCGATGACATATGTCAACCAAGTCAGCGAGCCTGACCACCCGATCCCGTTAGTCGCCTCTTACGACAAGCATAGTCGCCTTTTGTGGCAAGCATGGGTTGCTGAAGACCCCGGATCTTCACGGGTCCGCAGGTAAGAAGTTCGACCATGTAAATAATATTTATATAGATTATAAATGTAAATGAGGCATATAATTTATAAATGCTGGGGCAGTAGGGTAGCCTAGTGGTTAAAGCGTTGGCTCGTCACGTCCCCCGCCGTAATATTGCGGGAATATTGATACAGGCGGCGTAAAACCATAACTCAGTTACTCAATCATACATAAATGCTGTTTACATAATTTGCACGATATGTTATGATTGCTTTCCGTCGTTGTCTGATGGCTAAGTCAGAAGGTAATTAAGTCGAATCTGATGTAAAGTACCCGGTTAAAACTCGGTATTTTCTAGCCTCTGTTACCTTAATACCAATCATAGAAGTTCATATTTGTATCGTCCTGATTTGGATGTACACATACTGTAGTCAGTGACTGTCAATGAAGCTATCTAATCAGAAGCTGCTTGTCCACCTGTGTCCAGACAAGGTGTATCTGTGCTTATATTGTACATGAGTCTACCCGTGTAGTTCCGGGTTACAATTGATCTTTAGCAACCATACTTGTCGTGAGAGGCGACTAACAGGATCGGGTGGTGGTCAGGCTCGCTGACTTGGTTGTCACATGTCATCGTATTCCAGTTGCGTAGATCGATGCTTGTTGATCACAGGATTGTCTGGTCGAGACTCGATTATGTACAGACCGCCGGCATATAGCTGGAATAGTGCTGATCACGGCGTTAAACAAAAAACCAACCAATTCAGTGAGTGGATTTGCTGGTCTTTATCTGATTATTCATAGGCGACCTCAATATACATGAAGATCATTTCTACTAATATAAAAATATCAAATGATGTGTATGTTCAAAACTGTGCCTCGTATCCAATGACCAATGGCAGACAAATCTGACAATGTATGTTAGTAATTACTCCCTTCTCATTACCGGCGTTTATGGTCTCAGGTACCAAAGACTTTGTGTGGCTTGGTGCTTCTGATAGAAAAACCGAAGGTACGTGGACGTGGGTGGATGGACAACCGATGGGGACTGACAGATGGGCGAGACACGACAATCAGCCAAATAACTTCAATGAGCAGGATTGTCTGGCTTATAAGGTCAAAAATAATCAAAGCAACAGATGGTATGATAATTCATGCAGTAACAAACACTATTTTATGTGCGAAAAGTATGTTTTACTAAAGTAGAAGCGAATCCAAATACAATAGTTTGATTGTTTTGAGCCTCTTACGACTCAAAGTCAACATGTATGGCGTGATATTTTCTCTATTTTCTCCACCTGTCCCATCGGCCTAAAAAAAGGTGATGGCACAGATCTGCAGAAGAGATTCGAATGCGATTTTTCAAAAGAGTCATTAAGAGCACATTTATATTGTGCAAACTGGAATGATGTTTGATGTATGTGTAACTTCTCTTGGAGCTGAACATATAGTTTGTCAGCATGGGCACCCAGGAACAATTGTGTCCCCAACGCCTCATTACTTGGAATAGGAGTAGACTGGATGAGGAAACTCAGCCGTGGGACTCTCGGCAGAGAGTCTGGTGACTCAGAACATTCCGCTTCTAAATGGGTTAGAATTGATATTCACATATTCTGCACGATACGATATGCCCATAAATACTTTTTAACAAATTTGCTTTTAAAATAGATGTTGTTTCTTTTTAGCGTTTTTCCTTCTGATGAATTTTCAATTGCCCATGTAGTGGCTGTGATTAGTTGCTGAACTGCCAGAAGCAGCCAGGGGACATGCGCACTGGAGTTTTCATTTAACAACAGTTTCAGTGAATAAAGTTTCCCGCACGGTGTCCTCTTGTTCCTGTCTGTTGGCCAGGGGAACAATTCCAAAACTACAACACACACACGCGCACGCGCACGCGCACACACACACACACACACTTTCTAAAACATCCTGGATCCTATGTGTTTGAAACGGCGGCCAGGGAAGCATGGCATGTTTGACTAACACCTCTTGGTATAATGCTGCATCCTGCACCATCTTTCTGTAGCCATGACGCCGGAGGTAGAGGAAGAGGGAAGAGGAATAGAAAAAAAAATGTCACAAACATGTTTGTATCCATTAATAGGAAACAGTGAAACAAGAGATTTATTTTCCAAATCAGAAATCGACACGCAGCATGGTTCTTTCGGGGTTCGAAGGATTTACGTTTATTGTGTACTTATATATTTCCACCCAAAGCGGGATTCACAGAATGTTTGTCAAATCTCGTACATCCAAAGCGGGATACAATTAATAATATATGTATTTATTTCTTAATAGGCCAACGGCCAACACGAAAAATACTTTGTACATACTATCAAAAGCGCATTGCCAACATTTGCCTCCCCTTACAAAGACCTAAAAAAGAAATTAAACATTCATGAATAATTCAGATTATAGTTTTGTTTTACCTGAAATATATGACAAACAAGTGTGGCTAAGTTGAAGGTTAATACTTCAACTTTGGTTTGTAAAAGATTTATGAACTTCATTATGTTTGAAGACTTGTATACGTCCAGAGGTAAATAGCGACATCTAAATGTCAAATACTTAGGACAAACCATGATAACATGATATTCATCCTCTATGTCATTATTGCAAAAAGGACATAAATGGTTTTCTAAAGCTAATTTTGGTCGAGCCCACCTTCCTTTCTCAATCATAAGTGAATGAGAAGATAATCGTAAGCGTGTCAAGGCTATAGATTACAATGTCGATTTGAGATCAATACTTTTCCATGGTAAGTGATGATTTGATAAGCGAATATATTCTTGTTTCTCTAAGTGAACTTAAATTATTTTCCACATTTGTGAATGTATGTTAATAACCCTTTGTCTAAAAGCACTTATAAATCCTGCACGATTTAGAGTCAGTTTCTGTTGTAACCAAATAAAACCATATTCATAATGAAACAACAAGTCTCTAATGAGAGTAACCCATGTCGTATATGTTGGATGCTGCCAAGCGTTGTCGACTAGAGCCCTGTATATAATGCTTATATATCGGTTTCCGTCACAGGTGATAATCTTAATCCAATATTTCACAATGCGTACCAATCTAATAGTAATCAATGGCAGTACGCCCATTTCACCATAGACAAAAGCTGATGGTGTTGAACTTTTAACACGCAGAACCTGCTTAATAAACTTTAAGTGGACTCTTTCGATGGATGGCCCTTCCATAGATCCCCAAACTTCACAACCATAGCATAAACTTGGCAGTATTAAACAATTGATACTGCTGTGCAGGGGACACATATGGATTGGACAACAATATTCGTTGTAACGAAAATAAGGATTTCGTGCCTGGGAAAAACTACCTGTTGCTGAGAAAATAATACCCAAATATTTGAAACTATTAACATTTTCTAGTACCTGATCGCCATAATACCAGATTTCTCTCATGGACAATCTACCCCTTTTCTGAAAATAACAACCTTAGTTTTATCTGTTTTAACAGTGATGGCCCACATGTCGCAATATCTCTGTAGGAAACCAAGACCTCGCTGTTAGCCCTCAATAGATCACTGAACAAGACCTCGATGTTAGCCCTCAATAGATCACTGAACAAGACCACGCTGTTAGCCCTCAATAGATCACTGAACAAGACCACGCTGTTAGCCCTCAATAGATTCACTGAACAAGACCATGTTGTTAGCCCTCAATAGATTCACTGAACAAGACCATGTTGTTAGCCCTCAATAGATTCACTGACCAAGACCAATAGATCACTGAACAAGACCACGCTGTTAGCCCTCAATAGATCACTGAACAAGACCACGCACACTGAACAAGACCATGTTGTTAGCCCTCCACTGAACAAGACCATGTTGTTAGCCCCTCAATAGATCACTGACCATGTTGTTAGCCCCTCAATAGAACACGCTGTTAGCCCTCAATAGATCACTGAACAAGACCACGCTGTTAGCCCTCAATAGATTCACTGAACAAGACCATGTTGTTAGCCCTCAATAGATTCACTGAACAAGACCATGTTGTTAGCCCTCAATAGATTCACTGAACAAGACCATGTTGTTAGCCCTCAATAGATTCACTGAACAAGACCACGTTGTTAGCCCTCAATAGATTCACTGAACAAGACCATGTTGTTAGCCCTCAATAGATTCACTGAACAAGACCAGCCCTCAATAGATTCACTGAACAAGACCATGTTGTTAGCCCTCAATAGATTCACTGAACAAGACCATGTTGTTAGCCCTCAATAAATTCACTGAACAAGACCACGTTGTTAGCCCTCAATAGATTCACTGAACAAGAACAAGACCACGTTGTTAGCCCTCAATAGATTCACTGAACAAGACCACGTTGTTAGCCCTCAATAGATTCACTGACCAAGACCATGTTGTTAGCCCTCAATAAATTCACTGAACAAGACCATGTTGTTAGCCCTCAATAAATTCACTGAACAAGACCATGTTGTTAGCCCTCAATAGATTCACTGAACAAGACCATGTTGTTAGCCCTCAATAGATTCACTGAACAAGACCATGTTGTTAGCCCTCAATAGATTCACTGAACAAGACCATGTTGTTAGCCCTCAATAAATTCACTGAACAAGACCACGTTGTTAGCCCTCAATAGATTCACTGAACAAGACCACGTTGTTAGCCCTCAATAGATTCACTGAACAAGACCATGTTGTTAGCCCTCAATAGATTCACTGAACAAGACCACGTTGTTAGCCCTCAATAGATTCACTGAACAAGACCATGTTGTTAGCCCTCAATAGATTCACTGAACAAGACCACGTTGTTAGCCCTCAATAAATTCACTGAACAAGACCATGTTGTTAGCCCTCAATAGATTCACTGAACAAGACCATGTTGTTAGCCCTCAATAGATTCACTGAACAAGACCACGTTGTTAGCCCTCAATAGATTCACTGACCAAGACCATGTCATCAGCAAATAGTAACATAAACAACTTAATGTAAAACACTGCCATGCCAATATCATTGCAAGCAGAGAAATCAGACACAATATCATTAATAAACAATGAAAATGATATGGGCGATACATTTTCCCATTGCCTGACACCTATATTTGATGAAAAGAACTCCGAATACCTATTTCCAGGATGTTTAACACAAGAGGGCACATCCATGTATATATTTTGAATTAATGATAGAAATTTAGAACTAATACCCAAAGAATAGAGTTGACACAAAAGAACTTGCCTAACAAAATAGTCAAATGCCTTTCGAAAATCCACAAAAGCATAATATAATTTCACCCCTTTACTCAAGTCAAGATTTATCAATGCGTGAAGAATAAACATACACAGATTTTTATCGAGATCTCATGAACCAATCAGCTCTCAACATTCTGAGATATGATTAATGTAACAACCTATCATCATCATTATGTTTAATCAAGCTGAGCGGAAATGGGGCCAGGCACGGCCTTCAAAATTGCTATAATTATACATCGACGTAAGTGTGTGTGTAGATGCCGGTGTGTGTGTGTGTGTGTGTGTGTGTGTGTGTGTGTGTGTGTGTGTGTGTGTGTGTGTGTGTGTGTGTGTGTGTGTGTGTGTGTGTGTGTGTGTGTGTGTGTGTGTGTGTGTGTACATGCCGGTGTGTGTGTGCGTGTATGCCTGTCTGCTGGTAGTCATCATAGATTATTTTAACGAATCTGATTTTAATACGTGATTTTTCCTCTCCTGTGATACTGCTGAAACACATTTTGAACACATCAGACACAATTTGAGAACCTGCAACTACTACTAAATAGACAGGAGAAGCCAGGCACCGTCAGACAGACAGTGTAGGAGCTGGAAGACTACTGCTGTTGTAGTTCAGGCCTATTCGTGCAATGAAAGTCTGTTGATACAGTGCTCTTCTTGACCATATAAGCTTCGATAAACCTGAACTTATATGGTATTGTACATCTTCCCGATATAATGTTGTGCAGGCATAGTCAACGCAGATCTACAAATGCGAGTAGATTGTTCCACAAAGCCTTTTACAAAATGGTCAAAAGAAATAGATGGATGAATTCGGTATTTCTCTTCCTCGGTAAATGATTCCCACAAACTACTTTGAGTACAATGTTGACAAACTTTATGGTTACGAAATAAAAGAAGTTGTTATCCATAACGTTTAATTTGTGAATATTGCAACGAATACTGTTTTGTTGTTGAAAGTTTGCATTTACTTTATAGCAATGTGTGATAAGCCAAAGCATTCGCTGAACGGGATAGATTCGACACACAAATACCTAACTGCTTGCACTGGATCAATGTATGTGATCATAAAGTTTTAATGGAGAAGGTCTGCCAGTACGTGCTAAGCACCGTGAAATTCATTGCAACAAGAACCGTTGATGACGCAGTTTATTTATTTATGATTTCTTTTCATGGTGGACACTCAACACTCTCGGGGGCTAATAATGGACTCGGGAACAAAGTACACAATGACTGATGTATAATGTGCCAAACACTACCAACATATACACTATACATCAACTTAAACAGCATCTCATAGTCCGTCCCTATAGACATAAGTGTGTCAGTTCAACTCATACATATGTGATTTCATTTATCCATCCCGTCCCTTGTGGCTATTTGTTGCCAACGCTTGCTACGTCACCTGAACACCTAAGCAAAGGACAGAGCTAACTTGATCACAAATGAAACATACAGCTTTATGATGACAATTCCTTCTTTATTGCATAGAATTTAAACAATATTGTATTTCCATTAATGTTCACATTTTACACATGACATAACATAACAAAATGGAGAAAGGAAAATCAAACAGGCTAAAAGGCCTATATCAACGCTCCTCCGCATACAGTACATCGTAACTTATAGTACATCGTAACTTATAGTACATCGTAACTTACAGTACCTCGTAACATATAGTACATCGTAAATTATCGTACATCGTAACTTATAGTACATCGTAACTTATAGAGCATCGTAACTTATAGTACATCGTAACTTATAGCACATCGTAACATATAGTACATCGTAACTTATAGTACATCGTAACATTAGTACATCGTAACTTATAGTACATCGTAGCTTATAGTACATCGTAACATATAGTACATCGTAACTTATAGTACATCGTAACTTATGGTAGTACATCGTAACTTATAGTACAGTACATCGTAACATATAGTACATCGTACATTATAGTACATCGTAACTTATAGTAGTACATCGTAACTTATAGTACATCGTAACTTATAGTACATCGTAACTTACAGTACCTCGTAGCATATAGTACATCGTAAATTATCGTACATCGTAACTTATAGTACATCGTAACTTATAGAGCATCGTAACTTATAGTACATCGTAACATATAGTACATCGTAACTTATAATCAGTTCTATGAAGTAGACATTAATGGATGACTAAAAATCAAAGTCAAAATAAAAATGGAATTAAAGACACCAAATGCGTTTCATATTCTTAAGTTGTTACTTAAATTCCGTAAAGCGGTTTGTTTCAGTTACGTAGTTTTGAAATGGTTTTATAATGTTTTCATTGTCTGAAGGAGAGGAATCGTCATTGCCGTGGAGTATAGTATATATGCTGAGGTGTTTAACAACAAAGTATTTGTCAAGTCTGAACTGGGCATAGCGGGGACAAGACAGAAAGTAGTGGAAAGCAGCCTCTCTATTATGGACGCATGGACACATGGGATCATCGAAAATCTGTCAAATAAATGTAATTATATATCACAACAACCTAGTCTAATTCTAGATATAATCACTTGGCATTGACGCTGGCCATAACTAGCAATGGATGTAAAATTTTAGGAAAGCTTATTTTCTCGGAAAATCGATTGCTTAAACCGAGATAAGGAATCTACATTTCTAATATTAATATCAAATGCATTCCAAGCTTGAATAATAGATGGCAGAAAAAAATCCATTATACTGGGATAAGCACCCTGCATTGGTCTGGCAGTCGTTAGAGTTACGAAGGTTAGATCTTGTTATGCTGGATATATTAGGTGGGATAGGAGTTTAGGAGTTACTTGTTCACTATTACAATTATCCCAAGTTATGTCACCCACTAGAAGGATTTGTGTGAATTTATGAACTTTGTAAAACTACGTAATAAGTCCTGTTGCTATGGTTTTCATTTAATTATGTTTATTCTCAGAAACGGTTGTTTGATTTTAATCTGTTTCGTGAATATGATCAATTTGTCATAATGCCCATTTCAACAACTAAAGTTCTGGTATTCATGCAAGTACCACATTGTCATAGTGTCAACAGGCCTGTGACTTTTGGTCACATGAAAAGTTTGGATACGTTTCAAGTATTCCGGTCAGATAAATGTAATCATTTCTATTGATATTAATTAATATATCAAGACTAAGTATAAACTTCAGTGTGTGAACTGTGTAAGATAACATTCGTTGCGTCATGCATTTAACGCCCTTTGAGCAAATTTAACGATACAATTCTGGAAGTCCTTGATCTGAAACAGCATGTACAACCCCCATTCATAACAACAATCTCTGTGACACTCTGCAGAATCAATTCCTGATACCTTCTGATATTTCAGACATTTATTTATAGTACAATGTAATGTGCGTTTCCCTATGTTTTACTGTACTGGACTAAATCAAGTTAAATTCAACATTTGTCATAACGAAAATTTGTTTATCCTTCAGATTATCAGCAATATACAGACAGCGAGTGAGATCATCGTGTGGAAAACTTGAGTCTGTGTCGTCCGCAGTGAACACCGTTACTACAACTCCCCACCCGGACCAATAACCCCAACCCAAACAACCCCCAACCCCAGCAACAACAACCCCCAAACAACAACCCCCAACCCCAACAACAACAGCACCCAACAACAACACCCAACCCCAACAACCCCGACCCCAACAACAACAACACCCAACAACAACCCCAACAACAACCCCCAACCCCAACAACCCCCAACCCCAACAACAATAACAACCCCAACAACAACCCACAACCCCACCAACAACAACAACCTTAAACAACAAGCCCCAACCCCAACAACAAAACAAACCCCAAACAACAACACCCCCCCCAACAAAAACACCCCCAACCCCAACAACAACAACCCCCAACCCAACAACAACAACCCCCAACAACAGCCCCCAACCCCAACAACAACAACAAACCCCAACAACACCCAACCCCCAACAACATCCCCAACCCCAACAACAGCCCCCAACCCCAACAACAACAACAACCCCCAACAACAACACCCCAACCCCAACAAACAACAACAAAACAACAACAACAGCCCCAACAACAACAATCCCCACCCCAACAACAACAACAACCCCCCAACAACAACAACCCCAACAACAATAAACAACAACCCCAACCCAACAACAACAACAACCCCCAACCCAACAACAACAACAACCCCAACAACCCCCAACAACCCCCCAACCCCAACAACAACCCCAACCCCAACAACAACAACAACCCCCAACCCCAACAACAACAACAACCCCAACCCCAACAACAACCCCCAACGGCAATGTACACACAAATGGGATATTTTCGTGTGGAAAAGAAACTCCAGTCTGTGTCGTCCGCACTGTTTCTCTAACTCAAAATATTCAATCATTTCATGTCCGTGTTTACGCCTGTCTCAATACGGATGACGGGTTTCAAAGCTTGAAACAGTCAAAGTGAACGTGCCCATTTGATGTTTTGCTTCCAGATAAATAAATTATGTCTTCAACTAATCCGTACATGTGTTGTACGAAAACAACAGAATTTTAAGTGTTTGCGGTAAAAGGAATTATTTGTCCTGACAACAAAGGCCTAACGGTGTGTTACTTTCAACCTAATACAAATGCCACACTATCGATTAGTACTATCGATTAGTACTATCGACTATGCATGAGAATATACACAGCACCTGAAAATACAGTGAAATAATATTTCACATTGTTCTGATATTTTACTTTCCAGGTCATATCAACCATAGCATGTATAAATCATCTCAAGTCAATTATATCATACTTCATATAAATGTCATGATCGTTATATTTTACTGTGATTTGACAGTTGCTATGGCATTTGATTTTTACACCTCCAAGACACTGTCGTTGTGATACGTTGGTTAGTTCATGCTGTTATCAGGGAGTTATACTGTCATACGGCAGTGTAAGGTCTACTAAACAACCTTGTATTGATTGGCTGGATGGTTTGTTGCTTAACGCCGCACTCAGTATTCCAGCTATATGGCGGCGGTCTGTAAATAATCGAGCCTGGACCAGACAATCCAGTGATCAACGGCATCAGTATCGATCTACGTAATTGGGATACGATTACATGTGTCAACCAAATCATCCGATCCCGTTAGTCGCCTCTTATAACAAACATGGGTTGCTGAAGACCAAGGACAACCTTGTAACTGTATTACATGGGTTATGTTCAGTGAAGGCCAGTGATCTGGTAGTTAGTACTGCTACTGGTGATGATACTGTAATGTTATTCATTTGTATAGCGCTTATTTCTAATGTAGCACTGCTCAGAAGCTCTGAATTATTACCCAGAATAACTCAAGCTGCCTGTGAGGCGCTAGAAGGTTAATAGTCGTATGACTTATCCCACCGGGTACCCATTGTATTCTGGGTGAACAGAGGCAATTTTGAACAAACTCACTTGCCTGTGCTTTGTTGTGGAGCACGACTGAAGTCCTAGAAACTCTCATGAGTCAAGCTACCAAACACGGTCACCCATCCAAGGACTCAACGTTGCTTAACTTCAACTGCTTCGTGACCTGAGTTCTATGCACAGGACCACACAGCACCACTGTACTATATTTAGGCGCGGAGTCAACTGGGACTGAACTGGAAGCTTCTAGAAAAGCATAGGTGAATAAATAATATTATTCATACAAGGGGGCCGGCGTAGGCCTCACATAACAACAAGACCAGCGGCTGTAGCAGTTCGTTTATCAATTGGCGAATTACGTTCAGACACCTGGCTTGATTGTGTAAACAAGCATATTGATGACTAGATGGTCAACAACAAACAAACATATTGATGACTAGATGGTCAAGAACAAACAATCATCAATCCCATTGTCATATCAGTCGACTCAGCTGATTCAGATTCCATTCTGTGCGAATATAGTGATTAACATTTTTGAGATGACCCCTTGACATACCTGCTGTTCTTTCATTTGCTGTTACGTCCCTGTTAATGTGTATGGGTGAGTGAGTGAGTTTAGTTTTACGCCGCTTCTAGCAATATTTCAGCAATATCACGGCGGGGGAAGTCAGAAATGGGCTTTACACATTGTACCCATGTGGTGAATCGAACCCGGGTCTTCGGCGTGACGAGCGAACGCTTTAACCACTAGGCAAACCCACCGACCCTACTGTGTATGGGATACTAACATTAGCAAGGGTAAACAAGGAGGGTGGGTTGCAGTCCGTCATAACCTCAAACTTCGCGTCTAATGAGGTATTTATGAAATTCTGCAGCGTAATTGTTTGATCATATGTTCAGCAATCTGAGTAAATTATCAATTCTTTGCTCTCTATGTTTTCAAATAGTCCGAATTTGCATTATTATTTATATTATGTGCTGTCGCTGTGATTCCATTAAAGTGATATGTATTGTTGTGTAAACTAGTGTTGATCATATGACATGTCTTACACCCGGAATTCTTTTAAGTATAAACTTCCTGTTTAACGTATTGCTTCAACGTGAAACCGACACGCAGCAATACAGGTAGCCTGTGTACTTATGTATTACTGAACAAGTGGAGACTTAGCGTAAACAGTTTTGTTTAGACTGACTCATATAACGGTAATATATATATTTACCCTAAGTTCAATACATTTCACCAGTTATATGAACAAAGATGTTTCATGAATACATGACACGTTTTTTACGGAAAACAACTTCTTTTTATTCTTTATACGGCATTTCAGAGCTAATTCTTGCTCCTTCATCAGGTGAATGCTGAGTCAGTACAAAGAATGAATATATACTCATGCCAATAATGGTTGTCACCCCTTTCAATTATTTTTATTGGAGAGGGGGTGGGTGTGGGTGTGTGTGTGTGTGTGGGGGTTGTGTGGGAAGGGGGTGACAACTATTATTGGCATGAGTATATATAGTGTGTGTATATATGTGTAACGGGAACGGCCTTAACGACATATGACCATGATGCTTTGCGTTGTGTTTTGTGTATTCTGAATCAAAGCCGTCCCGTTCCCAGTTCATGGATGCAGAGGAGCAATTGAAAAACAACAAATTTCTCAAATAAAGACATAATTTATTAACAAATTATAAACTCAATAAAACAACATAAGCAATAAACCAAGTCTAACAAATTCCTGAGAACAAAAGATATACAAACACAGTCGCCTAAAATATTTTACTAAAACCCTAACCTACTTTCTCCTAACCCAACCCTCTTAACTTCACATAAGCCACCCTCTTAAAATAGCACTACATCCTACCTACAGTCTACTGTTCCTACACAAGTCTACTAAATTCCTACTGTCTAGCGTATACCATAGCACTAAAATCCTCCCGGCCGTCCCCACTAATCAATTTACCCCAAAATACACAGTCTTACTCAATTTCTCTTTATTGACCGAAAATAAACTAAAGCTTATCAGGGAATGGAATAGGGGTTCATTGTTCCGTCACGGAACATCTTATAGCCCCGTCACGGAACATCTTATAGTCCCGTCACGGAACATCTTATAGCCCCGTCACGGAACATCTTATAGCCCCGTCACGGAACATCTTATAGCCCCGTCACGGAACATCTTATAGCCCCGTCACGGAACATCTTATAGCCCCGTCACGGAACATCTTATAGCCCCGTCACGGAACATCTTATAGCCCCATCACGGAACATCTTATAGCCCCATCACGGAACATCTTATAGCCCCATCACGGAACATCTTATAGCCCCATCACGGAACATCTTATCGCCCCATCACGGGACATCTTATAGCCCCATCACGGAACATCTTATAGCCCCATCACGGGACATCTTATAGCCCCATCACGGGACATCTTATAGCCCCATCACGGAACATCTTATAGCCCCATCACGGGACATCTTATCGCCCCATCACGGGACATATTACGGTGGATCACCTCGCCTCTGATCGGTCGCCCATCATACAGACACTGAACAATTCGTGTTAAACGCTTAAATATCCAGCAGCTGCCCTACGTCTTACATAACAACCTCGACACGATTGGCCAGCCAATCTGCCCACCACCAATCAGAATTGCTCATACCAAACAACCTGACTGCAACAGAAAATGACGGAGAAAACAATTCAACCACCGACGGAACAGAATCAAAGTATGATACCCTGTAATGGGTAACGACCAACGAAAGGTACAGTTACTAACGCAAGTTCACGACCAACACCCGGAAGTAAAATGTCTGCACGAAACGAAAACACGTGCTCCCCGTTACATTCCTCACCCCTTAGATCAAAGTAAAACTTTACTTTGTCCCCTTAATTCTAAATCTAAATCCCAAATAATACTCAACTCAGTATACAAAGTAACTAAATATACAAAAACTCAATTATAAATAATATTTCTGTGGAAAACATAATAATTAGCACAACCAAATAGACACATTCACAATAAGGAATCCATCAGTTTAGTCAGTATCTGAAGTAACCAAAAAGTTCATCTCCTCTATGAACTGCTCCTCCCGAGAACATCTCCGGTGTGGCCAGCATCTTCTCTCCTCCTGGGCACGCTGTCTGGCCTGTAATCGATCCGTCGAGAGAGGTCCAGAAGACATCGTCGTTCCTGCCGGCGTGGGTGGGAGGACATCCCCGGGATCCCGGTATTCCCTGTTACAAGCGACCACCTGGTGGTATACGGTACCGCTGACATGGTTCTTAAGGTGAGATTTGACGTGTTGCCGCGTCCGGAACCTGTTCCCACATCCCTCACACTGGTACAAAGTCACTGTGTCCTTATGGTACCGGGCCCAGTGGTCCATATACTTGCCCCAGGTGAGGAAGTGGGCCGCTCTACAAGCAGGGACCGCACAGGTCAATCCTCCGGAAGGAAACTCCTCTCGGATGTGGGACTGGAATTGACGCAATTCCTCTGAATTTGCATGGATCTCCATATTGAACTAAAAATATTTTTAAAAACTACCAAATAAACATCCACAGGGTCTGTAATACGGGGAATAAGGTTTTCGAGGTTTCACATTTCTCCCGCTCCAAGTCTGAAGTAGTGGTTCAGATTCCTCTTCGGATTCACTAAGTATAGTTTAACTTTCGGCCAAATTGATATCTAAGTCAGCCCTATCTATCCAATTTTCAGGTACATTTCTTCCCTCATAAGGCTTCAACTGATCCACATGTACATTTAGACTAGATGATTGAATATTTTTCTGTATTTTGTAGGTTAGGGGCGACATCTTGTCAAGCACAAGATATGGTCCTGTCCACCCCAGACCAAGTTTTTTCCCAGCATTTGAAGGGTACCAACGCCAGACCCAGTGTCCTGTTTCAAATTCTCTTGTTTTCAGATTAGTGTCATAGTTTTTCTTTTGTGTTTTTGCTGATACCTACATTTGCAAAATCAAAATTCCTCTGCATGGATTTTCTCAACCATTCGACATACTCAACAGGACAATATTCCTGGACCGAATCTGGGGGGTCACCCACCATTAAGTCCAAAGGAACTTTGACTCCCTTCCTAACATAAGTAGATATGGAGTACAGCCTGTACTACTATGAACACTAACCCTGAATGCCATCAACAAAAACGACAAGTGGTTATCCCAGTCTAGAGGTTCTTGATGGACATAAATGGAAAGCATTTATCTCAATGTACGGTTAAAACGCTCTACCAATCCATCAGATTGAGGGTGATATGGAGTTGTACGTGATTTACTGACCCCCTAATAGTTGACAAACTCGTGCAAACAGATCAGATTCGAACTCACGCCCCTGGCCAGTATGAATTTGCCGATGGCAACCATATCGACAAATCCCTTCTGTCACCGGATTGTCAGCTACTGTTAAAGCTGTATGATTGGGAATAGCAAAAACTTCCTTCCATTTTGTATGAAATAATTTGTTCTGACTGGGCTGGCACTCTGACTTTTTCCACAATCCGTAACTTAGCACAATTGTAGGTCAGTTTCTTAAAACTGATTTTGCCTTTACACGTCTTCAAGATCTGCTTACTTATCAATACATCAGCCCTGTACTTCTCAAACAAGTCCATGCCAAATATGCCACATAAATCGTCAAGATCTGCTACCACTAAGGCATGCTCAAAGCATAAACCATCAACCTTAATCTCAAATGTAGCCTGACCTTTAACGTCCAGCTGCCTTCAATTAGCAGTCACTAACCTAACGTCAACCTGAGACAACATCTCAGCACTAAACCCAATCTGGCAAATTCTTAATTGGACAACAGAGAAATGGGGGAACCGGTATCAATAAGCATTGTACTCTGACCTTGATTCAACTGAATACTTGTGTGAAGACAATTCTGATCGCCCTGTACATTGCGCCCCTGATATGTAATCCTAGCACTACTGGAGGGTGCTCCCTTCTTTGTAGTACCAGATTCCTCCTGATCTTTAGAACTAACGATTTGTGGCCCTGTCAGTTGTTGAACCTGACAACTAAGGACTGAAGTTTCGGCCCCTCCGTCAGTCCAAACTAGTTTTTCGAACTGTTAGTTGTTGTCTTATCAGAAATAGTGGACCCTCGTGTCTTTTTCTAGCTGCGGACAGTGACTGATCATATGTCCTTTCTCCTTACAATAAAAGCAAGCACCTGTTCTCATCTCGTCACTGTATTTTTGCCTGCTAAATGACTGCTTGAACTTAGCCAGTTTCTCATCAATGAGTTTGGCTAACATGTCTAAAGTTACTGGACTTTCGGTTTCCCTAGTAACCTGAACATTTGATTCTGATTGAACTAAACAGATTTTTCCACCAGTTTCTACAGGTTTTCTATTCCGACTACCCTCCACAGCTTCATATTCTATTGCATAGGAAATAGCCTGCTCCAGAGTTTGGGGATGACTAAAGGTAACCCTTTTCAGCATGTCAAAATTACTCTACCCAGTCACATACTGGTCAATAATCCGGAGTTCAAGTGAAGTGTAGGAACCTCAGGGTAGGCAAGCATGCCAGCCGTCTAAGTTAATACCCGTAATCAGCGGCAGACTCATCTTTGCCCTGTTGCCTAAGTCGGAATTCACACCGATAAGCTACACTCCTTTCCTTGGGGTTAAACCTCTGGGTCAACACATCTTTTATGGCATAGTAATCACTAAGCCGTCCATACGTCAGATTGCTAAGCAAAGTTTGTGCTGTGCCACGAGACTCATGCTCAGTTGCTGTGCTATTTTACAATCATTCCTACCATTCCACGCGGCAACCTGCTCGAAATGAATGATATAATCCTGTCACTCACTAGTTTTGCCATTGAATGTATCCGGCTGTTTTTCCTTGCGAGTAACCTTGCCTGGACGACCCTGACCTTGGTTAGTATCTCTAAAAAAGTATGTATGTATTTTACATGTTATCTATAAAAACGTGTCATGTATTCTTGTTCGTCCAACTTCTAAATGCCTTTCAAAAACGTCTAAGTTGTTTCCCCGCCAGAACAGGGGGAGAAATCCCATACAAACTCATGACCCATAAAGCATTCGCTCGTCACGCCGGGTGCATGACCTGGACACTAAAATAAACTTCCAAGACTATCCAGTGGAAGCATTTTCATTTCTCACGACACACCTCAACACTTCATCTCGATTCGGCTGATTGCGTTGACATTGAAAGAGCCGAAAGTTAATAGTCCAAGTTAACAAACAGGTCCATAAAAGATAGATTTATGCTGTATATGTTTTTTCCAAGGACAATCTGATGCTGTAAATGTTACAAGGAAAGACGTAAGACAAGAGTATCTGATGCTGTATATGTTACAAGGAAAGACGTAAGACAAGAGTATCTGATGCTGTATATGTTACAAGGAAAGACGTAAGACAAGAGTATCTGATGCTGTAAATGTTACAAGGAAAGACGTAAGACAAGAGTATCTGATGCTGTATATGTTACAAGGAAAGACGTAAGACATGAGTATCTGATGCTGCTGTACAATGTTACAGTATCTGATGCTGTATATGTTACAAGGAAAGACGTAAGACAAGAGTATCTGATGCTGTATATGTTACAAGGAAAGACGTAAGACAAGAGTATCTGATGCTGTATATGTTACAAGGAAAGACGTAAGACAAGAGTATCTGATGCTGTATATGTTACAAGGAAAGAAAGACGTAATGCTGTAGACAAGAGTATCTGATGCTGTATATGTTACAAGGAAAGACGTAAGACAAGAGTATCTGATGCTGTATATGTTACAAGGAAAGACGTAAGACAAGAGTATCTGATGCTGTATATGTTACAAGGAAAGACGTAAGACAAGAGTATCTGATGCTGTAACTGTTACAAGGAAAGACGTAAGACATGAGTATCTGATGATTTTACGCGTAGATTTCCGATTGCACAACCGACATTGCTTCCCTTTACTCGCGCCAGAGACGCGGCTAAAGCGGTTACATCCCGGGAAAACCACATTTAAAATGGTGTGGCTCAAACGGCAATGGACATGGTTGAGTGATCGTGTGAATGTGACTCTCCCGGCAATGCGCTATTGGTTAATCCAATGTTGTCGTAAATAATGTGAAATATTCATTATGTAAAATCTAGAAATCCAGTTGAATTGTTCGTGGTGAAAAGTCCAGATCACGCAAACTAGCTGCCTCACATGGGTACTCAAACACCTTTCACGAATTATTTATGATTAAACAACCCATTATTTCTTTGAAGCCTTTTAACTTATGGGAGGGTCAATTCAATGTTTTATCCTTTTCTGATAACTGTTTGAGATAAGAGCTATGGTTGCCTCCGTTATTTTGTTTACATTTATGCTAAAAACTCAACAACAAAAAATAAATTAGATGAATTACCATTTATTGTACAAATTTCCTTATAAACAGCCACATATGTTACGCCTAACTCTTTCCATTGCACAGCTGTTTAGAAGACATTTATGACTAGATTTTCCAAAATCAGTATTTTGCCACCGTTGCGGTAATGACATTTTGATTTAAAGTTGAAACGTCACAACAATGTGTAAACAGGGGCGCCCAGAGAGGCTGCACCTGTCCGGAGCTCTGACTGAAACTGGGGATATCTCAATAACTACTTGACTCTTCCTACTGGAACTTGTTCCAGATGAGTATTGCATGACAGAGACATTGAATTATGTCTTATATATAATTTGTGGAATCTGTGCATAAACTGACATTTTCAACATACAAATATTTTCACTGGGCCAGTAGCTACCTGTTGAGACTGATTGGTCCTTTGTTCTATGCAGCCTGCCAATCAAGCTCAGCCAGATGGAGTGATTGAACAACAATGTATGTGTGTTCACTGCTTACCTGGTCATTGTTACTGGCAATGCTTGTCAATTCAGCCGATGAGTTGTACAAGCAAAACCACAAGCATACTATACCTCTCACTACACTGAAACAAGAACATTGTCAATTTGTAGTGTCAAAAAAGTCAGACGGGGACGTCGTGGTGGAAATAGAGTTAATATTTTCCTAAAGTCCACAAATATTGCCACTACAGCAAAGAAAATCACAACACATTTTGGAGTTTTAAATGCCAGATCTGTGAAAACAAATACAGCGTCAGACAACAAAGCCCAATCGATACGTGATTTAATTTGGGACAACAAACTTGATGTTCTAACTTAAACAGAAACATGGTTACGTGGAGATGATGTGGACCAAGAGGTCATAAATACCATTACACCAGCTGGCTTCAAAATTTCTCAGGTTTCTAGGACTGCAAATCGAGGTGGCGGTATTGCTGTCATTTACAAGGACATTTTCAAATCTTCAAAGTGTCTGCTCCTCTGACTTTCCATTCATTTGAAAGTCTAAATATTTAGACTTCAAAGTGACAGTGAGACATTACTGGTGTGTGTTATATATAGGCCCCCAACCTGGAGCTGTGTTCGTGGCGTTCAAGATGAGACAGGCTTTCTTACTGAGTTTGCCTCCCTCCTCGAGTTTCTCAACACAGTCCCTGGCAAACTGATTATATCTGGAGATTTTAACATTCACGTCGAAGATGTTCATAATCCGGACACAGACAAATTCTTGGATGTTCTTGTTTCACATGGACTTGTTCTGCATGTCACAGATCCAACTCATGTTCGCTGAAGTACACTGGATCTCATCCTCACAAGAAACGATGAACTTGACATGGAGATCACTGGGGTTGATCACTCAGTCCAGTCCGATCATTTTACCATCATGGCAAAACTAAGTTTCTTAACACCTAGGAGACCACGCCAAGAACTGTCATATCGGAAATGGAGGCAAATAAATCTTCCAGATTCCAAGACTGCTCTCAGCACAGTTCTGAGTGGTTACTCGGAGCTAAGTGTTGAAGCCTGTGCTCACCAATATTATACTGGGATCAGAACTGTCGTTGATGAACAGGCTCCTTTAGTGAAACGTGTTGTGACAGTCCACACAAACGAATAATGGTATAATGATGAAATTAGAGCTGCAAAACAATATCGTCGTCAGTTAGAACGACAAATGCGTTCGTCTACCTTAACAGTGTTTAAGGAGATGCATTCTGCCCAATGCAATGTGGTCAACACTCTTGTCAACAAGGCAAAGAAGACATTCCTCAACGATGCAATTCAGAACTCTAAAGGTCACAAAGATCTTTATCGGTTGTGTGATAGGCTTCTATTCAAGAAGAAGTCGAAATCACTCCCAAACTCAAATTCAAAAGAAGAGATGGTGAATGCGTTTTCCAAATTCTTCACAGAGAAGATACAAATTCTTCGTTCCAGTCTTGAAAGTACTTGTGGGACATCTGAGACTTCAAGTACCAATCACAACTCACCAGATCACAAGCCACCAGATCACCTTCCTCCACTATCCAGCCTCTCTCAAACCAGTGAGATGGAGATCAGGAATCATATTTCAAAGTGTCAAAACAAATCCTGCAGTCTGGACCCGTTACCCATGTGGCTGCTTAAGGACTATTTGGACGAGCTGGTCCCTGTGACCACCCATTTAGTTAATCAATCCTTTCTTGAATCAGCCGTTCCTGAAGCATTCGAAAAGACCCTTGTCTCGCCGTTAATGAAAAAAGCACTATTAGATACTGAGTATCTTAAAAAACTATAGACCTGTATCTAACCTGTCGTTTGTTTCGAAAGTCGGGTAGTTGCTTCACAACTCAACCAGCATTTGATCAGGTCAGGGAACGCTGAAGTTCTCCAGTCAGCCTACGGGAAAGGCCATAGTACTGAGACTGCCCCGGTTCGCGTTCAGAACGATCTCCTATAGGCAGTCGACAAGGATGGTGCAGCAGTGTTGGTACTCCTGGATTTAAGCGCTGCTTTTGACACCATTGATCAGGGAAGACTCCTTGATACCCTTGAGCAGAGATTTGGTGTTACTGGCGATGCACTATTCTGGCTGAAATCCTATCTGATAGGTCGATACCAATGTGTCGATGTGGACGGTATTAGATCTGAGATGACCGAGCTTAGGTACGGCGTACCCCAGGGTTCCGTGCTAGGACCAAAACTTTAAATAAAATATACACCTCCCCACTTGGTGATGTTCACACCGTCTCACCTTCCATCTTTATGCTGACAACACACAGTTATACCTGTCCTTCAAGCCCATCGACAATGACTCAACCAATGGTGCATTTTCAAGAATGACTGCCGGTATCGAAGAAATCAAATCTTGGATGACAAGAAACTTTCTAAAACTGAATGAGGAAAAAACCGAATTGCTGGTAATAACATCAAAATTCAACAGACCTAAACTGTCACTTCCTGAGTTCAAAGTGTCAACCAGTATCATCGACCCTAGCCAGGAAGCCAGGAATCTCGGTGTCATATTCGACTCTACACTCAGCGCCGAGTCTCATGTCAGCAAAGTCTGTCGGCGAGCCTATATAGAACATCAGGAACATCAGTCGCATCGGTCAATTCATCAAATTCCAAACTTCATTGATGCTTGTGCAAGCCTGTGTTATGTCTCATCTTGACTACTGTAATTCACTTCTTTATGGCCTCCCAAACCGTCTCATCAACAAACTTCAAAAGTCCACAATTCCGCTGCACGATTAATCAAGAGAACTAGAAAATCAGACCACATCACCCCTATACTGAAGAATCTACACTGGCTTTAGATTGCAGACAGAATCAAGTTCAAAACACTGACTCTAACTTTCCGTGCCACTCTGAGCCACCTCCCTATCTCAACGAACTTATTCACAAAATACCAACCTGCAAGATCTTTGCGATCCGATAGCCAACTCCTACTGACAGTTCCCTCCGCCCGAACATCTTTTGGAAATAGAAGCTTCCAAATCGTAGCTCCACGGCTCTGGAATTCTCTCCCTTTTGAATTACGATCTTCTCAGAACATAGAAACATTCAAATCACACCTACCTCACCAAAATCTACCTCTTCACCTCATGTTACGCCTGAACTGCAAACTCCACGTGTATATGGACTCACTGTTGTACATCTTCCCCAGGACAATTCATTGCCCCAATCAAAATTAGTTTACATGAGACATACAAAAATACAACTGGAAATAAGAGCTATATAAAATTATATATTTATTATTATTAATGAAATGTGGCTTTTGCTGCAATTGTTTTTGTTTTTTTCAAATGTGGCTTTGCCGGTCGGACACCGCTAAGGTTAAAACTGCGTGGTTGTGTTTTAAGCCAGTGATTGATGGATCTGTGTTTGTGCTTGATGAGGAACAGGAGGGTTTCTGAACAAAGACACTGACGAGAACTTGTTTGTCTGTTTGTTTGTTTGGTTGGTTGGTTGGTTGGTTGGTTGGTTGGTTGTAAGAACAAGCACGTTAGGGATTGCAAACGACGTGCTACATAAAGTCACATTGACTACTTGACAGAACTGCCAAGTTTCATAACACAAGGGCCTGTCTGAATCTCTGAAGCACGGTCTTTCTGACGGGAATGGCCAAGCAGACGATGCGAGCGAGACAACTGAAATCTGAACAAGAAATACTACTGGCTTGAGATGAAATGCTGTGTGTTTTTATTATATTTCTTTGTGTAAAACGCTTGATATAATTTGTCATGTAGAAACTGTGTGCGATGATGCAATAACTATGAAGTCAAATAACAATTTCACTCACTCACTCACTCACTCACTCTATCATATACCTGCAGGCAACATGCGCCCGTTCCCTACAAGGTAAACAAGGTATGACACCAGAGGTGTAACATTGGCAGATTAACTTTTTGTAGGTAGACAATTACAAATTGAAATCAATCTAGGTCAGGGCGTACATATCAAGTCGTGACTGAATATGAAAAGCGAACGGGAGTTTTCCCAGACACAGCGCGTATTTCACAATGTATACAGCCATTGATACTATGGGCATTGAAGCGTACAGGTATACAAAACTGTGTCCACCTACGAAGGTATGCAGATATCAATGTTTAAATGCATTCACACGACCTAAGCTGACATACAGTTTTCTGAAAATGAGAGTTCTCCTCCTGTTCATCGTAAGCCGGTTTGGATTGTGCCAAGACAGTGAGTTCCCTAACTTCTTCTACAATATGACGTTCATGTTGAGTAATGTCCATTTAACATATGACATGCCATTAGGTTTCGCATTTCACTTTGTTTGAATGTAAAGAAGATTTACTGGTGACTACTTTTGTATATTCGTTGTGAAAATTATCAAGATCACCGTTATATAGTCATAAAAATGACAGCTACCAAACACTTTCCATAATCATAATATCGTGGCGACAAGGGAGTTATTGGACGACTCAGACTATATTCCCATCATATCATAGGTATGTGTTTATGAATCACTATAACACGATGATGATATCAGGTGCTCGTCAATCGTCATCACATTCTGCCCCACTGGTGGCACTTGTTGTGAGTTGCTATCACAGATACCATTCATATTGTATCTCACTGTCATATATGTCTGTTGTATCAATATAATGTGTCATACTTTCAATACAATCATGCCATTCATACAATCTCTCGTGGTCAGACCGTGCGTTACGTCAGTGTACAGTGAGATGAGCAGACATGGGTTCATACGCTGCGAGCATATTGCGACGGGCATGTACGTGTGTGCGTGTGGCTGTTTGTGCAAGTACAGACCTACCCCTTTTTATGGTGCTAGCCCACGAAGATACCATGACGCTGATCAATATGGGAACCACACTGAGACAGTTTGCTGACCAGTAAATGTTTTAGTCTCTAAATACAAGTCAAGGTGTTTACAAGAATAAATAAGGATTTACTGGTTTAACACATCTGACAACAGTATGCTGCCTGTCAGGATTTGACATACCGGTTGTATTGGATGCAACGTCCCGATGGGGTCGGGGAAGACACTTATAACTCGACACCCGATTCTAAGGATTATTCCTCTCACTGGAATAGGGTATTGGAGATTCTCCAGCCTCAATGTCCTAGGTGATCATTTGGCAATGCTAAGATACATTAACATATCTTATGACATTTGTCGGTACTGACTGACTGACTGACTGACTGAGTTTGGTTTTACGCCGTTTTTAGCAATATTCCAGCAACATCACGGCGGGGGGACACCAGAAATGGGCTTCAGACATTGTACCCATGTGGGGATTCGAACCCGGGCCTTCGGCGTGACAAGCCAACGCTTTAACCAGAAGGCTACCCCACCGCCCCTCACATATCTCAGGACAATTACCGGTAGACAATTAAACACCTCACAGATGCAGATACCGGGAAGTTCTTACACCTCATCATTTTACACCTTTTGGGTAATGTGTTGTTTTCATATTTTCTAGACATTGAAGCGTCCGTCGATATTTTGAAGCCACATCCGGGGTTGAGAAGCTGTACTCTCCCCAGGGAGTTTACAGTGACTGTAAGGACGCATAATGAGTCCGCCACACTCCGGCTGGTGACCAGCACGTCAGTGAAGTCTACAGCCCCAGTATATGTGTGTAGACAGGAGAAGGGAAACCCGGTCATCGTCAGAGATACAGTGTTGGACCCGGAAGTAATACTGCTTTCATAGCTCATTCCCATTTGTACTGCAAGTACATTGTACAAAGATCGATATAAGCTTCAATGAATCTGAAAGTGTTTGATATCGTACTTAAAAGTCGACAAGGATACTTTACACAGATCACAACAGCGAGTTTTGAATTCACAAAGACTATTATAGTATGACCAGAAATTATTGAGAATTTTAGGAATATGTTAAATTGGATTTCTAGTATAAACAACATTGACCAGCTATCAAGTGCTTGGTTTCATTCAAGAAAGACAACTCTGTTCATCCTTTTTCATTAGTTTGTGAAGAGTTATCCCCCTTTGTTTACTTGCTAGCAGACGACATTTTCAGTGATCCTCAATATGGATGATTTAGAGAAGAGGAAGTTGCTTTTAGAGTATTATAACAAGGACATCAGATCAGCTAAAGTGATTTCAAGTAGAACAGGCATCCCTTTGTCCACTGTTTATCGTGTTTTGAAAAATATTGCAAATGGATATGGCATTGAGCACCAGGGGGGCGCAGGTAGGCCCAGAAAATTGACTGTCGGTGACAGGGGGCGGCTTGGTATTCTTGTTTCTAAAAACAAACGAAGGAGTTTAGAAAACTTAAGGCTGGATATGATTGATAGAGGAACTGTGGCTGTCTGTAAGGAGACAATTAGAACTGAGCTGCATGCAATGGGTTGGCAGAAAAGTCGAAGAATTCCATCACCGATCATGAAACCTGAACAATAGGAGCGAAGGTTGAACTGGTGCTTACAGCATAGAAATTTTAACTGGGACAATGTGATTTTCTCAGATGAAAGTTCTGTGTGTCTGTTTCCTAATACACTGAAATTCTTGACCAAACAAACTGAAAAACCTTTGTATCAGCACCCAAAGTACAGTCCGAAATGTAACGTATGGGGTGGCATAACTGTGTAAGGGGCAACGCCCCTCTGTGTATTTGAAGGGAATATGAACAGTGAGCGGTACACAGATATTCTCGAGAGACATTTACTTCCATCTGCTCACGTGTTCTATGGAAAGTTTTGGATTTTCCAGCAGCACAACGACCCAAAGCATCGTTCAAAGCATTCACAGGCCTGGTTTCGGACCCAAAATATGACATTATTAGATTGGCCAAGCTATAGCCCTGACCTAAATCCAATAGAAAATGTTTGGGGACTTGTGAAGGAAAGTGTCAATAAGAAAAATCTGACAAATATTGCTGAAATGAAAGAAGAGGTGGTCCGATATTGGGACAGCATGGACCACGACTTTCTAACTTCTTTGATCAGTAGTATGCCCCGCCGCATTGAAGCCTGCTTTGCTGCCCATGGTGACTTGACAAAATATTAAGTGTTCACCCGTCTTTGAATCTGGAGTTATGTTCTGCTAATATTCACATTTAATACGTGAGTAATGAGTGAATTTTATTTTTTAAATTACAATCTTAAGTTCTCAATAATTTCTGGTTGTACTGTAGAAGGTAGTCAAATGTAGCAAATGCTTATTTGTTATGTTACTTTCTTGAAGCATTGCCAAGGGAATATGTACAAAGATGTGGACGTGTAGGCAGATAATGATGTGGTACCAGGAGGATATCAGACCATCTTTACTTCCATCACACAACTCTAATACATTCAGTGTCATTTCCGTTTAGTCATGTTACAAGAACATATGAAAATATATATTTCCAAGAGACGTAACTGCATATCGAAAGGCAGAGAAGTGACGCCTTTTTTCTGCAAATAAATTGCTCCTTTTCTGTGAACCATGTATGATCTAAACCTCTTGCACCTGTATTGACTTGCTATCGACGAGCGTGGATGTTATCCTGACATTCACGTGCATGCGTTCATAAAGTATGTCGACCTGGCTGTAATACTTTATTTCTTTCAGAGAACAGCCGAGTACCAGGATGTGACTCATCTGTCTAACATGGAGGTGTCCTGTGTCATGAAAAAGAACAGCAAACCATATTATATATTTGTACGTGTTGCCGATTTATTAAATTACAATCAAAATGCTGAATTTCAATTGATAAAGGTCCAGACAGGCCCAGACAGTGTCGGTGTTATAATTATGTGCATTATGTCCATGTAATAAGGAAACATATTAAATGATATTTGTTCAAAGCCTTGGTAAAGTTTTCAACTGTTTAACATTTCGATATTTGACGCTTCAGCGACAAGACATCATGACAGTTTGATAGTATTTAGTAAACACATTTCCAATCAACAATGTGATAAGAACAGATTTCTTATGCCAGTGGAAAGGGTTCCGTCACTATTATTCTTGCCTGCAGAAGAGTCAAATACAATCATACCCATAAAGAGGAATAGGTTTCTGTTTGGATGGAGGCGATCCCTCATTTCCAATACATCTCGTTATATGTGCTACTCACTATTACAGGAGTATAATGGCCAACATCCGAGGGGATGGTGTAAACCCAGCTAGAGCTCATGTCGGTATCAAAAGGTTCACACGGTCCCTAGTATGGTGATCTAACCTCAGTTGCTGGTGGTCTATAGCCTGTCTCTATATTGTGTTGTTTAGAAAATATTAGTTTATTACTTACTAGTTTAAAATTTATGTCCGTGATTGTTTCTTGTTTTTTCGGGGAAGCTGTATTGTAATGTCATAAATAGCCTATAACATATGTTAGGAACTGTGAATGTACCAAGGATGCATATTACTATTGTGTATTTTCCAGGAAGGCTTCCTCGTGTTCTCTGGACGAAGCATGTTTGAACTAAAGCCGACAAGATCTGCCTCTGGTGATGTCAAATACACACTTACATCTACAACAGTGCACAACAAACAGATAGATGCTGATGGTAAGTTGTTCTCTGACATGCCCTTCTCTGTCGGTTTAACATATATAATCACACCATTCGCTGAGTGTTCTGAAACAATGTAGATCGTTCCTCCTGTTAGAACGTGGAATGTTTTGATACTCTGTCTGAAACTATTGTCATACAAAACTGCCCATCGTTCCCAATCACTTACACCATCACATGTTAGTGATGTAATTATATCATACAAAACTGCGCATCGTTCCCAATCACTAACACCATCACATGTTAGTGATGTAATTGTATCATACAAAACTGCCCATCGTTCCCAATCACTAACACCATCACATGTTAGTGATGTAATTATATCATACAAAACTGCCGATCGTTCCCAATCACTAACACCATCACATGTTAGTGATGTAATTATATCATGGCCACGTAAAGACGAAATGGCCAAGTAAAGACCTCGGAAATGCTTCCTGCAATCCTCCAATAACAATATAAGCAACAAAGTCTAGATACAACAAAAGGTATTTGAAGTTAGCTGTTACAGATTACAGTGTCGCATTAGCTCTTTAGAGCCATTACGCCCTCAGTGCCGGTTTAGCTCTTTAGAGCCATTACGTCCTCAGTGCCGGTTTAGCTCTTTAGAGCCATTACGCCCTCAGTGCCGGTTTAGCTCTTTAGAGCAATTACGCCCTCAGTGCCGGTTTAGCTCTTTAGATCCATTACGCCCTCAGTGCCGGTTTAGCTCTTTAGAGGCATTACGCCCTCAGTGCCGGTTTAGCTCTTAAGAGCCATTACGTCCTCAGTGCCGGTTTAGCTCTTTTGAGCCATTACGCCCTCAGTGCCGGTTTAGCTCTTTAGAGCCATTACGCCCTCAGTGCCGGTTTAGCTCTTTAGAGCCATTACGCCCTCAGTGCCGGTTTAGCTGTGTAGAGTCATTACGCCCTCAGTGCCGGTTTAGCTCTTTAGAGCCATTACGCCCTCAGTGCCGGTTTAGCTCTTTAGATCCATTACGCCCTCAGTGCCGGTTTAGCTGTGTAGAGTCATTACGCCCTCAGTGCCGGTTTAGCGACAAAAATAATAGGTGAAACAAGAAACAAAACTGACTCATGTTTAGAGTTACAGTTGGGAAATGTGGACGGTTTCCAGTTAATATTAATTCTTACGTTCGAACGATGAAATATTGGGTTAAGTTAACGACAATGCATCTACTCTTAAAAAACAGTTCACCATATAAGTTATATACAGAATATAAGAGTCTTCTTGAGTCAGAGGGGTATCTGTCTTGAAATGTGGCATAATATTGATGTATCTCAAAGACTGACTGACTGAGTTTAGTTTTCGCCGCTTTTAGCAATATTCCAGCAATATCACGGCGGGGACACCAGAAATAGATTTGCCCAGAAGAACCCGGGTCTTCGGCGTGTCAACGCTTTTTGTATTCAAAGAAATTGTCCTGTATGCAAAGTAGATTTAGAAGATGAATGTCACTTTTTGTTGAAATGTCAAGCTTATAAAGAACTTCGGTATAGATTTTTGACTAAGAAGTTGCAAGCTAATATGATATCGTTTAGGAATATCTTTTACCAAACAAAACTGAAGACAAAAAAAATCTGGCTTGTTTTATATAGTATGTATATAAAATTAGAGAAAAGTTAGAAATAGGTATTAAACTTCTAAAAAATTGAAGTACAGCTATACATATATATGTTACTGATATTTGTCACTGGGGGGATAAGATGATCTATGCAGGTAGACAGGTAAATGATATGATTATGAATAAGAAATTGTTTAATCTTTTCGTTCACGCCTTCATATTGGAATATGTATGTTAATGTGTAGATGGGCATGTGGCCTTCATACGTAATAGAGATTTTGATGATGACAACCTATGCTACCTAAGTATTAATAACACGTAAAACATGCTGACCCAAGAAAGGAGACATAAAGTATGGCTGAAACCTAACACAAATCACATGGTAAACAAAAGGTGGATACATACCACAAATCACATGGTTAACATAAAGGTGGATACATACCACAAATCACATGGTTAACATAAAGGTGGATACATACCACAAATCACATGGTTAACATAAAGGTGGATACATACCACAAATCACATGGTTAACATAAAGGTGGATACATACCACAAATCACATGGTTAACATAAAGGTGGATACATACCACAAATCACATGGTTAACATAAAGGTGGATACATACCACAAATCACGTGGTTAACATAAAGGTGGATACATACCACAAATCACATGGTTAACATAAAGGTGGATACATACCACAAATCACGTGGTTAACATAAAGGTGGATACATACCACAAATCACGTGGTTAACATAAAGGTGGATACATACCACAAATCACAAATGGTTAACATAAAGGTGGATACATACCACAAATCACATGGTTAACATAAAGGTGGATACATACCACAAATCACGTGGTTAACATAAAGGTGGATACATACCACAAATCACATGGTTAACATAAAGGTGGATACATACCACAAATCACATGGTTAACATAAAGGTGGATACATACCACAAATCACGTGGTTAACATAAAGGTGGATACATACCACAAATCACATGGTTAACATAAAGGTGGATACATACCACAAATCACATGGTTAACATAAAGGTGGATACATACCACAAATCACGTGGTTAACATAAAGGTGGATACATACCACAAATCACATGGTTAACATAAAGGTGGATACATACCACAAATCACATGGTTAACATAAAGGTGGAAATCACATACCACAAATCATCACATGGTTAACATAAAGGTGGATACATACCACAAATCACATGGTTAACATAAAGGTGGATACATACCACAAATCACATGGTTAACATAAAGGTGGATACATACCACAAATCACGTGGTTAACATAAAGGTGGATACATACCACAAATCACATGGTTAACATAAAGGTGGATACATACCACAAATCACATGGTTAACATAAAGGTGGATACATACCACAAATCACATGGTTAACATAAAGGTGGATACATACCACAAATCATGGTTAACATAAAGGTGGATACATACCACAAATCACATGGTTAACATAAAGGTGGATACATACCACAAATCACGTGGTTAACATAAAGGTGGATACATACCACAAATCACATGGTTAACATAAAGGTGGATACATACCACAAATCACATGGTTAACATAAAGGTGGATACATACCACAAATCACGTGGTTAACATAAAGGTGGATACATACCACAAATCACATGGTTAACATAAAGGTGGATACATACCACAAATCACGTGGTTAACATAAAGGTGGATACATACCACAAATCACGTTAACATGGTTAACATAAAGGTGGATACATACCACAAATCACATGGTTAACATAAAGGTGGATACATACCACAAATCACATGGTTAACATAAAGGTGGATACATACCACAAATCACATGGTTAACATAAAGGTGGATACATACCACAAATCACATGGTTAACATAAAGGTGGATACATACCACAAATCACATGGTTAACATAAAGGTGGATACATACCACAAATCACGTGGTTAACATAAAGGTGGATACATACCACAAATCACGTGGTTAACATAAAGGTGGATACATACCACAAATCACATGGTTAACATAAAGGTGGATACATACCACAAATCACGTGGTTAACATAAAGGTGGATACATACCACAAATCACGTGGTTAACATAAAGGTGGATACATACCACAAATCACGTGGTTAACATAAAGGTGGATACATACCACAAATCACATGGTTAACATAAAGGTGGATACATACCACAAATCACATGGTTAACATAAAGGTGGATACATACCACAAATCACATGGTTAACATAAAGGTGGATACATACCACAAATCACATGGTTAACATAAAGGTGGATACATACCACAAATCACATGGTTAACATAAAGGTGGATACATACCCACAAATCACATGGTTAACATAAAGGTGGATACATACCACAAATGACATGGTTAACAAAAAATGTGGATACATACCACAAATCACATGGTTAACATAAAGGTGGATACATACCACAAATCACATGGTTAACATAAAGGTGGATACATACCACAAATCACATGGTTAACATAAAGGTGGATACATACCACAAATCACATGGTTAACATAAAGGTGGATACATACCACAAATCACGTGGTTAACATAAAGGTGGATACATACCACAAATCACATGGTTAACATAAAGGTGGATACATACCACAAATCACATGGTTAACATAAAGGTGGATACATACCACAAATCACATGGTTAACATAAAGGTTGATACATACCACAAATCACATGGTTAACATAAAGGTGGATACATACCACAAATCACGTGGTTAACATAAAGGTGGATACATACCACAAATCACATGGTTAACATAAAGGTGGATACATACCACAAATCACATGGTTAACATAAAGGTGGATACATACCACAAATCACGTGGTTAACACATAAAGGTGGATACATACCACAAATCACGTGGTTAACATAAAGGTGGATACATACCACAAATCACATGGTTAACATAAAGGTGGATACATACCACAAATCACGTGTTAACATAAAGGTGGATACATACCACAAATCACATGGTTAACATAAAGGTGGATACATACCACAAATCACATGGTTAACATAAAGGTGGATACATACCACAAATCACATGGTTAACATAAAGGTGGATACATACCACAAATCACATGGTTAACATAAAGGTGGATACATACCACAAATCACATGGTTAACATAAAGGTGGATACATACCACAAATCACATGGTTAACATAAAGGTGGATACATACCACAAATCACATGGTTAACATAAAGGTGGATACATACCACAAATCACATGGTTAACATAAAGGTGGATACATACCACAAATCACATGGTTAACATAAAGGTGGATACATACCACAAATCACATGGTTAACATAAAGGTGGATACATACCACAAATCACATGGTTAACATAAAGGTGGATACATACCACAAATCACATGGTTAACATAAAGGTGGATACATACCACAAATCACATGGTTAACATAAAGGTGGATACATACCACAAATCACATGGTTAACATAAAGGTGGATACATACCACAAATCACATGGTTAACATAAAGGTGGATACATACCACAAATCACATGGTTAACATAAAGGTGGATACATACCACAAATCACGTGGTTAACATAAAGGTGGATACATACCACAAATCACGTGGTTAACATAAAGGGTGGATACATACCACAAAATCACATGGTTAACATAAAGGTGGATACATACCACAAATCACATGGTTAACATAAAGGTGGATACATACCACCAAATCACATGGTTAACATAAAGGTGGATACATACCCACAAATCACATGGTTAACATAAAAGGTGGATACATACCACAAATCACGTGGTTAACATAAAGGTGGATACATACCACAAATCACATGGTTAACATAAAGGTGGATACATACCACAAATCACATGGTTAACATAAAGGTGGATACATACCACAAATCACGTGGTTAACATAAAGGTGATATACATACCACATGAAAATCAAACATGGGTTAAGGTGGATACAACACAAATCACATGGTTAACATAAAGGTGGATACATACCACAAATCACATGGTTAACATAAAGGTGGATACATACCACAAATCACAAATGGTTAACATAAAGGTGGATTACATACCACAAATCACATGGTTAACATAAAGGTGGATACATACCACAAATCACATTGGTTAACATAAAGGTGGATACATACCACAAATCACATGGTTAACATAAAGGTGGATACATACCACAAATCACATGGTTAACATAAAGGTGGATACATACCACAAATCACATGGTTAACATAAAGGTGGATACATACCACAAATCACATGGTTAACATAAAGGTGGATACATACCACAAATCACATGGTTAACATAAAGGTGGATACATACCACAAATCACATGGTTAACATAAAGGTGGATACATACCACAAATCACATGGTTAACATAAAGGTGGATACATACACACAAATCACATGGTTAACATAAAGGTGGATACATACCACAAATCACATGGTTAACATAAAGGTGGATACATACCACAAATCACATGGTTAACATAAAGGTGGATACATACCACAAATCACATGGTTAACATAAAGGTGGATACATACCACAAATCACATTAACATAAAGGTGGATACATACCACAAATCACATGGTGGATACAGGTGTGGATACATACCACAAATCACGTGGTTAACATAAAGGTGGATACATACCACAAATCACATGGTTAACATAAAGGTGGATACATACCACAAATCACATGGTTAACATAAAGGTGGATACATACCACAAATCACATGGTTAACATAAAGGTGGATACATACCACAAATCACATGGTTAACATAAAGGTGGATACATACCACAAATCACATGGTTAACAGTGGACATCCTCCATAGCGACATGGTTAAGATAAAAGTTATGGAATCAAGAATGACATAAGTAAATTGTGGTGCTGTGTGTTCAGATGATGGTGAAAATGGTCGATCAGGGAATGGTGGTTCAGGAAGTGCCTGGGAGAGTATGGCATCACATTCGTTGAGGAAGAAGCGCCAGATTCAATCGCCAATCTATGTGGACGTCATCGCAGTTTTAGAGTTGTCAGTTTATAAAAGGTACTTCAACAATATTCAGATTCATATTGCATTTTCTATTACTTCCACCCCAAACACTGTTGCGTTCACCTCAAAGCTTGCAACTGCAAGAGAGCTGTAGAAATCCATATTGGCTTGTTTGTTATTCTTACGTCTAACGATGTTTGACCAAAGGAATAGTAACATATGGTAGTGTGTTTTTGTGTAGTTAGCAAAGCAATAAGTTGGGGCTGTTCATATTTATCATTGTCACAATATTTTTTTAAGAATGACTAATTCCTGCTGTTAAACCTTTGTATGGCAATGTATATTCTGGTACTGGCTTCCCTTGTGTTTCACAGATGGCTTTCCAGAGCAACCCAACCGACCCCAGCCTTAAAGGACCAGGAAACAAAACAAGGCCTCAGAAGACACTTTGCACATCTTTTAAATGGGGTGAGATTTCTTACAGTGGTCCTTGTGGACATTTCATTCACGGGTTAAGTTGTGACCGTTGCCTTATCATAAGATTTGGGTGTCGAATTAAGTAATATGCATGTTTGTCTTTCCACAATAGGTAGATCTCCGTTATAAGGCGGCGTCCCCGTTGTACAACATAAACCTGGTGGGGTATATCATTGAGGTAAGATGTTCGTCTCCAGTTGCTTTCTTTTACAAACATACAACACGTTTACTGAACACACTCTGGTATATCACAAGTAACGGTTACATTTCGCACTCTCTGATGCTGGTGTAAGGCCGTGCAGGCGCCTCACTGTACGGAGCCCCTAAACACAACGGATGGTGTGCCGTGTGTTAGTTAGCGTCACTGTACGGAGCCCCTAAACACAACGGATGGTGTGCCGCGTGTTAGTTAGCGTCACTGTACGGAGCCCCTAAACACAACGGATGGTGTGTCGCGTGTTAGTTAGCGTCACTGTACGGAGCCCCTAAACACAACGGATGGTGTGCTGTGTGTTAGTTAGCGTAACTGTACGGAGCCCCTAAAAACAACGGATGGTGTGCCGTGTGTTAGTTAGCGTCACTGTACGGAGCCCCTAAACACAACGGATGGTGTGCCGCGTGTTAGTTAGCGTCGCTGTACGGAGACCTAAACACAACGGATGGTGTGCCGTGTGTTAGTTAGCGTCACTGTACGGAGCCCCTAAACACAACGGATGGTGTGCCGCGTGTTAGTTAGCGTCACTGTACGGAGACCCTAAACACAACGGATGGTGTGCCGTGTGTTAGTTAGCGTCGCTGTACGGAGACCCTAAACACAACGGATGGTGTGCTGTGTGTTAGTTAGCGTCACTGTATGGAGCCCCTAAACACAACTGATGTTGTACTGCGTGTTAGTTAGCGTCGCTGTACGGAGACCCTAAACACAACGGATGGTGTGCTGCGTGTTAGTTAGCGTCCCTGTACGGAAACCCTAAACACAACGGATGGTGTGCTGCGTGTTAGTTAGCGTCACTGTACGGAGACCCTAAACACAACGGATGGTGTACCGTGTGTTAGTTAGCGTCACTGTACGGAGACCCTAAACACAACGGATGGTGTGCCGTGTGTTAGTTAGCGTCACTGTACGGAGACCCTAAACACAACGGATGGTGTGCTGCGTGTTACTAAGCGTCACTGTACGGAGACCCTAAACACAACGGATGGTGTGCTGCGTGTTAGTTAGCGTCACTGTACGGAGCCCCTAAACGCAACGGATGTTGTGCTGCGTGTTAGTTAGCGTCACTGTACGGAGACCCTAAACACAACGGATGGTGTGCTGCGTGTTAGTTAGCGTCACTGTACGGAGACCCTAAACACAACGGATGGTGTGCCGCGTGTTAGTTAGCGTCACTGTACGGAGCCCCTAAACACAACGGATGGTGTGCCGTGTGTTAGTTAGCGTCACTGTACGGAGACCCTAAACACAACGGATGTTTATCAGAATGGTAAAAGGTACTCCCACCAGCGAGATAAACAATTTTTAACATTGCAATAAAAGAATTACAGGAATACTAACATAATAATGTAATGATATTTCTAAAGACGGTATAATCATGAGACGCCATGCTCATGATTGATATGATCATTAATAAATACACATTCTCTCTCACTTCACCCAGAACGTCTGTGTGTATCAGTTACTGTATGTATCATGGTACTCAATGTATCAGTAACTGTATGTATCAAGGTACTCAATGTATCAGTTACTGTATGTATCATGGTACTCAATGTATCAGTTACTGTATGTATCAAGGTACTCAATGTATCAGTTACTGTATGTATCATGGTACTCAATGTATCAGTTACTGTATGTATCATGGTACTCAATGTATCAGTTACTGTATGTATCATGGTACTCAATGTATCAGTTACTGTATGTATCATGGTACTCAATGTATCAGTAACTGTATGTATCATGGTACTCAATGTACCAGTTACTGTATGTATCATGGTACTCAATGTATCAGTTACTGTATGTATCAAGGTACTCAATGTATCAGTATCGTGGTAGTATGTATCAGTTGTTGTATGTAATGGTACTCAATGTATCAGTTACTGTATGTATCATGGTACTCAATGTATCAGTTACTGTATGGATCATGGTACTCAATGTATCAGTTACTGTATGTATCATGGTACTCAATGTATCAGTTACTGTATGTATCATGGTACTCAATGTATCAGTTACTGTATGTATCATGGTACTCCATGTATCAGTTACTGTATGCACCATGGTACTCAATGTATCAGTTACTGTATGTATCATGGTACTCAATGTATCATTTAAGGATGAGCTGTCACCCAAACCGTTCCAAAACGCTATAGTTAATGAAACGAAGATAGAAGGCAACCAACTCCTCAATGACATCATCAACTGGAAGGCTGACACACCAGGGTTCCCTGACAATGACCACGTTGTTGTGTTCACGGCGTGAGTTGTTCCCGTCATCTGAAAATATATCTAGTTTACACTTCATCATCGTGTGTACAAAGCACCCTGTCTGTTCTGGTGCTTATTTTCATTCGTTGACTCGTTGCTTTATAGATGGCCCTGTAGAACAGCATGGTCCTATATTTGTGGTAATGACTAAGACTATGCCCTGATATATCTGATATTCTGTTCGGCGTTACCTAACTGACGAACAATGACCCTGTGTACATTATTGTAATGCTACTGTCTCCAGGAAACATTTGGTTTGTGTTCAAAGTTAATATCATGTGTTAGCACGAATTTGTTTCAGGCTCGACCTATTCGCTATAGCCGGAAACACCACAGACCTGCTTGGTGAGTGTAACTTTATAGGGCACCCATTGATTCAGGATTGAGAAAATCAAAATGTTTCAGACAATTAAATATATACCTTTGATAAAACCTCAAATAACAAATCTTATATATGCATTTAAAATGAAAGCACACTTTTATCATGATTATATAAATCGACTCTGGCTGATACATCAATGTGTATTATTCTTTTTCTCTTTCTTCTTTTTTGGGGGTGGGGTCATTCAAACCTATATTGCAAAGGAATGTCATGATCAATACTGTGCCAGCATGCCATGCGATTCGTGGAGACAACTAGAAGGCAATCAGTGATTCTGTTTCAAAATGTTATGCATGTCTTCCCAAGAAACGCAAGAAAAGACCCAAGAATATTAGAAAAATTGGCGTAACTCCTGATATGTGTTAATGCGTTTCATTGTTCCCACCCCTATATTGAAGTGGAACACTTTTATGGATAGACAACTTCTTTGTTGCAGTAGTAGTTGCGACGTTTCGGTGTAGATCCTAGCACCGTTATCAAGCAAATGATAATAACGGTGCTAGGATCTACATCGAAACGTCGCAACCACTACTGCAACAAAGATGTTGTCTATCTATAAATAGTGTTCCACTTCATCATACCAGCTTCTAATTGCCACTTAAGGAAGTTACACCCCTATATTGTTACAGGATACGCTGAAATAGGAGCAGTATGTGAGTACCCGGAAGACAGCGTGTCAGCTGTGGAGTACACAGACAACCTGGTGGACGATATGCTCGTCACAACACACGAAATCGGACATGCGTAAGTAGACTACGAAGACATTCAAGCACTGGCTTTGATCCGTCAGTGGTATAAAATGTTATGTAAATATCACGTAAAATGTACTACTTAGGTCCCGATCCACAAAACGACTTTCGTAAGTCTATGATAAACTATGGAGTTACGACAGGTCGTAACATTACGAACGAATTGTGGATCGGGACCCTGGTAAAGAGAAATGAATAATGAGCAAGTTGAGCTATTTTTGTTTGCCTCGTCGGATAAGACAGTTGCATGACAGTGAATTCAAAGCAATTTATCGGTTCAAATCCCTACATTGGTGCAGTGTGCGAAAGCCATTACGGCTTCAAATATTGCGAGCATAATGCTAAAATTAGGGTGTTATTTTATATCTTGGAAAATTAAACTGGTATTTCGCAGGCTCAGCGCCCTTCATGACGGGGACCAGAATACATGTAACTCTTCATACCAGTACATCATGTCCGGCTTTGGGTACAGCAGCACCCAAGTTCTTGACCACAACAACTACTACGTCTTTTCAACGTGTTCGTTAAGCTACATCCAAAACTTCATTCAAGGCATCCTGGCAAACGGGTTGGTATGAAAGGCGAAAGAGCCGTACAGGAATTTGTATCGAAACGTCGCACTCACGAAATATCCATAAAATGTGTCTATATTGTACTTCTCAACTTTTAAAATGTCTTTTAAAGAAGTTTCCATACCATGTCTGACGATAACCATATATACCTAGTTATATGTGATAAACTGCAACGATTTCAAAGTGTTGTATTTGTGCTAATGATTTACCAATAAAACACACTGAAATTAGTTTCGGGAACATGACGAATCTTTACACTACCTTTTGTCCACTGTTTTTCTTCACTGTAATTTCTAAAGTTTACATGAAATTTGACTTTTGTAAGTTCCGTGATTCTGTTGGCGTGTGTCATCACTGATCATCAGTGACTCGTTCATATAATAACTACCGATTGTTAACCTTGTACGCCCAATGGAATCTGCTTCGGCAGATGATCAATACTTGTTGCTTCAGGCGTTTATGTTTCATGTATATACTCAGTAACAATGTCAGTTTGTTTACCATTAGGTCTGCTGAAATAACTTTTCAAAGTATTTTTATCAAACACATGACTGTGCTAATTTGGTAAGGATAATGTGTACATTATAGGACTGACTTAGAGATAGTGTTCTCGCTTGGACCATTGGATCCTAGCACGACAAAGGGAAGTAGCTCTGCATATTGTGTTATACCAGCGTTAGCTGACTGACTGACTGAGTTTAGTTTTACGCCGCTTTGAGCAATATTCCAGCAATATCACGGCGGGGACGTCAGAAATGGGCTTAACACATTGTGCCCATGTGGGGAATCGTACCCGGGCCTTCGGCGTGACGAGCCAACGCTTTAACCACTAGGCTACCCCACCGCCCCACCAGCGTTAGCAACCAGGCCTCGTCATTGTAGTCATTATAACGACATGGTATGATATTTGCTACTGTCTTTGTGACTGAGATTGTGATATCTCCTGGATGATATCTAATGTGTGATATCTGTATATTTTTCAGTACAAATGCACAACAGGAATGCTTACAGAAACCACTCGAGCCGGTGTCTGTGACCAACATCACGGGGACGATGCCGGGACAGCTGTACGACGTCCACACACAATGTCAAATGATGTATGGGCCGGGCTACTTCTTGAGATTAGTAAGAAATCTATGTATCACAATCTGCCGATTGTCTGCTGATGTGTGTCATGTACTACACAGGTAATGATAACGTCAGAGGTGAATATACCTACTTAGGTGCACAGGTAATGATAAGGTCAGAGGTGAATATAATGTAATGATGACGTCAGAGGTGAATATACCTACTTAGGTGCACAGGTAATGATGACGTCAGAGGTGAATATACCTACTTAGGTGCACAGGTAATGATGACGTCAGAGGTGAATATACCTACTTAGGTGCACAGGTAATGATGACGTCAGAGGTGAATATACCTACTTAGGTGCACAGGTAATGATGACGTCAGAGGTGAATATACCTACTTAGGTGCACAGGTAATGATGACGTCAGAGGTGAATATACCTACTTAGGTGCACAGGTAATGATGACGTCAGAGGTGAATATACCTACTTAGGTGCACAGGTAATGATGACGTCAGAGGTGAATATACCTACTTAGGTCAGGTAATGATGACGTCAGAGGTGAATATACCTACTTAGGTGCAGAGGTGAATATACCTACTTAGGTGCACAGGTAATGATGACGTCAGAGGTGAATATACCTACTTAGGTGCACAGGTAATGATGACGTCAGAGGTGATATATATACTTAGGTGCGACAGGTAATGATGACGTCAGAGGTGAATATACCTACTTAGGTGCACAGGTAATGATGACGTCAGAGGTGACTTAGGTGCACAGGTAATGATAACGTCAGAGGTGAATATACCTAGAGGTGAATATACCTAATGCACAGGTAATACGTCAGAGGAGAATATACCTACTTAGGTGCACAGGTAATGATGACGTCAGAGGAGAATATACCTACTTAGGTGCACAGGTAATGATGACGTCAGAGGTGAATATACCTACTTAGGTGCACAGGTAATGATGACGTCAGAGGTGAGAATATACCTACTTAGGTGCACAGGTAATGATGACGTCAGAGGTGAATATACCTACTTAGGTGCACAGGTAATGATGACGTCAGAGGTGAATATACCTACTTAGGTGCACAGGTAATGATAACGTCAGAGGTGAATATACCTACTTAGGTGCACAGGTAATGATGACGTCAGAGGTGAATATACCTACTTAGGTGCACAGGTAATGATAACGTCAGAGGTGAATATACCTACTTAGGTGCACAGGTAATGATAACGTCAGAGGAGAATATACCTACTTAGGTGCACAGGTAATGATGACGTCAGAGGAGAATATACCTACTTAGGTGCACAGGTAATGATGACGTCAGAGGAGAATATACCTACTTAGGTGCACAGGTAATGATGACGTCAGAGGTGAATATACCTACTTAGGTGCACAGGTAATGATGACGTCAGAGGAGAATATACCTACTTAGGTGCACAGGGAAGAAACGTAACCTGAGTGTTATAAAATCATAGCTATCTGAAATGTAGGTCAAGATGTTGGCATTCAGTACAACACCAAATTATATGGTGGATGGTGAAGATATTTATTACATACATGGTTTTTATTTTTAGTTCTAGATTTGATTATATAGATCCTTTAAAACATTTATAGAGCCATGGCATATCTAGCAAACGTTACCAGCAAGAAACGTAGACATATAGTGATAAGATTTAGACATGGTCTGTCAGATTCAATTACTGATACTCAGTAAGTGAGTGAGTATGGTTTTACGCCGCTTTTAGCAATATTCCAGCAATATCACCAGAAGTGGGCTGCACACGTTGTACCCATGTGAGGAATCAATCCTGGACTTAGGCGTGACGAGCAAACGCTTAAACCACTAGGCTACCCCACTGTTCGATACTGATCGTAAACCGTCATTGAATAAACATTTAAGATTTTCGTCAATTTGTATAGAATGATTTATATTGAAAAGAGGATACTCTACAGAAATTGTTTGTCCAACCGTAATAGGGGAATACCTATCAGACTGCTATCACCAGAATCTTTCCATGTTAAACTACCCGTTTCTTACGCAATCATTGACATTAACAAAGAGTAAGATTTCTGCTGGTAACTAATTACACTATATTATGACATGATATCTGTAGTGTGCATGCTTTACCTGTCCTGATCTTCATCTACTACACACGTACAAAACCTTGAGCGAGTGAAATTAGATATACGCCGCACTCCGCAATATTCCAGCTATATGCCGGCGGTCTGTAAATAATCAAGTCTGGACCAGACAATCTAGTGATCAACAGCACGAGCATCGATCTACACAGTTGGGATACAATAACATGTGTCAACCAAGTCAGCGAGCCTGACCACCCGATCCCGTTAGTCGCCTCTTACGACAAGCATGGGTTACTGAAGACCAATTCTAACCCGTACCTTCATTGGTCTGCAAAACATTGAATGAATGCACCAGATATTCGCGGCGAAGTGCGAAAACTGCTTATGGTCGGTTTTCATTGTTTATTGTCTCAAAATGACGTTAGATATTTCATTTTCAATGAACGTGACATTTACAGGATGTCGATATTGGTGGTTCTGAAAACATATGCAAGAGAATGGCCTGTGGCAAAGAGGAGATTGAGATGTTCCACAACGCTGCCGATGGAACACCGTGTGGCAATAAAAAGGTACGTCAACTGTGTGTTTGTACTCACTCCGTCTTAACACCAGTACCTTGGACCTGTAAATGAATGAGTGAGTGAGTTTGGTTTTACGCCGCACTCGTAAGGAATATTCCAGCTAAATGGCGACGGTCTGTAAATAATCGAGTCTGGACCAGACAATCCTGTGATCAACAGCATGAACATCGATCTACGCAGCTGGGAACCGATGACATATGTCAACCAAGCCAGCGAGCCTGACCACCCGATCCCGTTAGTCGCCTCTTACGACAAGCATGGGTTACTGAAGATCAATATTCTAACCCGGATCTTCACGGGTGGACCTGTAAATGAAAACTGAATATATTTTCATCTATTGACTAGTTTAATAGTTGTTGCGAAGGTTTACAAATGTTATTACTACTTCTGCTCTGAGAACGACTGTGATAACTACAACTAATAGTAATATAACTACGACTCCTATTACAACATTTACGACTACGACTACTACTACTACTGCTACTTCTACTACTACTACTACTACTACTACTACTACTACTACTACTACTACCACTACTACTATTATTTCTCTTGCTGCTATATTTAGTAAAGACGACTTAGCTCTCTTTCACTATTATATACCTCTACCGGTAGTAGCAGTAGCAACAGCAGCAGCAGTAGTAGTAGTGGTAGTAGTAGTAGTGGTGGTAGTAGTAGTAGTAGTAGTAGTAGTAGTAGTAGCACTAGCAACAGCAGCAGCTGCAGCAGTAGTAGTAGTAGTAGTGGTAGTAGTAGTAGTAGTAGTAGTAGTAGTGGTAGTGGTAGTGGTAGTGGTGGTAGTAGTAGTAGTAGTAGTAGTAGTAGTAGTAGTAGTAGTAGTAGTAGTAGTAGTAGTAGTAGTACTTTATATAATATAATAATCTTTATTTGCACTGAGAAGGCCACAGGCCTATAGTACATAAAGTTATGTTACATTTGAGAGGAATTTACATCGGGTAATAGCATAGTAAATGAACATTGAAATATTTTGTAGAAGAACTGGATTTTTACTACTTAACAATGAGGAGAATTTTATCACATTTGGATGGACATAGTAATATCTTTTAATATATTTTGTTCGCAACCGGTCATAAAATGGACATATTAGGAGAAAATGTAATTCATCTTCTATTTCGTTTAAATTACAAAGTGTACATATTCTATTTTCTCTTTTTACATTCATATATCTGCCTCTTTCAATCAACAAATCATGAGAAGAGCATCTGAATCGTGCCAGTGCTATTCTAAACTTTTTAACATTAACACAGGATAGATATGACTCAAGAACTATGGCATTTTTAAACAATGGATAATACATGCATTTATTTGATAAGGATATCCTTTCACTCCATGTTTGAATATACATATCTTTTAATCTTGTCGTTAAGGATTGTATGAATAACGTAGGTGATTCGACATATTGTGTATTCCATGTAATTCCAAAACCAATAGAATATAAAAAGGTTTTTACATTAGTTGCCCAGTTCTTTTGTCCACCTTTATCATATAACAACATCATATTATAACACTTCTTGGGTAAGCGATTTGAAGGCATAATCAGCAGTTTTAGCCAGTACTTAATAACTTTAATGCTTGTAAGAATGTGCATTGGGTACCTACCGCATTCACCATAAATCACTGCGTTAATAGTGTTAATTTTAACTCCGAGGAACTTTTGCATGCGTATAAATGGATTTTTCAATTTCGTCAAATTTTGTTATTCCCCAAATTTCGGCCCCATATGATAAAATTGGACTGACTTTGGCATCAAATATTTTAAAGAATGAACAGTAGTTAATATTACCAAGTATACTCAACTGTTTCATAATTCCAATTAATGCTTTTGTCCCTGTAACGCTGCATATTTTACATGCCTCGTCCATGACAGGCCACTGGTGAAATATAGTCCCAAATATTTATAAAAGCCAATACACTCCAGCTGCATACCTTTATATAACCAGTTTTCCTTTTTGACAATTTGCCTCCAGTTTTGAATACAACAATTTTCGTTTTCTCTATTTACAGTTAATTTCCATTTATTGCAGTAATTTTCAAGTTCATTAATTTGATTCTGTAAGCCATTAATCGTGCTTGAGAACAAAACAATGTCATCTGCAAATAGCAATAGGAAAATATGAACTATGTCAGGGTGGAGTTGAATCCCGTGTACACAATTAGTTTCAATTTGTCGTGCTAACTCATTTATAAAAAGGAAAATAGAAATGGGCTTAGTATACAGCCTTGTCTCTCACACCAAGTTGCAAGTCGAATGTTTCTGAATAATTATGATTACTTTTAATGCAAGACTTGACATTTTCATACATATTGCTTAAAAGTTTACTCATTTTACCACTGAGACCGTGGGTATTAAATAGAAGCCAAAGTTTTTTTCGTTGTATTGAATCGAAAGCTTTTGAAAAATCTACAAATAGTGCGTAGAATTTCCCCCCTTTAGAGTTTAAATACCTTTGAATAATACTTTGCAGTATAAACATATTATCTACTGTCGTATATCCCTGTCTGAAGCCAGCTTGCGCTTCGCTGATCTTATCCATTGAGTCTCCCCAGTTTACAAGTATTTTATTTATAATAAAGGTGAAAGTTTTACTAAATATGCTCAGTAGTGTTATGCCTCTGTAATTATTTGGATTATTTATATTACCTTGTTTATGGATAGGAACTATTATGCCAATTGCCCAACATCTGGGGAACGTGCCAGTTTCTAATATCAAATTAAAAAGTAGTAGTAGTAGTAGTAGTAGTAGTGGTGGTAGTGGTAGTGGTAGTAGTAGTAGTAGTAGTAACCACGACCCGGTTATATCCGTGTATCCCCCCAGTTTCTTACAAACATAAGATCTCTGTGTGTTGCAGTGGTGTGTTGCTGGGGAGTGTGTGTTTTCCATAGATGCACCGGGACAAAACAATCGTAAGTGTAGATCAAAAGTTTTAACGTATTAAATTATTTTTAGGCATAAGTCATTCTGCTTTTATGTATCCATCTTTATCACGTGTGTCACGTGACTCGCTGTGGTCGTAGACGTCCATTTTGAAACATGCACATGTATGTATGTATGCGCGCGTGCGTGCGTATGTACGTACGTATGTATGTATGTCTGCTGTATGTATATTTGCCCCTGTGCGTGGGCGCGCGAGTGTGATCTTGAACACCTTCTTGGACTAAATCATTTCGCTGAATTCAATGATCATTTTGGGGAACTATTTTCAGCCGACTGTCTCTATGGAAACCAGCCTGTCGTGTACCCTCAAAACAGGACCTGTGATGAGCTGATCAGCGCGACTCCCCGTCTGTGCTACACGTCTTATTATGGTGTCTGCTGTGAGGCGTGTCTCGACAACAAGAAGAATGACGGTATTTCTACTGATAGTGATCTGTTTCTGGTCATATTTCCTAGTTTATATCTAATATGCTTCACATCCAAATGGATTTGATACCACAGTGTCTATATACCATACATATCTTCAGTCCTGTCAAATCTGGTATCACATATCAGCAATGGAAATCAAGTCATTCACTAATTCAAACAAGCTGTACGACAAAGGGAATCAAGTCAATGTTCCGTGAGTTATACCATCGTGTCGGTCAAGATGTCATCTCTAGGTCATTGCGTCTACAGTCTCAAATTGCTTAGGTACGACTCGTAAATTGATTTGGATTTCATTATATTTTGTCTTATTTATCTAAAGTTCATTTATTTCATCAGAAATGTTACCATTAATTTCTGGTGAATATGAACCGCGAAGATCCGGGTTAGAATCGGTCTTCAGCAGAATCGGTGGTCAGGCTCACTGTCTTGGTTGACACATTTGATCGTATCCCTACTGCGTAGACCAATGCCCATGTTGTCAATCATGAGGTTGTCTGGTCCAGACAAAAAATTGCGATAAACAAAGTACAATCAAACAAAATAAAATCTTGAGAGCATGGACATGTTTGACTGTTGTGACTACCAGAGGTTTGAAATAAACACAATGGTACGCCTATACAACTAAGTCTAGTGGTTTCTCATGTGTACTGGTATATTGTGTATATTCTAGAGAACTGCCTGTATGGAGATCGCTATGTTGACTGTGACACGGTCATAACACAGAACACCACACGCCTGTGTTACAATGAAGACAATGCTGAAGGGTGTTGTGAAACATGTTCTGCTTTTGTTTCGTCATTAGGTAAGTACAAGAATTTTGGAGAATTTGTTTTTCGAAGGATATTATAAAGACGAACACCGGTTCTAGACATGAAAACAAGATATTTTTTCCTAAAATCCTACGAAAAATGAATTATCTTGATAATCCAAACATGTATTAAAGTATACTTGGATCAAATTTCTATCTGAACTTAGTACAGTTACGCGTACTCTCTCTCTCTCTCTCTCTCTCTCTCTCTCTCTCTCTCTCTCTCTCTCTCTCTCTCTCTCTCTCTCTCTCTCTCTCTCTCTCTCTCTCTCTATATATATTCAATATACTCTCTCTATATATATATACATGTGTGTGTGTGTGTGTGTGTGTGTGTGTGTGTGTGTGTGTGTGTGTGTGTGTGTGTGAGAGCTATATTCAATACTTAGTCGTATATTGGTTTCAGCAAATTGCACATATGGCGACCGTTCTAACTGTACAGCTGTAACCAAGGATAAGAGGAATCTGTGTTACAACGAAAACAACGCTTACATCTGTTGTGAAACTTGTTCAAGATACGCGTCGGAAGATCGTGAGTACAGAAAATAAGTAGCTTCAGTGCCCCGCTGTTTTCAGTTCAGGGCACAGCTATAGTGCTGATTAATTACCACAATTAGGGTTAAAACCACAATTAGGGTTAAGCTGTGGTCAACCGAACCAAGGATCACCGGATCCTGGCACGGCGCAAGGGAAGTCATTGTTTAGTTAGATACTACGTCACATCATGTGTGTTAAACTCTTGAATTTAATTACACATTCTTTATATCAGGTCACTGAGAGCCTTTTGGCCATACAGAGTTGCTTCCCTTAGCCGAGCCAGGATCCACTGCTGGTTATAGTGAGTTCGGACCCTGTCCTAAACCACAAACTGGGCTCAGGCATTACCTCCATGTTGAAAGTTATGTACGTCATATACAAATTCAAATTATGTTACAGTGTTTACTATGGGTATACCTTGTCACAGTTATGATCATGTTGTCGGGCGGTGGGGTAGCCTAGTGGTTAAAACGTCCACTCGTCACGCCGAAGACCAGGTTCGATTCCCAACATGGGCACAATGTGTGAAGCTCATTTCTGGAGTCCCCTGCCGTGATATTTATGGAATATTGCTAAAACGCGGCGTAAAACTAAACTTACTCACTCACTATGGTCATGTTAGAGTAGGTGAGCGAATACGTGAACGTTGTATAATGGTCAGCAACACAACACAGCGATCTGTAAACAGTAGTGAACGAGTCAGACTATTGATTATCATTATATATATCCTGCTGTCTGATTGTTCAGTCGCCATCATAATCACATCCTCACAAGTGGGTCGGCCTGCCTGTTAGGACAGGGTGACGTCATATGACGCCATCGTCTTGTTCATCACTTATACTTCACAACCAATTTACCACATTGAACACTGGGGATCGCGAGGCAGATTTGATATTGTCCTACAAACATATTTCACTAAAACATCTCTGTATTTCTGCAAACGCAATAATTTATTCGTTACATATGTCAATAGTGGAATGTACCGGGTTAAATATAGTGGAATGTACATTCTCGAATCTCGACCTTCAACCTTCAGTGTGGACATTCCTATCCAACTCGTTCAATTCCGCACACCTGTCTAGTAATACAGGTAACCCATAGTGACTGACGTCACTCAATATTTATTCCTTGTGACATTTAGTATATTTTCAACAGCAAATTGCACTTATGGCAATCGCTACTCTTCGTGTACTGCTGTGACGAACCAAACCAGATCCCTGTGTTACGATGAACAGAACGCCAACGGCTGTTGTGAGACCTGTGCAGCCTACTCGTCCCCTGTTGGTAAGTATAGACATGGCGCAGCTGATTGAAAGTTAGATCTAGTACAATCGAACACCGTTGTCTCGAGTTTGAAAGGACCTATGTATCTACTTTGAGTAATCGGATGCTCGACACAACCACAGGATGATGACCTTTTACTTGAGACAATGGTAAGTTCGACACATCAGTGTGACTGCAGTAGGTCATGTGGTTTGTGTTGTGGTATGTCTTTATGATGGTTTCGGTGGGTCATCTCGATCACAATGGATTGTTTTGCAACATCGGTAGCAGCTATGGATATCAAGGTGGCATGGTTCTCTATTCGACTACTTGAAGTGAACCCGTGAAGATCCGGGTTAGAATGTATCTTCAGCAAGCCACGCTTGTCGTAAGAGGCGACTAACGGGATCGGGTGGTCAGACTCGCTGACTTGGTTGACACATGTCATCAGTTCCCAATTGTGTAGATCGATGCCCATGCTGTTGATCACTGGATTGTCTGATCCAGATGGATCAGAAGATAAGCCTTGACGATTCGCACTGTCACCAACCTTTCCATCTCTTTGCAAAGTTCCATGCCTTTACCCAAGTTTGTGTTTCTTTGTATTCTGACGACTGCATTTTTTTTCCAGCAAATTGCACGTATGGTGATCGTCTTTCTGACTGTTTTTCTCTGGCCAAAACAACGGATTTCCTATGCTATAATGAAAACATTTACTTGGGCTGTTGTGAGACTTGCTCAACCTTCTCGACAGGAGGTGGTAAGATCAGGGCAATGATCCGGTGGGGGTTCCGGACGATTTACTCTATCATTCATGCTGTTAATTCAAGTCAATCGAAGCTTTGGGGAATCGCGTACGATATCCACACACCGAAATGATGACGACCATAGGTCGAACATACATTTATCTATTATTTACAATGATAATGTTACCAACTGCACTGTTACACTAATCTATTGATAACTATATTTCTTCTATGATAGGGTTGTTGGTTACGATAAGCTACATCTGTATCACCAATTCAACATGTCATGATAAATGACAACATGACAACATCCAGTCCACACTTATACAAAACTATCCATTCTACAAGATTCCATCCACACTGACAATGTACACTATTGATGTAGTTGTTACAGACAAGTTTACCGACAATACGTCCATATTTTCTCTCATGTGCTATAAGCATCTGAAAATATTAGTTCATTTCGTAAAGTTTGTAGCATGTCGCACGTTGGTCAGACGTTGGAGTGGACTTCGTGGGTTCGAATCTCCCCGGCGACATAGTTGTCTCTGAGATCAGGAGATCATCACGGGTAAAAAGAAGATCGGTCATTGCCATCTGGCCTTTAACTGACAATTCAACTGATCATGTCCCGCAAAATACAAATAGACACGTCCATTTTAATGACGGATTTCACGATGGTCAGCGAAGTGTATTCCTGTAATTATGACAGACGAATATGTTCAACACTATTATACCAATTTAGTAACTCTGTTGCAGACTGTCCCTATGGCGACAATACCTTAATTGGCCCATGCGTACAGAGCAGCTGTGCAACTTCCGGCTCCGACTACAGAAAGAGGTGTTGTGACACTTGTAGCAGTTTTACGACACAATCTACAACTACTACTAATACTACTCTACCAACCACAACTACATCAACAACTACCACGACTACAACTACTACACCAACTACATCAACAACTACGACGACTACAACTACTACACCAACAACAACCACACCAACTACTACCACAACTACAACTACTACACCAGCTACATCAACAACTACGACGACTACCACCACCAACAACCACACCAACTACTACCACAACTACAACTACTACACCAACTACATCAACAACTACCACGACTACACCACCACCAGCAACCACACCAACTACTACAACAACTACAACTACTACACCAACTACATCAACAACTACCACGACTACACCACCACCAACAACCACACCAACTACTACAACAACTACAACTACTACACCAACTACATCAACAACTACCACGACTACACCACCAACAACCACACCAACTACTTCCACAACTACTACACCAACTACATCAACAACTACCACGACTACACCACCACCAACAACCACACCAACTACTACAACAACTACAACTACTACACCAAGTACATCAACAACTACCACGACTACAACAACACCACCAACAACAACCACACCAACTACTACCACAACTACTACACCAACTACATCAACAACTACCACGACTACACCACCAACAACAACAACCACACCAACTACTACCACAACTACAACTACTACGTCAACAACTACCACGACTACAACAACTACTGCAACGCCAACTCCAACCACAACTATCTCAAGAAGAGAGTCAAGTTCACCTACAACCACATCAACACCAGCAGCAGCAGCACCTCCTGCAGCCACACCGGGCTTTCCTCCCAGTGGTCAGTATAACAGATTTCTTACTTGTCCTCGGGAACAAATGCTTGTGGTTAGATGTAACAAATGTGGATCAGATGGTTGTGCTCGATGCTTGTGGTTAGATGTAACAAAGGTAGATCAGATGGTGGTGCACGATGCTTGTGGTTAGATGTAACAAAGGTGGATCAGATGGTTGTGCTCGATGCTTGTGGTTAGATGTAACAAAGGTGGATCAGATGGTTGTGCTCGATGCTTGTGGTTAGATGTAACAAAGGTGGATCAGATGGTTGTGCTCGATGCTTGTGGTTAGATGTAACAAGGTGGATCAGATGGTGGTGCACGATGCTTGTGGTTAGATGTAACAAAGGTGGATCAGATGGTTGTGCTCGATGCTTGTGGTTAGATGTAACAAAGGTGGATCAGATGGTGGTGCTCGATGCTTGTGGTTAGATGTAACAAAGGTGGATCAGATGGTTGTGCTCGATGCTTGTGGTTAGATGTAACAAAGGTAGATCAGATGGTGGTGCACGATGCTTGTGGTTAGATGTAACAAAGGTGGATCAGATGGTGGTGTTCGATGACTTGTTTCATTGCATGTTATCCTACAGCCAACAATGTGAATCTCACCATCATACCATCAACAACTGATTTGATTATACAATGACATTCAGAAAGTGGTAAAATGTAATGGTATGTTGCATTTGGGATTACACTTTCTCGGAAAGTACAGGTTCTAATACATTTTGGAGTTGAGTCCCATCCGGGATTCGCACCTACACTTTAGAGTCAGGCACGTATGTGCGTTAGATCGCTGACTTCTCTCTGAGGTTGTGGGTTCGAATCCTGGATGGAGCTGAACCCAAAACAGCACAATAATCTATGCTTTAAGAATCTCTGAAAGTCATTAAAACATGAAATGGTTGGGTTTTTTCAGAAGTGTTGTTTTCCGGGACAAGTTCTGCAACGAATCCATTTATGCATGCTTCACACGAACGCAACATTAATAACATTCTCTGCTCCCCTATTTAGTGAAGTTAACTCGACCTGCCGTTTGTGCCTTTTGACCTCCCGGGCCATGCATATGTAGAGTAGCTCAGGTCAAGCTGAACACGCTTTTTTAGTAATTCTGTCTCAACCGACAAGCGATAAAGTGAAGTGCCGCATTTAGCCCCACTGCGGTGTGGAAATGATCGAGTCCGGCAGGATCAACAGCGTGACCAACTACCAACAACGCCGGGGAACAATCAAGAATATGGAGCCAGAAAACCCTGCCGCCAGTTTCACGTTTAGTATTTGTATACTCCAAAGAAACAATAAGTTATGTTGATACACATAAATTTATGGTAATTAGAAATAAACGATATGAACTTTAAATGAGGTAATTAATTACGTGCAACATTCGTTTGTTTTTTTTCCAGATTTCTTAACAGAACCACAAAAAATACTGATTGGAGCGAGCTTCGCGTTAGGCCTGGGGATCCTCGTGATCATTGCTGTCGTCTTCTGTGTTAAACGGTATGTACAGTATTCTTCTTTAAAGAGTTAATCTATATATGTATCGTGTCATCTCCCGGAGGTAAGGGCGTTAAGTAAAGCAAGCATGTAGATAGTTTCCACTATCCTACTCTCAAATATCTCTCTTTTTCGTTTTGTGTTGGTTTGGTAAATTGTTTGGTTGTATAAAGGTCGGGGCAGACTATGGGCCCGGTGCATTGAACTTAATGTGTTCTTTCTTCTTCAGACTGAAGTAATTTGTTTCAGTCAATATTTAGAAGGACAATATCGTATCGTATAAGAAAAGTCTGAAACAGCACCATGGCGGCAACACGTGACTGTGACCCACCTCAAAATAATTGTCTATTAACTATACACTATGTGCAAACGAACAATGTTGAAACTGAAATATGTTTTGAAACTGTTAATACCAAGATCACGTTACCATGAACGTTAAATCTGTTATCAGTTGGATAAATATGCGAGTCCACTCTTTCAGAGGCATTTGTGGAACATGGACCAAAGAAAAAGCTCCACAGATGCGGACTGAAGACGTGGATTACACGGCTCCCCCTCTGGGAGTGTCTTCTCGGGGGTACTCCACGTACCAGCCACGGTTCTAATGTTGGTGGATGGGCTAAGCAATAGTACCGAGTACAGGTTCATCACATTGATGTACAATCATAGTTTCAAGCAGCAGCAGTGTGTGTGTGTGTGTGTGTGTGTGTGTGTGTGTGTGTGTGTGTGTGTGTGTGTGTGTGTGTGTGTGTGTGTGTGTGTGTGTGTGTGTGTGTGTGTGTGTGTGTGTGTGTGTGTGTGTGTGTGTGTGTGTGTGTGTGTGTGTGTGTGTGTGTGTGGTGTGGTTGGACGGTGACCGTGCGTGTGTGTAACTTAGGTGGGGTAGTGGTTTTGGTTTGGGGATTGGCTCATTGGTTTACCACAGATGTGCTCACAAGAGCTCAACCACGACTACAAGATGAATATTTTTTCAACCATTATTTACAATATATATTTCAACAAATCCAGACTTCTTTAAGTCGCCATTTTACTATTCAAGCATATTTTGGGCGCTATTTTACGTCTATTTGTTCGCCACAGTTCCAACAATGTCAAGCAGTGACTGTTTTGATCTGAGTAAATGTGCGTCTACTTTTTAAAAGTAAATGTCATTCAGTCAAATTATACTCATGGAAACGCATAAGGGAACACATGAAAGTACAAGTGTTCCTTTATTCTTTTCCAGGTTTCTTCGCAAGGTATGTATTGCACTGTGGGTGAAATTCTGGAAATATATACAGGAACACTTGTACTTTCATGTGTTCCCTTATTCGTTTCTTATTTGAGTATAGCTTTCATAACTTCATAATCGCCATTAGACGTCAAAATTAGATCAACTTACCATACTTACACATCACTGAATTTCAGTGATTCTTTCATATACGCATCGTCGCTACCTGCCCCCTTAAGCTTACTAGAATTGTTTCGGCTGATAATTAGGAATCATTATTCTTTGGCGTTCATGTTCATGTACTAGCATACAATCTGTGATCGAGATTTACCGTTCACCTCTTCATCATCATATTGGTCAGTTTACAAAAAGATTCTGCAAAAATCGAGATTTACCTTTCTCCACTTTGTCGTTCATATTGTTGTGTTTATAAACAGATTCTTTTAACCACTACATGAACCATTTCAACAAACATCAGATGTCTGCGAGTTTTCCCATGATAACTGTCAATCAATGGCACATGTGTGACATTTAATACTTTGTCTAGTTTCACAATATACACACTTCATTTTGTTTGTAATTCCCAACTGAATAAAGAAGGTTCGTTTTACGTGTTTTTTTTACCTTTCACAGAAAATTTAATAGAAACATTTCTCCAGTACGTATTTCAAATCAATTCAATCACAAAAAATGGCAACGTGTATCATGTTCAAAACACTAACTTGGCACAAGGCTCGTTGGTGTTATTAACATGGCCCCATCGTGTCGGGCTTTTCCCCCACAGCAAACAGACACGGGACCCGTGAAGGTCCAGGTTAGAATTGGTTTTCAGTAACCCATGCTTGTCGTAAGAGGCGACTAACGGGATCGGGTGGTCAGACTCGCTGACTTGGTTGACACATATCAAAGTATCCCATTTGCCTAGGTCGATGCTCATATTGCTGGATTGACTGGTCCAGACTCGATTATTTACAGACCGCCGCCATATAGCTGGAATATTGCTGAGTCAACCATCAAACCATCCAACCAACCAGTCAATCCGATTTGGCCAGACAATGAGTTCACACGTAAACAGGGGTGGTTCGATTTCTTAAAGCCCAGAATAAACATACGTATTTTGAGTTTGGTTTATCAACTCCCTGCAATGGCAAGTCTTAAAAATACCATTTGCATAAACATTGCACCGATAAAGACAGTTCATTGCTCGATTGTGATTATATGACAAGCATGTATCCACGAATCCACATTTAACGTGTAATATATGTATTGCATACATACATGAAAACAGAAACTTAATATAATCATTAATCATTTTATCCAGAAGATTGTATGTTAACATACTGGCTCATTTGTGAAAATATTGTCATTATCACACATATACCTGTATACATACGGTGAACTACGCTTGTAACGAACACTGATATAGGTGGATATGCCGAACTGTTTCCTTGGTCGTGATCACTTGCAGTATAGTTCAGTCGTAACGCGTATAGCGAACTACGATTAAAACGAACTAAAAGTGGTTCCTCTGAGTTCGTCATAAATGCTGTTCTCTATATACAGCTGCATCACTCAATCAAATCATTGGGAATAGACGACAGCCTATGAATCCACATAAGTACACTCGTACTGACAATAGCATGCATGAAAACTGCACATATTCCGGGACATAATCACCGCGTGTAGTACAACACTATCGTATGACTACACACAGCGGCTTACATGTGTATTGTAACGGTTCTTCAAATGGCGAATTTGTACAAAGGAATATTAGCCCTGAGGTGATCGTAAATGCCATATCTTAACATAGGTGTATACTTTCTTCATTACCACACTGGCTCTGCTACCTGGTGACAACAATGTGCCTGCGATTACCAACAGATCTTGATCTGCTCCTACTGTCAGTTGTGTCAGAGCTTTAAATGGCACATGGGAGAGAGCGCCAAAGAACAGGTGCAGAGTAAGACAGCGATCGGTGTCCAAAGGATTTCAGTTTGTAGGATGGGATGACCAGTCGATTATATGTGTTTGAGCGCAAGTTGCATGCAGGCACATACGGATGTAGGAGGTCAGACAAGAAGGAGGGAGCCAAACTATGGAGGCACTTGTATGTCAGACAGAGGATCTTAAAGTCAATTCTGGCCCTAACTGGTAGCCAATGCAGTTCGTTCAACACCGGTGTTATATGGGAACGATTAGAAGTCTTGCTGGTGATGCGGGCGGAAGTGTTTTGGATCTTCTGAAGCTTATCAAGGAGGTTAGAACTGAGGCCTGAAAGGATGCTGAAAAGAGCTCCAAAAAGGGCTTGAGTTGCAGCAGTTGTCAGGTATTGCCAAATGTTACCAATGGATCTTAGGTGAAAGTAGCAGGTCCTGCTCAGGCGGTTAACATGAACATCCAGAGTCAAGGAAGTGTCTGTGTGGACACCCAAATCCTTAACAACGTCAGAGAAACTGACATCTGCGTCTGCGACTGTAAGGAAGTCGGTTTTTAACTTGCTAAGTTTGTACCAATGAGAACTGGTTCTGTTTTTGTGTCATTAAGTTTAAGCATGTTTGCTGTCATCCAGCACTTGAAGTCCTGCGTACATTCAGCGATGCACTGAAGAGACGTGGAGAGATCTGACAGATGAAATGCTTTCAGGAGCTGGGTGTCATCAGCGTAGGCATGGTGAGAAACTGTGTGGTCTGTAGTAATCCTTCCAACATATCCGGTATACAACACAAACAGGACTGGGACAAGGACTGGTCCCTGTGGCACCCCACATGTGACTACAGCGCCTTGGAAACATGGAAAACGAAAATGCTTTGCAGATAAATGCATAATGTTAACCGTGCTTGTTCTAGACGAGAATGAACAATATGCACATATGTATCACATATGCACCCAGGACATACGGGACACAGGCTCAGTCCTCTCTTAGAATCCTCACAGGTAAACTGAAAAAGCTCAAGAATCTTAAGCAACCCTACACACCTAAAGCTAAAGCAATAACTAACAAACTATAAATCATCTTTTGCACAAATTATCATGATAAAGAAATAATGACCAAACACACGAAGATCAACGCTGCTAGTCACGTGATCTCAAATAAAGGACACTCTTGCGGAATTAGAGTTAGGAAAAGCACCAGCAGTTTCGTGTGAATTCTAAAAACTATCTAATATTTTTATAATGTTGATATTGAACAAAGCTGTTCATAGCGCAGTGTCTCAAGCATGTTCATCGTGCTCTGATTATTCTACCATTGATCAATTCTTAGCGTTAGAGACAATATGTTCGTATTTCCTGATTATTCTACCATTGATCAAATCTTAGCGTTAGAGGCAATATGTTCATTTTCCTGATTATTCTAGTATTAATCAAATCTTAGCATTAGAGGCAATATGTTCATTTTCCTGATTATCTACCATTGATCAAATCTTAGTGTTAGAAGCAATATGTTCATTTTCCTGATTATTCTACCATTAATCAAATCTTAGCGTTAGAGGCAATATGTTCATTTTTCCTTATCATTCTACCATTCATCAAATCTTAGCATTAGAGGCAATATGTTCATTTTCCTGATTATTCTACCATTGATCAAATCTTAGTGTTAGAGGCAATATGTTCATTTTCCTGATTATTCTACCATTGATCAAATCTTAGCGTTAGAGGCAATATGTTCATATTCCTGATTATTCTAGTATTAATCAAATCTTAGCATTAGAGGCAATATGTTCATTTTCCTGATTATCTACCATTGATCAAATCTTAGTGTTAGAGGCAATATGTTCATTTTCCTGATTATTCTACCATTCATCAAATCTTAGCATTAGAGGCAATATGTTCATTTTCCTGATTATTCTACCATTCATCAAATCTTAGCATTAGAGGCAATATGTTTATTTTCCTGATTATTCTACCATTGATCAAATCTTAGTGTTAGAGGTAATATTTCATTTTCCTGATTATTCTACCATTCATCAAATCTTAGCATTAGAGGCAATATGTTCATTTTCCCTTATTATTCTACCATTGATCAAATCTTAGCATTAGAGGCAATATGTTCATTTTCCTGACTATTCTACCATTGATCAAATCTTAGCATTAGAGGCAATATGTTCATTTTCCTGACTATTCTACCATTGATCAAATCTTAGTGTTAGAGGCAATATGTTCATTTTCCTGACTATTCTACCATTGATCAAATCTTAGCATTAGAGGCAATATGTTCATTTTCCCTTATTATTCTACCATTGATCAAATCTTAGCATTAGAGGCAATATGTTCATTTTCCTCATTATTCTACCATTAATCGAATCTAGCATTAGAGGCAATATGTTCATTTTTCCTGATTATTCTACCATTAATCAAATCTTAGCATCAGAGGCAATATGTGCATTTTTTCTGATTATTCTACCATTCATCAAATCTTAGTATTAGAGGCAATATGTTCATTTTTTCTGATTATTCTACCACTGATCAAACCTTAGTATTAGAGGCAATATGTTCATTTCTCCTGATTATTTTACCATTGATCAAATCTTAGCGTTAGAGGCAATATGTTCATTTTTTCTCGAAATCTATGCTGCTTGTGAACATGGTGTATTTGTTCCCTAAATTATTGAAAATTATTGTAACTTTTATCTGTCGATGACGTTGTACTTTCCTCGAATACTGTTCGAAGTTTGCAGGGACAGATAGACGTTTTAAAGACATACTGTTCTAAATGGAGATATTTTGTAAAACTAATAGATTGAATGTTATTATACCTAGAAATGGAGGGGAAATATCACAGATTGGATTGTGGTCACTAGGCAATGTGCGGTAATGGAACCAATTTGGGATTTGTTCAGTAATAACAGCTTGGCAGATTGCTTGTAAAATATTTGATAGCAAAATGATTCAAATATTGAAGTAAGATATGGAAATAGTATGTACATATGTATGTATTTGTGTACGTGCGTGTGTGTGACGCTTAAACTGTGTGATGAGATTGGTTAAATTAATTGGGCATTGTATGTGAGACACATGTTAGGCAATATTGGTTTCGCGTATGTGTAGTACACCAAGAGGTCTGTGATAAGTGTTTTTGTCATCAGTTAGAAGACGCTTAAGTATTATATTTTTTCAAATATAGTACCAAGTTTCAGTACATTATGCCAATTTTCTTCTGCAAACCGAATGACATATAACTGTACTCGATGTGTACATTTCGGATATCCTTTCACAGATTTTGAGTCAACATTACTCGTAAAAGGTCATTGTTGAATACACTTCACACAAAATATGTATGTAAAGTATGTGATCTTCAGTTATTTGCAGATGAATACCTTTTTGTATTAAAAAAATATATTCAATTCAGAAACAGATTTCTTACCTCATTGCAGAAGAATTACAAAGGTAGAATTACGTCTGCAAACATATTTAACTCATGTGACATTAATGCGTTACGCTTGGTGGTTATATATTTATGTTAATTGTTTAAACTGACATCGACAAATTGTAAAGCTCTGTACATGTGGCATATATGTGGTTTTCTTACAACTGTACTATTCGCCATGTGACATACATAAAGTACTACACCTGAATGGTTACGCGAAAAAACGCCTGTAAATCCGATCTAACACACCTTAATCTTCAGCTTGAACAGGTGATATTAGCAAACCAAACACACCTCTCTAATACCCCAGTCGGACACAGTCAAAGCAACTGATATTGCTCCTACACAATAACAAAACCTAAACCCAAGTCTTTAGAACGGTAACATTGACGGCGTATGTCGTGGCTGACTATGAAAAGTGAGCTGTGGTTTCCCACCCATAGCGGGTGGTTCACACTGTATAAACCAGACACTGTCGGCATTGAAGCGAATACAGGTGTGTCTACGCGAGACAGTTTGGAGCTATCAAAGCTACACCATCGTCGAATATGGAACATAACTGAAATACCTTTTTCCGAAAATGAGAGTCCTTATCCTGTTCATCCTGAGTCGGTTTGGATTGTGCCAAGACAGTGAGTTCAAAAACTTATTATTATTATTATTGGATGTTTATATAGCGCACATATCCACGCACTAGTGCATGCTCAAGGCTATGAAATATATCACGTATGATGAGTGTTTTTAATATAGCTCATGATGTGTCAATAATATTCGCTCTGCTGTAACGTAAATGTCGGTGTACTTGTGACCATTGAGGTATGTTCGTTGTGAAATATCTAGATCTCAGTTGGATGGTAAATGACATCTACCGACCCCATCATGAGATATCTAGATCTCAGTTGGATGGTAAATGACATCTACCGACCCAATCATGAGATATCTAGATCTCAGTTTGATGGTAAATGACATCTACCGACCCCATCATGAGATATCTAGATCTCAGTTGGATGGTAAATGACATCTACCGACCCCATCATGAGATATCTAGATCTCAGTTGAATGGTAAATGACATCTACCGACCCCATCATGAGATATCTTTGCGTAAGCGGAGTAATAGTAGGATTCCGACTATATTCCGATTATAAATCACTACAACGTGTTGCCAGGTGACACCAGGTGCTCGCCAAACGTCATCACATTCTGCCCCACTGGCGGCACTTGTTGTCATTAGGTCTCACAGATACCATTCATATTGTATCTCACTGTCATATTTGTCTTCTGTATAAATTCAGAAAGTCACGGTTTCAAAAAAAACCCTCCGATGTCATTCATACAGTCTGTCGTGGTCCTACATAACCTGTTCTATTCATCACGCCAGTGTTCAGTGGGGTGAGGAGAAATGAGTTCAACACTCCCCTTCACACGTGACTATATCTAAGGTTTAACTATATGACAGTGGCCTGTAAATACCATGTCTGGCTATTACAAACCTGTAAATACCGTGTCTGGCTATTACAAACCTGTATATACCGTGTCTGGCTATTACAAACCTGTATATACCGTGTCTGGCTATTACAAACCTGTATATACCGTGTCTGGCTATTACAAACCTGTATATACCGTGTCTGGCTATTACAAACCTGTATATACCGTGTCTGGCTATTACAAACCTGTAAATACCGTGTCTGGCTATTACAAACCTGTATATACCGTGTCTGGCTATTACAAACCTGTAAATACCGTGTCTGGCTATTACAAACCTGTATATACCGTGTCTGGCTATTACAAACCTGTATATACCGTGTCTGGCTATTACAAACCTGTATATACCGTGTCTGGCTATTACAAACCTGTAAATACCGTGTCTGGCTATTACAAACCTGTAAATACCGTGTCTGGCTATTACAAACCTGTATATACCGTGTCTGGCTATTACAAACCTGTAAATACCGTGTCTGGCTATTACAAACCTGTATATGCCGTGTCTGGCTATTACAAACCTGTATATACCGTTTATGGCTATTACAAACCTGTATATACCGTGTCTGGCTATAACAAACCTGTAAATACCGTGTCTGGCTATTACAAACCTGTATATACCGTGTCTGGCTATTACAAACCTGTATATACCGTGTCTGGCTATTACAAACCTGTATATACCGTGTCTGGCTATTACAAACCTGTATATACCGTGTCTGGCTATTACAAACCTGTATATACCGTGTCTGGCTATTAGAAACCTGTAAATACCGTGTCTGGCTATTACAAACCTGTAAATACCGTGTCTGGCTATTACAAACCTGTAAATACCGTGTCTGGCTATTACAAACCTGTATATACCGTGTCTGGCTATTACAAACCTGTAAATACCGTTTATGGCTATTACAAACCTGTATATACCGTGTCTGGCTATTACAAACCTGTAAATACCGTGTCTGGCTATTACAAACCTGTATATACCGTGTCTGGCTATTACAAACCTGTATATACCGTGTCTGGCTATTACAAACCTGTATATACCGTGTCTGGCTATTACAAACCTGTATATACCGTGTCTGGCTATTAGAAACCTGTAAATACCGTGTCTGGCTATTACAAACCTGTAAATACCGTTTATGGCTATTACAAACCTGTATATACCGTGTCTGGCTATTACAAACCTGTATATACCGTGTCTGGCTATTACAAACCTGTAAATACCGTGTCTGGCTATTACAAACCTGTAAATACCGTGTCTGGCTATTACAAACCTGTAAATACCGTGTCTGGCTATTACAAACCTGTATATACCGTGTCTGGCTATTACAAACCTGTAAATACCGTGTCTGGCTATTACAAACCAGTTGTATCAGACTAACATCCCAGTCGGGGACTTCACGTAACATTCCATCGCCCATTCCATCGCCTCTTACCAGGGTACTGGACACCCCCTCGCCCCTTCAGGGGAGCACAAGGCAATGCTAAGATGCTTAACATGTCTAATGAGAGTGAGTGAGTGAGTTTAATTTTACTCCTCTTTTAGCAACATTCCAGCAATATCATGGAGGGGACCCCAGATATGGACTTCACACATTGTGTCTATGTGGGGAATCGAACCTGTGCCTTCGGTGTGACGAGCGAACGCTTTATCCACAATGCTACCCCACCGCCCCTCACATATGTCAGGACAATTACCGGTAGACAATTAAACACCTCACAGATGCAGATACCGGGAAGTTCTTACACCTCATCATTTTACACCTTTTGGGTAATGTGTTGTTTTCATATTTTCTAGACATTGAAGCGTCCGTCGATATTTTGAAGCCACATCCGGGGTTGAGAAGCTGTACTCTCCCCAGGGAATTCACAGTGACTGTAAGGACGCACAATGAGTCCGTCACACTCCAGCTGGTGACCAGCACGTCAGTGAAGTCTACAGCCCCAGTATATGTGTGTAGACAGGAGAAGGGAAACCCGGTCATCGTCAGAGATACAGTGTTGGACCCGGAAGTAATACTGCTTTCATAGCTCATACCTGATACAATGCACTATATAAGAAGGGATAAATCTGAAGGTGTGTGTTATTGTACGATATAATGTTCAGCAGGGATAGCTGACTGAACAAATACGAGTACATTGGTACACAGAGACTTCTAGAATATGTTTACAAGTAATAAATGGATGAATTCAGTATGTTTCCCACAAACCTCCTTGGGTGGCATGTCAGAAGTTGGGAAGTACTCTATTGACAAACTTTAAGGATAACTGCTTTTATTTTGTCAGAACAAGTTATATTTTTTGCTTTTATTTTGTTTCGATACGGATTCTTGAACCGTCACGAAAAAAAGAAGCTGTTATCGATAACGTTTGTCAAAATTGTTTCCCACAAACATATTATTTTGATATAAAGGAAAATACAAGAATCTAACTCAGTGTTGCTTGGGATAATGTTATCAAAGTAATATCGTTCCTGTCTTGCATCATGTCAGAAGATGTTTTAGATAATACAAAGGCCAGGGACCAGTACCTTGCACATCACTTGCACATTTCATTCAAACTTGGTGAAATAATTTTTCAGTCTTACAACTTTTGTAGTTGTTTACTTTATGCATCTAAATACACATTGATCGAAAAAGAAACTATGAAGCATCCGTAAATATACACACCCGAGATTATAAATATACACACCCGAGATTATGATATGAACTGAAGACGGCGAGGCAGATAATATCATAGGACAGGAATGGTATCTACTACTGGAGGGGCTCTCATAATACTTCCATCACTGGACACAAGAATATGTTTTTCTTTTCTGTTTTGTTCAATGAACAAGAACATAAGACAACATGTATTTCCATGAGAGGTAGCAGTGTATTGACAGCCACAGCAATGCCACGCCTCCAGTCAGTCAGGTTTTACGCTGCTTTTAGCAATATTCCAGCAACATCATGGCAGTGGACACCCGAACTGGGCTCCACACAATGTACCCAAGAACCTGTACCCGTATTGACTTCCTATCGATAGACATTTGAAAGTGATATTCACCTGCATGTATTCACTAAGCCATCGGGCTGTAATATTTTTAGTTTCTTTCAGAGAACAGCGGAGTACCAGGATGTGACTCATCTGTCTAACATGGAGGTGTCCTGTGGCATGAAAGAGAACAGCAAACCATATTATATATTTGTACGTGTTGCCGATTTTAAGCTAAATTGAACATAATGAATGGTAATTGGTAAAGTTGGCATCGGGCGCCCCCAATCAGTTAAGCTTCAACGCCTGTGTTGATTATGAAAATCTGTTCACGAAGTCCATGCGAGGAGGAAACATTACCTGACATTTGATGAAGGCCTTGGTGAAGCTTTCATACTGTTTATAACAGATTTGTGAACTCATTTCGACATTTGATTCTTCAGTGACAAGACATCATTGCAGTTTGATATTGATTAATAAACACAGGCACATTTCTGAATCAACATTGCATTTACTACCGATTTCTTATGGCTATGTAAAGAGCTTCTTCGCTTTTCTGTCTGCAGAAGGGTTTCATTGTCACCTAAAATCATACCTGTGTAAACATTTTTTTGGTATTTCGATGAACCTGATGCTTCATATCAAATGCATTTCGGTATACGACACAGTCTTTATATGTGCTCATAATTCTTACACGATTATGGTGGGGATTTCCATAGCAAGCATAAGAATTACTGCGAGATCAGTCTGTGGATATTATTTTCTTTGAATTGTCTGTATTGAAATGACATAAAATATAGCCTTTACAAATTTATGTAGTTTATCATGAGTGAGTTGGTGAGTGAGTTTAGTTTTACGCCACACTCAGCAATATTCCAGCTGTATGGCGACGCTCTGTACATAATCGAGTCTGGACCGGACAGTCCAGTTACTCAACAGCATGAGCATCTTACGACAAACAAGGGTTGCTGAAGATCAATTCTAACCCGGATCTTCACGGGGTGAAATGTATTATGGATGCGTCGAACTATTGTTGTATATTTTCCAGGAAGGCTTTCTCTTGTTCTCTGGACAAAGTATGTTTGAACTAAAGCCGACAAGATCAGCCTCTGGTGATGTCCAGTACACACTTACATCTACAACAGTGCACAACAAACAGATCGATATTCGTGGTAAGGAGTTTTCTGACATGCCTAAAACAGATATAAATACTGCATTCACCAAATGAAAACAGGTATAAATACTGCATTGACCAAATGAAAACAGAATCGTCTTAGAATATCGAATGTTTTGATGCTCTGACTGAAACATATTCCGCCATACAAGACTGACCTTCTAATCACTTGGCCTTCGTATTTACATTCAATGTTTTGAAAATTATCCAAAAATCCCTGATGTCATATTTCCGTCTGATTCTCTTTTCTGTCTGGAAAAGATTCATACCCATTTATACAAGTTTTGCAATTTCCTTACATGATGCACCTGTAATGAACCTAAACGACCTAAATCCAAGTGTCTTATTTTTATCTTTGAAGACATATCGCAGTTCTGGTTCAGTTTGTATTGTTCATTGTTGCTCGTGCCCCTACTACATGTTGTTTACTTTGCTTCAGTTACATTGGTGTTCTTTACTCCCACAGTACGTTAATCAAATTGAATACATTACCAATAATACTGAATATAAAATTATAATACTTATATAATAATAAATAATTATAATATGTATTCAAACTGTTTAAATGTTTATTCGTTGAAGAGTTAGGTGGTGGAGACAACCTTTCTTATATAATTTGATAAATAGGTTCTTGATTACTTTGAATTTCGTGAACACAACCTTTTCACATGAATATGCAGTACAGCACATGCAGGACTGGTTCTGAACAATCTAAGAATCCTTAGGTGTGATAACAGGTAAAAAAACTCCTGACGAATTGTTACCATTAAGGTTAACAACTATTACAACAGACACATAAATGTTAACACCAATCCCAACAAACACATAAAGGTAAACACCAATCACAACAGACACATAAAGGTAAACACCAATCACAATAGACACATAAAGGTAAACACCAATCACAACAGACACATAAAGGTAAACACCAATCACAACAGACACATAAAGGTAAACACCAATCACAACAGACACATGAAGGTAAACACCAATCACAACAGACACATAAAGGTAAACACCAATCACAACAGACACATAAAGGTAAACACCAATCACAACAGACACATAAAGGTAAACACCAATCACAACAGACACATAAAGGTAAACACCAATCACAACAGACACACATAAAGGTAAACACCAATCACAACAGACACATAAAGGTAAACACCAATCACAACAGACACATAAAGGTAAACACCAATCACAACAGACACATAAAGGTAAACACCAATCACAACTGACACATAAAGGTAAACACCAATCACAACAGACACATAAAGGTAAACACCAATCACAATAGACACATAAAGGTAAACACCAATCACAACAGACACATAAAGGTAAACACCAATCACAATAGACACATAAAGGTAAACACCAATCACAACAGACACATAAAGGTAAACACCAATCACAACAGACACATAAAGGTAAACACCAATCACAACAGACACATAAAGGTAAACACCAATCACAACAGACACATAAAGGTAAACACCAATCACAACAGACACATAAAGGTAAACACCAATCACAACTGACACATAAAGGTAAACACCAATCACAACAGACACATAAAGGTAAACACCAATCACAACAGACACATGAAGGTAAATAAACACCAATCACAATAACAGACACATAAAGGTTAACACCAATCACAACTGACACATGAAGGTAAACACCAATCACAACTGACACATAAAGGTAAATACCAATCACAACAGACACATAAAGGTAAACACCAATCACAACAGACACATAAAGGTAAACACCAATCACAACAGACACATAAAGGTAAACACCAATCACAACAGACACATAAAGGTATACACCAATCACAACAGACACATAAAGGTAAACACCAATCACAACAGACACATAAAGGTAAACACCAATCACAACTGACACATAAAGGTAAACACCAATCACAACTGACACATAAAGGTAAACACCAATCACAACTGACACATAAAGGTAAACACCAATCACAACAGACACATAAAGGTATACACCAATCACAACTGACACATGAAGGTAAACACCTGAGTAAATGGTGGTGTTGTATGTCCAGGTCGCCGTAGAGAGAATGGTCGATCAGGGAATGGTCGATCAGGGAGTGGTCGATCAGGGAATGGTCGATCAGACAGTGCCTTGATGAGGATGGCATCACACTCATTGAGAAAGAAGCGCCAGATTCAGTCGCCAGTCTACGTGGACGTCATAGCAGTTATAGAGTTCTCAGTGTATAAAAGGTAGTTAACTTCACCAATATCTATGTATCCAAAGAGACTGGAAACAGTCATATTGCATGGTCTACTAACGCCAACACCGTTACATTCACAACAAAGCCGGCAATTTCATGAGAGATGTAGAAATTCAAATTCTAACAATGTCAAACCAATCAACTATACATATTACGGTACTGGCTTCCCTTGTGTTTCACAGATGGTTTTCCAGAGCAACCCAACCGACCCAAGCCTTAAAGGATCAGGAAACAAAACAAGGCCTCAGAAGACACTTTGCACATCTTGTAAACGGGGTGAGGTTTCTTGCAGTGTTCCCTAGGGGCACTCCAGGATAGAACAGGTCAACAAACACAGATGCTGGTCGCACAAGCGACCAAACAGATCGAGCTGTAACCTTGAGTGTGTCGACGATTTAGAAAAATAAAAATAACATTCATGCCCATAGGGTTGAAATCTAGAAATGTCTTATTAAAAGATTTGAGTGTCAGTCAGGTTAAGTAAAATGCACGTTTCTCTTTCCACAATAGGTAGATCTCCGTTATAAGGCGGCGTCCCCGTTATACAACATAAACCTGGTGGGGTATATCATTGAGGTAAGATGTTTGTCTCCAGTTGCTTTCTTTCACAAACATACAACACGTTTACTGAACACACTCTGGTGTATCACAAGTAACGGTTACAGTTTGTGCCAGTTATGTGTGGTGTATAGCGACTGTACGTGTGTAAATATACAACACCACACGATGTCGTCACTGTACACAGACACACGATGTCGTCACTGTACACAGACACACGATGTCGTCACTGTACACAGACACACTATGTCGTCACTGTACACAGACACGATGTCGTCACTGTACACAGACACACTATGTCGTCGCTGTACACAGACACACGATGTCGTCGCTGTACACAGACACACTATGTCGTCACTGTACACAGACACACTATGTCGTCACTGTACACAGACACACTATGTCGTCACTGTACACAGACACACGATGTCGTCACTGTACACAGACACACGATGTCGTCACTGTACACAGACACACTATGTCGTCACTGTACACAGACACACGATGTCGTCACTGTACACAGACACACTATGTCGTCACTGTACACAGACACACTATGTCGTCACTGTACACATGATTCTCCAATGGTTACGCATAAACAATATTGCCTTAAAGTCACAATAAAAACACAAATATTGGACAGGTTAACCGATTAATTTTCCGATGCACGAAGTCGAACACACCAATTCTAGTTCCGCACGAAATGTCACCTGCTTCAAAATATCTCTGCATAGAGCACTATGTATTGAAAAATATTCCAGTTTTAATAACTGGATAGATGTACGTTTAAAAAACACAAACATGTTATACAAAATCATCCAATCACAGCTGTCAGATGATTCTGTCTGCACTGTTAAGGCTTGTGAAAGTGCGGAATATGATTTAGTGTAGTATAACCTACCATATACAGTTGCTTGATGAGCGATTGTTGATAGACCAATAAATAGTAGACACGAATACTATTTCATAATATTTCCGCAAGACATGATAATCATGAGGCAGTGTTGATATCTTTACTACATACGCCGCCTGATTCACTTCAATTTGCGGATACAGAATTCTGTTAGTGACACAAAACATTTACCAATTACTGTATGTATCATGGTACTCTATGTACCAGTACTCAATTACCTGTATGTATCATGGTACTCAATGTATCAGTTACTGTATGTATCATGGTACTCAATGTACCAGTTACTGTATGTATCATGGTACTCAATGTACCAGTTACTGTATGTATCATGGTACTCAATGTACCAGTTACTGTATGTATCATGGTACTCTATGTACCAGTTACTTACTGTATGTATCATGGTACTCCATGTATCAGTTACTGTATGTATCATGGTACTCTATGTATCAGTTACTGTATGTATCATGGTACTCAATGTACCAGTTACTTACTGTATGTATCATGGTACTCTATGTACCAGTTACTGTATGTATCATGGTACTCAATGTATCAATTACTGTATGTATCATGGTACTCAATGTATCAGTTACTGTATGTATCATGGTACTCTATGTATCAGTTACTGTATGTATCATGGTACTCAATGTACCAGTTACTGTATGTATCATGGTACTCTATGTACCAGTTACTTACTGTATGTATCATGCTACTCTATGTATCAGTTACTGTATGTATCATGGTACTCAATGTACCAGTTACTGTATGTATCATGGTACTCTATGTACCAGTTACTTACCGTATGTATCATGCTACTCTATGTATCAGATACTGTATGTATCATGGTACTCAATGTACCAGTTACTGTATGTATCATGGTACTCTATGTACCAGTTACTTACTGTATGTATCATGGTACTCTATGTATCAGTTACTGTATGTATCATGGTACTCAATGTACCAGTTACTGTATGTATCATGGTACTCTATGTATCAGTTACTTACTGTATGTATCATGGTACTCTATGTGCCAGTTACTGTATGTATCATGGTACTCAATGTATCAGTTACTGTATGTATCATGGTACTCTATGTACCAGTTACTTACTGTATGTATCATGGTACTCAATGTACCAGTTACTGTATGTATCATGGTACTCAATGTATCAGTTACTGTATGTATCATGGTACTCAATGTATCAGTTACTGTATGTATCATGGTACTCTATGTACCAGTTACTGTATGTATCATGGTACTCAATGTACCAGTTACTGTATGTATCATGGTACTCTATGTACCAGTTACTTACTGTATGTATCATGCTACTCTATGTACCAGTTACTTACTGTATGCATCATGCTACTCTATGTATCAGTTACTGTATGTATCATGGTACTCAATGTACCAGTTACTGTATGTATCATGGTACTCTATGTACCAGTTACTTACTGTATGTATCATGGTACTCTATGTATCAGTTACTGTATGTATCATGGTACTCTATGTATCAGTTACTGTATGTATCATGGTACTCTATGTATCAGTTACTGTATGTATCATGGTACTCTATGTACCAGTTACTGTATGTATCATGGTACTCTATGTACCAGTTACTTACTGTATGTATCATGGTACTCTATGTATCAGTTACTGTATGTATCATGGTACTCTATGTACCAGTTACTGTATGTATCATGGTTCTCAATGTATCAGTTACCGTATGTATTATGGTACTCAATGTATCATTTAAGGATGAGCTGTCACCCAAACCGTTCGAAAACGCCACAGTTAATGAAACGAAGATAGAAGGCAACCAACTTCTCAATGACATCATCAACTGGAAGGCTGACACACCAGGGTTCCCTGACAATGACCACGTTGTTGTGTTCACGGCGTGAGTTGTTCTAAATATGTAATTTACACTTTGCCTTGGTCTGTCTTGATGTTTGTTTTCATTCGTTAACTCCATTGCTTTATCGATGGTCCTTTATGGCTGACTGAGTTGCTCAATCACCTTAAACTGTATCTAATTTACACTTTGCCTTGATCACCCTTCATTGGTTGTGGTCCTGATTTTCTTTGCTTGTATATTTGTGGTACTGATTTTTGTCCAAGATTATGCCCTGATATGGCGTCCAAAATGGCGTTACCTAACTAATTAAGTGTGACCCTATGTCCATCAGTGAGTGAGTGAGTGAGTATAGTTTTATTCCACTTTTAACAATATTCTAGCAATAACACGGAGGGGGACACCAGAAATGGGCTTCGCACATTGTACACATGTGGGGAATGGAACTCTTTAACGACAAGGCTACCCACAGCCCCCCGTGTCCATCACTGTGATGATACTCTATCCAGGAAACCCTTTGTCTGTGCTCCAAGTTAATATCATATGTTAGAAGCACTGTCTTGGCATGAGTTGTTCCATCACTGTGATGATACTCTATCCAGGAAGCCCCTTGTCTGTGCTCCAAGTTAATATCATATGTTAGAAGCACTGTCTTGGCATGAATTGTTCCATCACTGTGATGATACTCTATCCAGGAAGTCCCTTTGTCTGTGCTCCAAGTTAATACCATATGTTAGAAGCACTGTCTTGGCATGAATTGTTCCATCACTGTGATGATACTCTATCCAGGAAGCCCCTTGTCTGTGCTCCAAGTTAATATCATATGTTAGAAGCACTGTCTTGGCATGCTCCAAGTTAATATCATATGTTAGAAGCACTGTCTTGGCATGAATTGTTCCATCACTGTGATGATACTCTATCCAGGAAGCCCCTTGTCTGTGCTCCAAGTTAAAATCATATGTTAGAAGCACTGTCTTGGCATGCTCCAAGTTAATATCATATGTTAGAAGCACTGTCTTGGCATGAATTGTTCCATCACTGTGATGATACTCTATCCAGGAAGCCCCTTGTCTGTGCTCCAAGTTAATATCATATGTTAGAAGCACTGTCTTGGCATGAATTGTTCCAGGCTCGACTTGTTTGACGTAGACGAAGCCGGAGTCGCCACAGACCTGGTGGGTGAGTGTAGCTTTATACTTTGGATTGACATTCTACCTATTATAGACAATCAACACATAAACATTTATTTATTAAATTCTTTAATATGATATCAAAATGAAAACAAACTGTGGTCATTGAATATTTTGACCCTCCGCGTACAGGATACGAACGTATTTTGCTCTTTTATTTTTGTCTCATACAGAAAGGCTTAAGACCTTTCAAACTGAAATTATACAGGAATTTCACAATCACATGTTTGCGTCGCAATATGTGCGATCCCTTCACAAGTTTTACTATAAAGAAGTCCATGAAAAAATGTTCCTCTACAAGTTTTGGTATGATTGTTTTCCTGTTAATCTGTCGTAGAGAGAATACTTCTAACGTCCGTATGCCAGGTGAAGGTAATCACTATATACAGTATACATGTATGCATGTTTCATTTCTTCATAAATGCCTTCCCAATGCACATGGTATCAGCATTTGGTAACACTATGTAGTTTTAAATGTCTAATGGTGGGTTAACCTGGTTTGAAGTTCATTTCCGGTATCCAGGCTGTGGATTTACTGGAATATTCGAAAAAGAGGCGTAACTGCTGATATGTGTTTCATTGTTCCCACCCGTATATTGTTGCAGGATACGCTGAAATAGGAGTAGTATGTCAGTACCCGGAAAACAGCGTGTCGGCTGTGGAGTACACAGACAGCCTGGTGGCCGATATGCTCGTCACAACACACGAAATCGGACATGCGTAAGTAGACTACGAAGACATATTGACATTCTTACATTAGCTTTGATCCGTCAGTGGTTTAGAATCTTATGTAAATATCACGTAAACTGTACTACTTAGGTCCCGATCCACAAAACGTTCGTAGCGCTACGACATTCGTAAGCCTATGATAAACTATGGAGTTACGACAGGTCGTAACATTACGAACGCTTTGTGGATCGGGACCCCGGGGCCGGGACCTCTTGCATTCATACTGATCCGTCGGCAGATTACACGTCAGAGGCACTGCCAGTACCAGACAAATGTATATTGGGCAAGTGAGTGAGTGAGTCGGTGAGTCTAGTTTTACGCCGCTTTTAGCAATATCACGAGTTAGACACTAAAGACATTGTACCCATGTGGGGAATCGAACCCGCGTCTTCGGCCTGACGAGAGGATGTTTTAACTACTGGGCTACCCCAGCGACCCTATATTGGGCAGGTATTTGTTACTTTTCCATCATCATCGCATATAACAGATAATTATGTGGAAATCTAGTAAACAGAAACTGGTATTTCGCAGGCTCGACGCCCTTCATGACGGCGACGGGAATGCATGTAACTCTTCACATAACTACATCATGTCCAGTGGCGAGTACCCCGACTCCCAGGATCTCGACAGCAACAACTACTACATCTTTTCAACATGTTCTTTACGCTACATCCAAAACTTCATTGAAAACATCCTAGCAAGCGGGTTGGTATGAAAGGCGAAACAAGGAAATATCGAATTAACAGTCTCCGTATCCGTGTACTCCGCATCGAACCCGGACCTTCTGAGTCACGAGCGAACACTTCACCCCTTAGGCTACCATACCAACCCTCAAATGCAACAGGAAGCTTCTATTTTAAACATGCTGATTGTTTTATATTTTTAGTAAGAAAATACCGTTTGTAAAAAACATTTTGTCGGTCATTACGGTTGCCAAACCTTGTGTGACCACAGTTTTCACGTGATGTCACAAATTGTTATATTTTTAAGCACATTGTTCGAGTATCGGGTGCAACCTGTACCTTGTGTCATCACTGATTGTCAGCGATCCATTTTGCCATCTTACGCCCAAGAGCATGCATTGGCAGATAATCGACACTTGTTACCTGAGTCGTTTGGTTTGCGTGTATTTATATATGAATGCCGACATGTCTATTATCAGATCTGTTGAAATAACATTTCATAACTCAGGTAATTCTTAAAATACAGTTTGGAAGGTAATATGGTTCGGACAGTGTGTACATTATTAGGAAGGACTCAGTGTTGGCGTTCTCGACGGAGGCCATCGGATCCTAGTGCAACTAAGGGAAGTAACTGTGCATACTGTATTACACGAGCATTACACCCAGGCCTCGTCATTAGAGTCATTATAACGACATTGTAGAATATTTGCTAGTCTTTCAACACGAGCACCTCAGTATAACGTACTATTGTGATATATCCTATATAATATCTGCCTCTGTATATTTTTCAGTACAGATACCCAAAAGCAATGCTTACAGAAACCACTCGAGCCGGCGTCTGTGACAGACATCACGGGGACGATGCCGGGACAGCTGTACGACGTCCACACACAATGTAAAATGATGTATGGGCCGGGCTACTTCATGAATTTAGTAAGAACAATGTAGCTATCAGTACAAACAGAGATCATGCTTGGACGCATCATGTGGTATACATGTGTGAAATCTGGAGTGAGTGAATATTACCTGACGCCGCATAAGCAATTCTGCAGCTATTCGCAGCGTGGTGCCAAAAATGCTTATGACACGTTTCATTGTTTATTGTGTCACAATGACGTTAGATATTTCATTTACAATGAACGTGACATTTGCAGGATGTCGATATTGGTGGTTCTGAAAACATATGCAAGAGAATGGCCTGTGGCAAGGAAGAGTTTGAGATGTTCCACGACGCTGCCGATGGAACAACGTGTGGCAATAAAAAGGTACGTCAACTGTGTGTCTGTACTCACTTAACACCAGTACCTTGAAAAACTGAATGTATTTTTCTGTTGACTGGTGTAATGATTGTTGTGAATGTTTACAAAAGTTGCTAGTATAAATATAACAACAACTCCTACTACCACTACGCCTGCTGCTACTACTACCACTACGACTACTACTACTACTACCGCTACCACTACTGCTGTTACTACTACTACTACCAGGGGCGGTGGGGAAGCCTAGTGGTTAAAGCGTTCGCTCATCACGCCGAAGGCCCAGGTTCGATTCCCCACATGGGTACAATGTGTGAAGTCCATTTCCGGTGTCCTCAACCATGATATTGCTGGAAAATTGCTAAAAGCGGCGTAAAATTAAAACTGACTCACTCACTACTACTACGACGACTACAACTACGACTATTACTACTACTACTACTACTACCACTACCACTGTTACTACGACTACTACTACGACCACTACGACTATTACTACTACTACTACTGCCACTACAACTGTTACTACTACTACGACGACTACTACTACGACGACTACGACTATTACTACGACTACTACGACTATTACTACTACGACGACGACTACTACTACAACTACTACGACTATTACTATTTCTACGACGACTACTACTACAACCGTGATGTCTCAAACAATAAGGAAACAATGACAAAATGGAAATATCCATCTCCCGCTACCGGTTTTTTTCCTCCATGTAAATCTTAAAACCCTTATAGGTCCGGGGTAGAATGAACCTTCAGTATCCCATACTTGTCGTAAGAGTCGACTAACGGGTTCGGGTGGCCAGGCTCGCTGACTTGGTTGACATATGCCTTCGGTTCCCAATTGCGCAGGTCGATGATCATGCTGTTGATCACTGGATTGTCTGGAATATTGCTGAGTGCGGCGTAAAACTAAACTCACACACTCTTAAACCTATTCGTTCAAAAATAGCACATGAACGTCTTGCACTTGTAATTTCAGTGGTGTGTTGCTGGGGAGTGTGTGTTTTCAATAGATGCACCGGAACAAAACAATCGTAAGTGAAGTTCCATAGATCATTCTGCTTTTATGTGTCTACGGGGGCCTGTGGGGTAGCCTATAGGTTAAAGCGTTTGCTCGTCACGCCGAAGGCTCGTGTTCGATTCTTCACATGAGTACAAAGTGTGAAGGCTATTTCTGGTGTCCCCCGCCGTGATATTGCTGGAATATTGCTAAAAGCGGCGTAAAACCATACTCACTCACCCACTCATTGTGTGTCTCCGACCTGTGTCAGTGTAACACCTTTCATAGTATGTGAGATACATATGTCGGCATTTGGTGTGTCAGAAGAACAGCAATGGGACACTTAGCAGAGGCTTATGGAGAGGGCGAATACTCAGAAACCTAGAATCGTAACAGTGCTGAATCTTTAGATGTAAATCAATACCATCGGATACAACCGTCACTAAGGGAAGCACCTTTGTACAATGTGTCACAACGGATTATACGCTCAGGTTTCAGGCCTCGGAGAGATCATATACATCCATTTTGAAGCATGAAGGACGTGTGGCCGAAACATTTCACAATGTGCAACGTATTCCGACAAATTCCTCTGTGTGTGTACTAAATGATTACTCATTACATCATTACCCTGCACCACCAAACCTGTCCACTTCCTGTAGGTTGTTTTGAGCGTGTTTCCCAAGACGTTTAAAGCACGAAGTCTTCAGTTTGTACTGAGAAGCAAAATTCGTATCCATCCACTGATTGCGTTGTTGCGATTTTGTCAGTCTTGGCATGATTTTACTTTTTACTAGCTTCACTGATAGATATATGAAACCCATCGTTTTCACAACTCAGCAATTCATGTTGCACGTTCATTCCATGGTTTTGTTTGTGTTTGGTCGCCACGCTCCCAGTCAGCTGCGTTTTCGCGTTTCCCCGTCATCCCCCGATGCATGCAGACATAAGAAATTGACATTCAGTACTTATTTTGCATGAATATCAGTAAACCTCTATTTCCATGTTTTCTACTTTTGTGTTTCCTTTTCTTTTCCTTTTTTCATATTTATTTCCTTTTCTTTTTCTTTTTTTTTTGGGGTGTATATATTGACATGTTCCGGTTGTGTGTAAGTGCGTGCATGCGTCTGTATTGAATGCTCCAGAGAACTATGGTTGAACGTGATGATCCACTTTGGTACTTGTCACTATTTTCAGCCGACTGTCTGTATGGAGACCAGCCTGTAGTGTACCCGGACAACGAGACCTGTGAGGAGCTGATCAATGCGACACCACGCAACTGCTACAGTTATGATTACTTGAATGTCTGCTGTAAGACATGTCTTGACAACAAGAGGAATGATGGTACTCCTTTCTGATTGGGATTTCTCCATTTGATTCATCCCAAGCATTGTACAGAACGTGCGCGCCGAATTTTTACTTTAACTAGTAATATATTCAAGATAATATCTAATATGCGTCACATTAAAATGATGGATTGTATATGCACAGTGGCCATATTAGCAAAATAATTTGTTATTGTAAACATTGGTATAATTATAGTATGTTGTATTTATCTGTTATAATTAGATTTCTGCTTTGTGAGATTATTAACGACGAATAGCCGCATCACTGATAGAATGTGTCATGACAAGTTAATTGATAAAAGCATGTCGATTTGGATAAATAGAAGTCCTTACACCAACAGAATGCTCAGAGCCAACTCTATCATTTCTTTGGGTGATAAAGCCAAAACCTATTGATCAATTTTTAAGGAGTAACTATTTTCTGATATCGTTCAGTAATGGTTAAAATGTTAATAGCCAATCCGCTTCCATTGTACCACCTCGAGCTGGGCATTGGATAGACCAATGAAACAGGCCCATCTGAGTCACACCTAGAGTTTAGCTTGCAAATATTTCATTGGTAGAATGACTGGCAGAAACTGACATTCGTTAGAGTAAGGTGTTCGGTGTCTGAATCCCCTTGGTGACACATGGTTTATGAAACTATTGTATCACTACAGGAGGTAGCAGGGAAAACAATGTTCAGTTGGGGTGTCATTGACAATTCAGCTGGTCGTGCCCGGCAAAAGACAAAGAGCCACGTCTTGTTAATAAATGATGGCACGATGATCAGGGGAGAACACAGGCGGTATTCCTGTCTTGACAGACGAACGTTGTTTCTATTGCAGAATGTCCCTATGGCGACAACACCTTAACTGACCCGTGCGAATATAGCAGTTGTGCCACTTCCGGTTCCGACTACAGAATAAGGTGTTGTGACACTTGCAGCATTTCTACCACGACTACAACGGTATCAACGACAACCACGACTACCTCAACTACTACCACAACTACAACAACCACGACCACACCAACTACTACCACAACTACAACAACTACACCAACTACTACCAAAACTACAACTACACCAACTACTACCACAGCTACAACTACACCAACGACTACCACAACTACAACGACTAGCACGACAACATCTACCACGACTACAACAACCACACCAACTACTACCACAACAACAACGACTACACCAACAACTACAACTGGCACAACACCACTTTCGTCATCCACAACTAGTCCAAGAAGTGTGACAAGTGCAGCTACAACCACGTCAGCAGCAACAACGCCAGACACTTCAACTTCACCTTCTGCAGACACAACGGCCTCTCCTCCCAGTGGTGAGTTAAGCAGATATCCAGAATTACTATCTGTTCACCAGAAACAAATGCTTGACGTAAGAGGTGACAAAGTTGGGGATCTTTGTTCATACCATCTTTCCCCGATTTGTTTGTCACAGACGTTATTAATCACAGGCCGCCGTGATATAATAGAAATAATGCTGTTAAACAACAAATGCAAAAACACGTGATGACAAAGTAAATGTTGTGTTTTCTGACGTGGGCTTTTTCAACTTTGATTCGTACCTGCACATGTCTTTTGGAAGTGTACGCAATGAGCCGATGTTTCGGATGTAGCCTAAGTGTGTAATATCCAACAAAAATATACTGAAGAGCCGCTATCAGCCACATTCCAGTGAGTGAGTGAGTTTAGTTTTACGCCGCTTTTAGCAATATTCCAGCAATATCACGGCGGGGGACACCAGAAATGGGCTTCACACATCATATCCATGTGGGGAATCGAACCCGGGCCTTCGACCTGACGAGCGAACCACTAGGCTAGCACACCGCCCCGCCACATACTAGTCATATGACGGGACCTGTAAAGTATCGAGTCTGGACAATGCAGTCCAGTTATTAATATAGAGAACAAAGGTCCACGCCGTCGAGGTACAATGGAGAAAAACAGACTGACAAGGAAACAGTCATCTCCTGCAACTTGTTTCTCGTTTAGCATTTGTTTCCTTCACTGAAATGTACAGTAGTGTTATGTTGATGCATACTTTTTATGATGGCTGAAAATGAATGGAATTTATATAAAATGAGGCAATCAATTACGTTCAGCACCCGTTTGTTTACAGATTTCTTGACCGAAACACAAAAAATAATCATTGGTGCGAGCGTCGCGATAGGTCTGGTGATTCTCATCATCATTGCTGTCGTCGTCTGTGTCAAAAGGTGCGTACAGTAATCTTCTAAGTTAATGTACATGTACAGTGGACATACAGGAAAATAATTTGTTCCTGTAAAAATCGGTATAATTGGAGTATGTTATATTTTTCTGTTAATAATTATATTTCTTCTTTGTCAAAATATTGATTACAAAAAGCTGAATGTGTTATTTGCTTCCGTCATTTTCCCGAAACAAGGGAGTTAACTGACTCCTGTTTCCACTGTTATGCTCAGTTATCCCCCTTGCCTTGGGAAAATGGCGTCTGTGGGTACATCTGACACAACAGAATGCTTGTATTTGTACGGGCTTGGTGTTCCTGCTTAAACAGAACTGTGGACACTTGCACTTGGTCATCACATGCTACAACAGTTACTATAAACATTTATTTCAGAAATCATTCACAATGTAGCATAGTCATTTTTAATTTATCAACCGCTATAACTGTTGTGATATTATACCAACATATACCCGGTCAGATGACGTGTAGCTGGCCGATTTCTCGTTTACTGCGATTTGGCGACAATACACACAGCATTGTTTGTGAAGTAATATTTCTTTTTTTTAAAACAATAACCTCTTTCTTGTCAACTCTTTCAGAGGCGTTTGTAAAACACGGACAAAAGGAAAGGAACCGAAGATGCGAACTGAAGATTTTGATAACAGGGCTCCCCCTCTAGGCGTGTCTTCAGGGGTGACTCCTCATACCAGCCACGTTGTTAATGTTGGCTGATTGGGCTGAGCGATATTACCCAGTACAATAAGTCCCATTGATGCACAATCATAGTTTTAAGCAGCGACAGTCTTAGGATCAACTACAACTGTCATGTATACAAACATGTTTTTTCACTTGTTGTTTAAATAGTCATATAGATCCACACCAAGAAATATAATCGGGTGTTACTTATTTCCATCATTTTTTATCGCTAATTCAAGAACATTATATAGGCGATATCCCCATACTTTAGTCTCACCATTGCTCTAGCAGTATGAAGCCGGGTCACATGGTGTTGATCTCAATCTCAATTGATACGGGTTTCATTATGCTGACAAACTGACTTTCAAAACTTAATGGCAATTAGATTTCATAATCGTTATTCCTGACATATTTAGACGTCAAGATCAGATCAACTTGAGCAAGGTGTCACCACTCAATTTCAGTGATCCATTAATATTCTTCTCATCCGTATTTTGCCTAAGTCAAAGGTGTTTTATTGTATCGAAGACCATCAGCCCATATACAAGTTTTCATAAATACACTGGTTGAGAATATACTGATTAGTAGATACAGTGGAAATGAAAAGATATATAACATTCATTTAACAATTGGTGGTAATCAGGAGGACCTTTTAGAGTAAGATAAATCTGAAATCCCATTCAACAAGTTATTTCTTAGGTCCATTCCATGTTTTACAAATAGAGATAATCTAAATATTACATCGGCATCATCATCGAATGATGCCTACTGGAGTCTGTTTCGGCTGATGATTGGGACACACAAGTCAAAACATTGATTATACAACAGTCTCCTTTCCTGTTTACTGGGTTCCGTCCTGTTGCGCAACTTAGTACAATAACCAGTCCAGAATTTTGAGACCAATTCATTTTAAATGGATACATAAATATTAATCAGTATTATTTGATACATCTAAGAACTTGTATATTGCAACACTACGCTCCTTCTAATCCTTGCAAACACGTCGTGCAGCGTGCTCTGTCGTACAGCGAGCACTGACAAACGGAAACCTGTAAATCGTGGAAATCTCAAAACGAGGCTCTGTCGCTAGAAAGGTTTATGGTATGGTACACGGAATTGATATTGTATCAATCACATTGTGCGTACAGAACTACTCTGAATAAGCGCAAAACACATAACAGGTGTAACCAGTGACCCAGATGCATTAGGAATCATTTTACGACCCAAACAAACAGGGTCAGTCTGTGACGTCTTAGTTGAGAGGTTATGCTGCCTACACCTCGCCATAAAATATAGAAATACGATGTTATTAAAGCTTATATTTAAAATTTATTTGTAAATACCATTTTCTTATAACACAAGGAATTGAATTCAGTGTAAACCATAGTTGTTTGTGATGACTAGTTTGGCTCACACGCGAGAAAATTCTTGATTGGCTGAAAAGTAGGTCATTGTCTGAATAGGATAATGAGACTCGTGTTTCGGTTTGCACTGTTTGGTAGGGCGGTGGGGTAGCCTGTTCGCTCATCACGCCGAAGACCTGGTTCTATTCTACATGGGTACAATGTGAGGGGTGTGTGTGTTTCGAACACACACACACACACACCTTGAAAATGACTTAAGACCACATTGAAGATGTTGTGTTGGTGTACTTTCACACTTTGCTGGGGCCAATTTTAGCCTTTTACTGGCATTAAACACATTTTCTACTTTTCTTACAGATTCACAATATACTTTTTCATTGTATTTGTAGTCCTCAACTTGATGGATACCTCCTATAAATATTTTATTCGTTTTTCCATTTCTGGTGTTTAGGGCTTTTTCTTATTCCTTAAAAAATCACGTTTGTGTTCAAAATACTGATCGTCTAACTTGTAGGGCTGGGACGGATACTCGGCCACCATGAGTACCCGGATAGGGAGAGAACTCAGTAATGACAAGGGCAGGTAACTCTAACCTAGAGCAATATGGACGACTCGCATGCTAAGTTGAGTGTTTGGGCTCATTTTGAGCTTGATGCAAATGGCAAGAGAACCAACTGCCGACTCTGTGGTATCATGTCTGAAATTGATAGTACAGTCTGCTTATGGTTTTGAGATTTATCAGTGTTAGACCCTGCTGGTGAATTCTACTGAAGTGGTGAAGGTGTGGGACTTGTGCTACTCCTGGGCTTCATCCCTTATGAAGCTGACACGCCAAGATCGGGATATACATGTACTTAATCTCATAATTTAACACAGTTACAAATTTTAAGACCCATACGGTTTTTCAATCTAATATGTCAAGCTACTGCGGAAGCTGTACAAGGTCAATGCAAAACATCTTGCACTAAAACACAACCTAAACAATAAACGTGTTCATTACATTGTGTATTTGTGTTCATTGCTTATCAAGCTTTTAAGATTACATGTACATTGAATTTTGTCTTTAGTTTCTATTTTATTTCAATTTCATGTAACACAGCTTTTACATTTGCGTTTAACATGAACACATTGACTATTAAAGAGATTGCAATTAAATGATTGTATGTGTTGGGAATATCAATTAAAACTAAGGATTTAACATTCTGATTTGCAAATACAATGTTCGACTGGTTATCATTACAATAAGAAGAAAGATGATCAGAAATAGAAGCAGAACTCACGTAACATATACATTTTATAGTTTAAAGGTCACATGCAACGTAAAACACAACTTTGCAGATTCTGATACCTTTCGGTATGGACTAACCGAAACAAATCATCAAAAATGAAAATTCAACTTATAAAGTTGAAAAATAACGCAATGAAAAAAACCGCGCGAAATCGGAGTTCAAACGATTCACTACTTTTCCCCCAGCGTTTGCGGGGGAATTCAAGTGGTTTCAACAGCTGGGCTGCGCTCATAGCACGTGCGCAGTGAAATAGGTTCGCGCAACTTGGAAGCGGGCTGTCCGGTGAATACTCGGTGAAGGCTTTGGTGTGAGCTATTTTTCTAATGTTTTGTTAATATCTCACAGGCGCGAGCTTTTTATTTGTATAACAGTAAATTAACTGTTTATATAATTTCATTTGTCTATTTCACCACACGTTCTTCTTACCGAGTCACTTTCTCAGTTCGATTCTTAAAAGCAATGTCATTATTTAGCGTTGACAGAATTTCTAACTGTGATATAGATATGTCGTTGTCACAGACAAAACTCAATGTCTGTTTTATTGACACCTGTATGTCTGCCTGCCTGTCTGCTAATGACAATATTCAATACACAGCTGCTATCACTGACCACATGCAATTTGAACTTAACACCAATCAGGCTATACACCAAAATGCATTGATTTATGGCCCGAGTTCGGTCTCTGTCACATTATGTAATTACACAGACAGGCAGGTGTGATACTTGAACACATGACATGTTATGATGTCTGTTGATTGCAAAATGTTATACAAAAAAAATGAGCATGTATTTACAAAACCCAACATCTCTATATATACACACACAATAAGCCGCGAGGGCATCTGCAAATGAACCAGCCGTTACACTTGAGTGCACACCCACCCGCTCTGACTGGGTTCGGTATGGTGTCAGCCCGATCTGTCGACAAATGAAAAATAGGATGTTCCTAACCGTCACCACACAAAATGACTGTGTTGCCCACATTTACTAACGTTAGGTAATATACGTTTCATCCGGCGGCAATATGTACAACGTTGGAAATCTACGTATCATCTGGCTGTCAGATTTACACACGTTTAAAAGGGTGTTTAAATTAACGTACACTCAACTCTGTATTTACATGTATTTCACAGGTGTGTAAATCTGGCCATTGTTTTCATGTGTTTTCTAGCATGTGTAACGTATGTAAATGCTGTGATTGTAGGACATGCATTTCAATACCCTTGAAATCTCGTATGACCAGGGTTAGGTTTGTCATATATTTAGTACACGCGTAAATGGTTGGTAATGGATAAATAGTGTTACAAGATTTACACTTTTTTAACATGTATTTCAATGGTTCTGTAATGGAACTTTCACATATGGTTCGTTAGCGCGTCGGACCACGCCATAATGCACGGAGGTCATTTAGAAACACATGGCGAAGTGATACCCATGACTGAGCACCGCTATTAACGTGCCTGCCTTTCTTGACATACACATGATGTCTGTTTAAAAGGTTCAAATATTGGGTCTGTGGGCTAGAGCGATATGTATGTTAGGGAGTGTGCGTGTGTGGGCATGTGTGTGAGAGGGAGGGGTGTTTGATGGGGCAGGCCTATGGTGGGGTGATGGCGGTGGGGTACTGATAAGCCTTTCTGCAGCTGGCCAGTAGGTAATACCGTTTATACTTTTTGCAATGGAAATTACATTACACTTTAAATAACTGATCTTAGGTACACTTCTTATATATAACATGCAAGGAGAGACTGCTTATTGCAATAAAACACAGACAGATGTGTTCACACAGACATGAACCGGTAGGTCCCTAATTTTAGTGCACACCTGTATAAGTTATCAGACTGATCATAGCTGCACAAATTTTATTATCTATTCTTTTAAAAATGATTGTTCTAGGGTAGATTATAGAAAATTCTTGTGATTCTTGTGATTACAATTAGTTCATAAGCTTAGGTAACTACGCAGTTTCGATAATTACTGGAAGTTTACCACCTCACAGCATTTGTTACTCATGCGTTTTCATTTTCGCTTTTAGCTCTCTGATTTGTTATACATTACATAATTATTGGAATCATTTTGGCATCCCGATATCATGGAATAAATGTTTACTTATTAATCTATCAAAGTGCCAAAACTTATTGTCTGTATGTGTTACTGTTATTGAGTGAAACTGTTAAATGTACCTTCGTACAGAATTTCCAGGACATAGAAACTGAAAATTGCTAAATAAATGGAACACTAAATTTGATAAAAATTGCAAACAATTATTATTCATATACCAGTTTTAAAGTATCAGTGTGCAGATGTTCAATGGATATTAAGACCAAGTAAATTGGAAGATTCACAGACTAACAGTATTTCTTTACAGTATTTCCTTACAGACATATATGGAAAATTATTTTTACGGGTATGGAACGAATGGGGTAAAAAATCTGCAAAGCATCTGAGTCAGCTGAGATTATCCTTTAAAAACATCATATGTACATTTAACAATTACTTATCATTAATTGCAACCAAAACATTACATAAATGCCATATTTCCAGACAGCATGACATCACCTTTGGCCGGAGTTCCAAATATTTGACATCGAAACCTGTCAGTTAACGCAAAGGAAATAACCCTTGTGTTTTACAATGATGCCTTAATCATAGTCACAATGAAGCATAGGTTGCCATGTGTTTTGCAATATGACTGAGTCAGTGAAATACTAATATTTACCAAATAAAATTAATTGTAAGCCTTTCTTTAAGCAGTGAATTAACGCCATACATAGCTAGACTTGCTTAGATCATTAAAAAAAAGAAAAAAAGGGAAAAAAACACACAATAAAAACCTAACAACTTCATGCAAGGCATCAAAGATAATTCACAAACATAGTACAGGACCCTTCCCCTCATCAGCGTATTGTCTCACCACTTGCGAATTAAGCGTTCGCAGATGTAAGGCGTTAGCACTACAGTAAGGGCAGGGCGGAAGGGGAAATAAAATAGTTCTGTGACTGTGAGACACTCTGGGAAAATATGTGGAAAACCAAATCTTTTGGACAATAGACCATTGTTTGGGTATTTTAATTGTAAATATGATTCAAATATCTTAGCCTAAATTTCTATATCCTTACATATAATTCAAAAGTATAACAGCACGAGTATTCATTTTGTCTTTTGTCTTCTACCCGACCTTACTAGACTAACAACTAGTATCTGAAATGAACATATTTTACAGAAAAAAAGGTCATAGTAAAAAGGAAAAATATAATAAAAAAAGGAGCCCTGAGACATTCTCCTGAAGCTTTGGAAATCTACACTTGCCACATTTTTCTAGACTTGCGTGGGCTTGGATATATTTGCTTCAGGGTCTGTATGACAGACTACGTCCCTACATACGCTCAATCACATGTGTCTCCAGGTCACGGAGAATCATTGGTGCAGGGGCCCATATTGCAATTCTCGCGCGTTTGCATGTGTTGTTGACGCGGCATGGACGCGTTGAAACAAAACTATTTGATTATGATTCACAAACACATGCTCGTGATATGGTCGGAATCATTCCACGGATTAGCAGATATTTATCATGAAAACAGGTTTTAATGTAGGTGGCTTGAAACTTGCTTTTACAAATGCCAATAGATTCGATCACAATACTTTTCGTTTTACAACTTCTTTTCTCTTAACATGCTGACCACAAAACTGATTTAAATTCTAATCGCTGATTAAAGAGTAAGACAATAAATAGTATGTCAAATTATCGTTACCATGACAACCCTGTGATATTTTATGTAAGAGAGCTATAAATACGATGCTGGGTGTGGCAGTACTACTGCAGTTGATAATGTCTGTCGTAAATTTTAATAAGTTGCTTCAACGCTATCACTAATCACTGGGTATCTATACAACTATATGTGTGATGGAGAAGCACTTGCGTCGCTATAGTACATCGCGCACTACCCCTTTCTCTGTTGATCTTCTCAAGCGACTGTTACAAGTTTGAAGAATCCTGGTCAAAGTTGAAAAGTATTAAGACTATTCCCTAATATTCTGTAACATACACATTGTACCTAAAATGGGTAGAGCTTCCGTTCGGGGGAATATCAGAAGGACAGCGATACATTTATCTCCAATGTTGTAGACGGCACTCCACTTACTTAGGAAAACAATAACTTAATGAGATATTGCATTCATGTCGGAATCAATATTTTCGGCCCCAATCAGATGTGACCTTGAACATGCCAGGTCTGCGTCTTTGTCAGACTTAAGGTCTGCGAGTTGTTTAGCAGCACTTGGGCGTTATAGTCATATAGGCCTGCTCCAAACAACGGAATATTTATCTTTTGAGAAGGACTTCTCCGACGGGTAAAGGTACAGCAATGCAACATCACATTTACTTGTGTGACATTTGCTTTCGCAATCTGAGTTCATCGATCGTCAATTTAAACAGGACAATCAAGGCGAATTTAAGAAAGGCCCGGAGGTCCAACATGCCTGTGGTATACTCAGAGAACGCCCCCGCCTGTGCTATCGGGTCATAATCGCTACACGAAAAACACTATTTTTCATTTCATGTCTCACAGAATATATAATTTGATATGTGTTATCATATATGTGTTAATGAAACAAATGTGGACAACTTTAAGTTCATGTATGGCGTTATTACAGCAAAGGCTGACCGGAAGGAGAAAAATACATGGTTCAGGGACTGTGAGAGTAATAAGTAAGATCACATGCAGTGCAATCATATTCCAATTATGTACCGCCGAACAATAGTTAGTAGTGAGCTGAATAGACTTAAGAAATTACGAGTTGGTACTGTGGCATATTTGGCTGAGCTCTAAGAGAGATAAAGTGCTATTCTATTGGGACAGCTAGGGAAACTTGAGAGGACAAAGAGGCACCTCATCGCCCTTTGTTCACCGCTGAACCTTTTAATCCCTCGAAACAAGCACCTCACAAGATTTGCCAACACCGCAGACAAGACGTAACTGATACTGGTAGCAAGAGCGAGTGCAGCTTAATCAGGCGTGTTAGCTTGCGTAATACTGCTTTCTTTGTCAGGCTTTTTTTGTAATAAGAATAATGAGGTCACGTTGATGTGCAGCACCATAAATACTCGTATACTCCAGTAGAAAAACTATATAACTATACATAAATTATATGCATCGGGGACTGATTGTTTGCGTGTCTGGGGATTTAAGTCGACCATTTCAGATTAATGTCTATTAATACATTGCTCATCTCCTACGTGAAGTTTGTACAAGAGGTGGTGCGCGTGTAAACGTATGAAGTAATATCCGTTACATGTTCAACACGAATGGCGTTAAGATTAGCTTCACACTATCATCTGCGACTGACTATCTTCGATATTCATTGCGCGATCAAAGGTAACAAGAGTTTTTAAAACTCCCAGCGTTGTTGAGTGAGTGACTCAACATGGATTTATGCATAAACAACATACAGGGCATTGATTAGATTCATGTTCCCGTCATGTTCAGATATAACCACAAAGGAAAGACCAGCACGAACAAACACAGGCATTCACTACACGCTCTCGCTTTATGAGATATACGACGACAGATGGTTGTTGTCACAACATGTATTCAGTGAGTGTTCAATAGCAACACCAGTCAGTAGTTTACAAACTAAATAAAAAAAGGAAGGTTTCTTTTTATCCACTATTATGTGATACATTTAGCATGTGATAAGTTGTAGAAACGCTACACTTCAAAGAGGAAATAAACACAAGAACTTCCATTTGTTTTCCGTTGTCAGATCACATAATGCCAATGTCATCGCTGGGCGTGGGACGTGAAGTGACTGAAAAGCAAATCAGCTTGGAATACATTCTGTGTTTCAAAGACAGCTATTTAACATGAAGGACTAGTGTAAATTTTGCAGTAATGATTTTTAATTACGATCGAAATGGGCCGACCAATATGAATAATATCTCAAATCTATTACATGCCTATGAGTATGAAAGTCAAGTACATGCAATGCCTTGCAAATGGTATTGTCAAAGCGTTCGCTCGTCACGCCGAAAACACGGGTTCGATTCCTCCAATGGGTACAATGTGTGAAGCCCATTTTAGGTGTCCCCCGCCGTAATATTGCCGGAATATTGCTAAAAGCGGGTAAAACTAAACTCACCCACTCACGCCATTATAACCGACAGCCCCGACTATCTTGCCTTCGCCCATGTCCGTGTATGAACCATACAGAGACACATACAAATTGCATTTCTAGCATTGCCATCGAAAAACATAGTTTTATTGCTTCCTTTTTGAAACAGTTTCTGAAGAGAGAATACAATAGAACCATTCTGATTAACACATATAAGATTCAGATTTTAGATTCGCAAATCGTAATCGAGACGGGAAGCTATATGAGGACCTTAGGAGAACGCGTAACTTTTCAGTTGACACGAATTATTATCAGTGAAGATCTTACCGGACCCGAGCAGCGCTAGCTCGAAGGGCCCGCCAGCTTGTCTTGGATGAGAAAGTTGAGGCATCATGGCTGACCAGTGGGGTCATGCATCTTCATAAAGATGCTAGACGGGACGGCGAGAAAGGTGGCCAACAGCACTCCGATGAATTGTGCGAGTCTACTAAACTCAAGGTGGTGATTAGTCTGAGTCAAGACAAATGAATACTATTACAGTCATGAGATAACTTGTACGAGATACCCATCATGCTCTTGCACGATCTCACGAACAGTCACTGTCGATAGTCATCATGACTCCATGCTTTACATCAGTGTAACATCAGTCTAACTGTACATAAACCTGTGTTGTTTACAGTAACATCGCGGTTTTGCAGAGCTTCACATGTGATATAAATGAACAATTCATATATGATTTAGATAAATATGATAATATGCGCTCAAGAAGTTGTCAACGCCTCCCTTCACGTCTTCAGTCAGTGACACGCACCGCCAGATGTGAATGGTGAACGCGCTGCGAATGTTGTGAAGCACGTGAGTGTGTGGGATGCACGAGCAGTGTGTCCGTGCTCTACATGCTATGTAACGGGTCTGTCTACTACAGACAGACAACACGTGAGGTGTGGTGAAATTGGGTTTTACGTCGTGCTTGAGAATATTTCGCTCATATGACGACATGCATGCGTGTGTATGTGTAGGTGCGGCTGCTTGTACTAGCCCAGACTGAAGCTGGTTTTATAGTGCTAGCCCACTGAGGTACCATGCTGCAGTAAAGGATGAATACCCCACTCAGACACATTATACTGACTCCGAGCCGACCAGTCCTTGTTGTGCCCATTAATGCCGAGCGCCAGGCAGAGACCAACAAGTAGCATATTTTAACGTCTTTTGGTATGACGCGATCGGGGATCGAACCCGCGACCTTCCACTCTCCGGGCGGAGGCTCTAACCACTACACCACGGAGGCGGTCAGACAACACGTACTTACAATAGATATTGCATTCATGTCGGAATCAATATTTTCGGCCCCAATCAGATGTGAACATGATAGGTCTGCGTCTATGTCAGACTTAAGGTCTGCGAGTTGTTTAGCAGCACTGGGGCGTAATAGTCATATAGGCCTGCTCCAAACAACGGAATACAAAGAAACCATTTTTCATTTCATGTCTCACAGAATATATAATTTGATATGGCATTGTTTGTTGTCGCATACTTTTGCGCTAGTGAGAAAAATGTGGACAACTTAAAGCCGCATGGCGTTATTACAGCAAAGGATGAGCGGAAGGAGAAGTAACATGGTTCAGGCACTGTAAGACTATTAAGAAAGGTCACATCATATTCCCATTATGTACCGCCGAACAATAGTTTACAGTAGTGAGCTGAATAAACTTAAGAAATTACGAGTTGGTACTGTGGCATATTTGGCTGAGCTCTAAGAGAGATAAAGTGCTATTCTGTTGGGACAGCTGGGACACTTGCAAGGACAAAGGGGCAGCTCTTCGCCCTTTTGTTCATCACTCACAAGATTTGCCAACACCGCACACAAAGCGTAACTGATACTTGTAGTAAGAGCGAGTGCAGCTTAATAAGCCATGTTAGCTTGCGTAATACTGCTTTCTTAGTCAGGCTCTTTTGATGATAAGAATATTGAGGTCATGTGAACGTTGATTTCAAACTTACTAAAATGTGTGAAAATGAAATTACATGAACCAAGTAATTCACAAGATGGAAACAAATGATCATCTTGCTTGAGCACAGGTAACATGAAGGTATATGAACCGTTCATATACATACCCCTGATATCCGGTATGATACATACATATCTAAGGTGTGTAAACATTTGCAAATTTGAAAACTTACATGTGTTTCCCCACCTCAGTAAATTTACATGTTTCCAACCTGAGTAAACTTAGAACGAAATCGGAAATCTCACCACCCATTAAAATTCAAAGGAATGCATCGGAAATACTGTATGATCATGTATTTACTGGGGTATCTGTTTTGCAATTCATGTTTGGAAATACCTGACAATCCGGTCATGGCATACATGAACGAGGTACTTGTGCATACGAAAATGTACGATGAGCATATGTTTCAAAGGTATAGATTCATATGAAATATATGCCCGAAGTTAGGAAATATCTGAAAACATACGTAAATCCGGTCATGGCATGTATTTCCTACTGTATTTACGTTTATTTCAATGGTTTACTATCCGGCTTTTGGTCCTGTGCGTCGACAAAACAAAAACCCGGAGTGTCGACATCGCGTGGTCAACATACCGTGACGGTGTTAATTAATGAAAGAGAATGTTTGCTTAGTGGTTTGCAAGTGGCTATGGTGGCTACAGCTATGCTCGTATCATGAGTAAATGAATTAAGTTGATTAAAGAGAATGTCTTTTTAACAATTTGCAAGAGACTTAAGGTTGCAAAAACAGACTATTATTTTACGTTATGCGAGTGGAAGGATTACCATTACCAACTTGGAATCATTATGAAAATGATAGACACAGAACTAACAATAATTTGGAAGGTTGGCACAACAAAATCAACAAGTATGCCATGAAGACACATCCGAATGTATTTGAGGTTGTGCGAATGCTACAAAAAGAACAGTCATCTACTGAAGTAAAATTTCAGCAGATCCAAGGACAGCAGAGAGATCCCGTCCGTAGACGTCGCTACCGAATCATCGACGCTAGGATTCGATCCTTGAAGGCCGACCTTCTTGCCGACAGACTTACTGACTTAAATTACACAGACCACGTGTCAGAGTTGCTTCATCTTGGCTGAACATTCAGATTACTTTAGTGCACATATAAAGGAGTTTTGGCAAGAAGAAATAACTGGACTCATCTTTTATATATTTATTACTTATACACCTGCAGAAATCACTTATTTATATAAAACACACACACAAATATATTGTGTGAGCTTTATGAAATATATATACAAATATGTTATATTGTGTGACATATGATAGATGCATGATACATGCATGTTGTTATATTGACTGAATAAATATATTGTCTACTATATATATCACACTCTGTTTTAATTGGTTTGTTAATTTCGAGAACACTGGGAGTGAAGTCACTCATGTAGAACATCACCTCCCTTTTCCCGGACTGTCGACAAGTAATTTGGACGGATTATTTCTTGTTGTCGACAGTCCGGGCATAAACCGTTCGGTATCCCGGCTGCTTCGTTTCTTGGGAAGTAAACCCAAGTACACAATATTGCACTTTTGATTTGCGATTGTAAGCTTACAATTTTGTCTATATGTTTTTAATAACCAGCAATGTATATTATATGTCATGAATAAGTGATAATTGTGTTTTAATTATCTTGGATTTTTTGGTTGCATGTGACCTTTAACAAATAATAATCAGCATACAGTTATTCCAATGAAGATAGATACAATTTTAGAATATCGATTTAACAATAGTTTTGTTTTTCATTTAATAGGGAAACTAATGCAACTGAGTTGCGCAACAGAGCAAAATGACCGGTCTTCCCAGAAGCGATTTCAAGCATTTTGCTATATTGCTTAACTCAATTGCATTACAGTTTGCCTGTCTGTATATCTCGTACAGAATTCTCCAGTCAGTAAATACATCAATCAAATTGTATTCTATGCAAGTTTACATAAAGTCTGCATGTAAACCATTATAGGTTCAGTTAGAATATCACACATGAACGTAGTTGTCTACTGGCTGAATGAATAACTGGTCTTTTTCATTATTAACGTAACACACATTTTTGGCATTGTCCAGTTAATGAAGGTTATTATCAACGACGGTAATTTATCTGCGCATGAGCAGTGAGTAGTCAAGTCACAGTAACAGCGGGAATGAAAAGTTCTGTGGTTTAACAAATGTTCTGTGTTTTAAGTAACAATGTAAGTAATGGTGTTACTCTTTATATTATTTATAAACAGGCGTAAATCAAATAGCCTAAGATCAGTTTCAATGTCTCATTCCCATCCTTTGAGGTTTTCTGTTATAATGTCTGTCAAATCGTGATTGAATATTCAGAAAGTTGACTGAAGCTATGTATTCCTTACATTTCCGGGTACTCGATTCCGATTCGGGTAAGTACATGCGGGTACTCGATTCCAGTTTTTCCTACCTGTCCCAGCCCTACTAACTTGTCGCCGTGCCCGTTTTTTTCACTACAGTGGGTATGTCTGCGTCCCTCATCATGTCGGGCTTTCTACAAACAGACACGCCATGCTATATAGCTGAAATACTGTTGAAAGCAGCTATAAACTCATTCAGAGCCACTTTCCCATCCGGGATTTGAACCCATTCTGTCAGAATAACACACCTAATCGTCATCACAGAAAGTCAGCGATCTAACCCACTTAGCCACGGCAGCTTCCTGGCGTCAAACTATAAACAGTGTGGGTTAGAGTCCCGAATAGGACTCTTGAAAACGAAAACGTATTGGAATCTGTGCTTTACCAAATACATGTATGTATAACATATGCTACATTGGACCACTTCCTAAATGTATTTGTCTGTTCACTGAAATGAATACTGTGTACAGGTATAATAATAATAATAATAATAAGTGCATTTATATTGCGCTATTTTCCATCCGTTGCGGTTGCTCAAAGCGCAGGTATCAAGGATAGAACTTGGAGAAGAGATGGGTTTTAAGTTTGGACTTGAAGACAGCTAAAGATGGGGAGGTTTTGATATCAAAAGGAAGACAGTTCCAGAGAGAAGGAGCACAGAATGAGAATGATCTCTGGCCGAAGGATTTGAGATTGGTCCTGGGGATGGTAAATAAAAGTTGATCATTGGATCTCAGGTTTTTGCATGAAGTATATTTCTGGAGAAGTTCTTTCAGATATCCTGGTGCAACATCATGGTAACAGCTGTAGGTCAGGGATAACACTTTGAACTCGATTCTAGCTTGTACTGGGAGCCAGTGGAGATTCATCAATATTGGTGTTACATTGGATGTTTTCTTGCAGCGATGAATTAGCCGAGCTGAGGCATTTTGTACTCTCTGAAGCTTCATGAGTAGATCTTGCCTTATGTTGATAAGCAAACTGTTGCCATAGTCAATCCTGGACAGAATCAGAGACCTGACTAACTGGCTAGTGGCTTCCTGAGTCAACAAATGTCTAATCTGTCAATCAATACTTCTCAGGTGGTAGAAGCAGATTCTACAGGTGTGTTGTATATGGTTGTCCATTGTACCATGGCTGGTATTTTATCGAAAAAATATTTTCCCTAATAAATACTGAAATCATAAGGAAAATGATTTTACGTCCAGAGGACTTCGGCTGACACGATAACTGTTTTTCTCCGGTAACTGGCAATCATTGGTGTGGGCAACGTAATTACCTAACTGTACACCGAGTAACAATTGTAACTAACTGTACACCGAGTGGTCTTAATCTGATACGTAGTGTAAACTTCAGATATGTGGCGTGCCTCCCAAAGACCAAAACTATGAATGCGCGATGTCATTCAGAAAATGATCGAATATAACAAACGTTATATGTGGGATTACGCTTTAGAACATTGGGACACAATGTTATAGCACACCGATTGATTGAAAAGACACAACACTCGTCAGTGCATAATAAGAATTCCAGAAATCAACGGCAACATGCCATCAGCAGAGTAAATATCGAGGTCCAAAACACAGAAAAGAGATCAAACTGAACCAGTCATCATACCATCAACGCAACAGAAAATCCGAAAAGCCTACACTGCTGAAATACCTGATTACAGAGATCATAAAATAGATCCATTATATGGTCTCTGCTGATTACAATCAGACTAGAACTACCGGGGATATTTCAAGTAACGAAATAACTTTCTTATTGTGTCATTTTTTAGGTTGAATAAAATCTGCCAAGATGGACAGTTGCCTAGTCACCGTGTCCGTCACGGTCGAGGGAGCTGGAACTGACCACCTGACGTAATTAGATTGTTGGCGCGAAACATCAGAGGGGGATCAGTACCCCTTTAACTCACTCACTGTCAACAGCGCGAGCTTGCGCAATCAAAACAGGAAGAGACATTGTCACGTGATGAAGCACAACAACCACAAGTGCCTCTGTGTCCGCGAAGAAGGTAAATTAATCAAAGTGAGCTTCAATGGATGAGTTTAAACGGATACACCGAAAGTAACGTATGCATTGTCAACACGTATTGACTTAAATAGGTGTGACAAATTTAGTTTATCAAACACAGCGTCGTTTCATATATTGTCGATCAAGCACAATATCATCGTGATACCACCTACACAGGCTACACACTGCACCCGCCCAGCCATACCCTACTTTCGTTATGACAAGTTCTACTTTATACGTTAAATTGACAATTAATTAATATCAGTTATTGTCTGAAAAGTGCTAACACTATAGTTTGGGGTTTCAATGGCATATGTCTTCGTCTGCAGGTCGGCATTTGTTGATAACACGTCGTCCCATCCACTTTACCAGGACTGCCAGAGTTACCTCCCTTGAAAGGTTTCTAATTATGGTATATTTACGCTTGCTAAGTTTGTATACATCAAGAAGCGACAGTAACATCTCTGACATCTCATGACGGCCTCAGACACGCGGTTGTTGTGACGCAGACATTAATCTGAGATTCCAAAGGAGCCCTAGATAATCATTTAGGGAGACTATTGTTAGTTATTTCACAGTTGGTATAATTCTTTCATGTTCTTAAATTTTGAAGCCTTAGTTTTAGAGTCATTTAAACATGATATCTTGTAACACTGATATTTATCCAATAATGAAAATAAAGCATTCAAGTTGACTATAGGACATTACACAAGTTATAACTATATGAACATGAACTGAGAAGCTTTTTTTATTCCCTGAAATCAAAGTGCTTAGTGAGTGAGTATGGTTTTACACCGCTTTTAGCAATATTCCAGCAATCCCCGGCGGGGGACACCAAAAATGGGCTTCACATATTATACCCATGTGGGGAATCGAACCCAGTCTTCGGCATGACGAACGAACCATTTAACCACTATATGGGCTACCAAATCGCAACCATCAGGGAGAATTTATAGACGCTGGAGTCACGGTTTTGCTTTACAAGCCCCAGTGAGTAGTATTAACTGTATCTGCATAAAATGGGGAAAAAAGTTGGTATTTGTACTGACATTTTTAAGACTTGAGCAGAACAACAGTGTCTAAGCAGATCTAGATACATCCCCCCAGTGTTATTCATAAATGTATTGTACTAGTGACTCTCTCACATAACCCTTTTTCATATATGTAAATAAAGTGTACAGTGTCAGGTTCTGTACTTTGTTGGGCAGAGTTGTGTCACGATATGGCTGGAATACTGCCCATGTGACTTAATATCTTAACCCACTGACTCACCAGAGTTGTAGGTTTGAATCTCGATCGCCCTCAGTCTAATAAACATTGTCTTCACCCTGTCTGTTTGACCACACAATACCTATGCATGTTGGTTTGAATCTCGATCACCCTGTCTGTTTGACCACACAATACCAATGCATGTGGGTTTGAATCTCGATCGTCCTGTCTATGTTTGACCACACAATACTGTGCATGTGAGTTTAAATCTTGATCGCCCTGTCTATGTTTGACCACACAATACCTATAGAGGCATGTGGGTTTGAATCTCGATCGCCCTGTCTATGTTTGACCACACAATACCTATGCATGTGGGATTGAATCTTGATCGCCCTGTCTATGTTTGACCACACAATACCTATGCATGTGGGATTGAATCTTGATCGCCCTGTCTATGTTTGACCACACAATGGCTGTGCATGTGGGATTTAATCTCGATCACCCTGTCTATGTTTGACCACACAATACCTATGCATGTGGGTTTGGATGTCAGTCGCCCTGTCTATGTTTGACCACACAATACTGTGCATGTGGGTTTGAATCTCGATCGCCCTGTCTATGTTTGACCACACAATACCTATGCATGTGGGTTTGAATGTCAATTGCCCTGTCTATGTTTGACCACACAATACCTATGCATGTGGGTTTGATTGTCAATCGCCCTGTCCATGTTTGACCACACAATACCTATGCATGTGGGTTTGATTGTCAATCGCCCTGTCCATGTTTGACCATACAATACTGTTTATGGGGAATGTGGGAGATACCCTATGTAAATATTTAGTTACATAAAAGTAATAAAATATTGGATAAGATTACTTAAAATGCCAAGCACCAGATTCCCCCAAAAATGTTATAACATGATGATGCTTTACGATGACAGAGGTAAAAATAACTGGACCTCTGGTGTCAGAAAGATACTTCAGTCTTGCGGCTATGATTATATCTGGAGAGAACAAAATGTAACAGCACCAGAGCATTTTATATATGATTTAACACAAAGGCTAAAAGATATGTATTTTCAAAAGTGGCACTTTTCACTATGTTTACACAATAAGTTAAACCATTACTTGTGTTTTAAATCATTCATTCTTACAGAAAAATATCTTCATTAATGTTAAGAAATTCAGAACAGCACTAGCCCGTTTCAGATGTAGTTCCCATGATCTTCTAATAGAAAAAGGTAGGCATTTAGGGATACCACGGGAAAAGCGATTGTGTAAATATTGTACTTATAAGGAGGTAGAAGATAAATATCATTTCTTGCTTGTTTGTCCATTGAATGCAAATATCAGAAAAGAATACATAAAGAAATATTTCTACTTGAACCCCCGAATAGACAAATACTATACCCTCATGGCATCCCAAAATCAAACAGCCACAAAATACCTTGCAATGTATATATACCATGCCATGAATATGAGGTCCACTGCATTACAGATGTGATATTATTTTCTATATATTCATTTATATTGCATCCTCTGCTACTGTATGTAAAATGTACTATAGGCCTCTTCAATATTCTAAATAAAGATTGACTGATTGATTGATTGACTGACTGTAAGTGTAGGTACTGACTTAAGTGTAGGTACTGACTGTAAGTGTAGGTATTGACTGTATGTGTAGGTACTGACTGTAAGTGTAGGTATTGACTATGTGTAGGTACTGACTGTATGTGTAGGTACTGAATGTAACTGTATGTGTAGGCGACCGACCAGGACCGAGGCACCGGAGGACCGACCAAAATAACGGACCAGGAACGGATCGGAAGACGGACCGGCATGGACCGACTGCACTGGAAGGACTGTACCGTGGTACCGGACTGTGGCACTGACCGAATGGACATGTGTAACGACCAGTACCTGACTGACCACACACCTGTACCGGGCACCACACACCGGACTGTACGGACCAGGCACGGAGTGGACCGACCAGTGGCACTGTATGAATGGACTGTGGTACTGACTGTAACGGAGAACGGACCGAGGACCACAGGACCGACCATGCACACTGACACCGAGTGGTACGGACACGACTGCACGGAGTGTACGGAGGAATGGCCCCAGGTGGAAACGGAATCAGACTGACTGTAATAACGGTGTAGGTACTGACTGGCACTGACTGAGGTACCGGACACTGTATTGCCCAGGCACGACCCCGATCCCATGTGTAGGTACTGCACATGCACTAAGTGGTACACAGTATTGACTTTATGACCACAGAGACCACACAACTGACTGACCTGCAATACTGACACGTAGGACCACAAGTGACTATGTCAGAGTACTGAGGACACTGAGGCATAACACTGGACTGAAATGGATCATTGCACTGAGACCGGAGTGGTACGAGGACTGAAGACACTGTACTGTATTGACTGTACTGTGTCAGGTACTGGACTGTGTGAAAGTGTAGGTATTGACTATGAAAATGAAAATGGATCAATTAGGTACTGGACTGTATGACTGTAAGGTGAATGGACTGTATGTGTACAGGTACTGACTGTAAGTGTAGGTATTGACTGTATGTGTATGGAATACTGGACTGTACTGATTGAAATGGAAGAAAACCCTGACCTGTACCCCATGTGGTAACGGTATTGCACTGTATGTAGTACGGAGGTTACTGACTGTATTGGAGTACTGACTGTAAGTGTACCGGGTATTGACTGTACGGACAGTATGGTACTGACCAGGTACGGTGTAGGTACTGGACTGTGGAAATGATCAGGTGAAGGTATTACTGACTGTAATGGAGTGGTAGGTAATTGACAGGTGGTATGGACTGTGGGGTGGAAGGTGGACTGTATGTGTAGGTACTGGACTGTACTGGTGGTAGGTACTGACTGTAAGTGTAGGAATGGACTGGACTGTAAGTGTAGGTACTGGGACTGTACATGTAGGTACTCGAGTGACTGTGTAGGTACTGACTATAAGTGTATGTGTACTTGTTGACTGTATGTGTAAGGTACTGACTGTACATGTAGGTACTGACTGTAGGAGTGTAAGTACTTACTGTAAGTGTAGAGTATTGACCTTTAAGTGTAGGTAACTGACTGTACGTATGTAAGTACTTACTGTAAGTGTAGGTATTGACTATGTGTAGGTACTGACTGTAAGTGTAGGTACTCGAGTGTAAGTGTAGGTCCCTCACTGGAGGTGTAGGTACTGACTGTAAGTGTGGGTAAACTGGAGTGTAAGTGTAGGTTACTGAGTGTAGGTGTGTAGGTACTGACTGTAAGTGTAGGTACTGAGTGTAAGTGTAGGTACTGACTGTAAGTGTAGGTACTGACTGTATGTGTAGGTACTGACTGTAGGTGTAGGTACTGAGTGTATGTGTAGAGTACTGACTGTAGGTGTAGGTACTGACTGTAAGTGTAGGTGTGTAGGTGGTACTGACTGTATGTGTAGGTACTGACTGTACATGTAGTGTAGGTACTGACTGTATGCTGTACTAGGAGTACTGACTGTATGTGTAGGTACTGACTGTATGTGTAGGTACTGACTGTAAGTGTAGGTACTGACTGTAAGTGTAGGTACTGACTGTAAGTGTAGGTACTGAGTGTATGTGTAGGTACTGACTGTAAGTGTAGGTACTGAGTGTATGTGTAGGTACTGACTGTAAGTGTAGGTACTGACTGCATAGTGTAGGTACTGACTGTAAGTGTAGGTACTGACTGTATGTGTAGGTACTGACTGTATGTGTAGGTACTGACTGTAAGTGTAGGTACTGACTGTATGTGTAGGTACTGACTGTAAGTGTAGGTACTGACTGTATGTGTAGGTACTGACTGTAAGTGTAGGTACTGACTGTATGTGTAGGTACTGACTGTACTGTAGTGTAGGTACTGACTGTATGTGTGTACTGAGTGTAGGTACTGAGTGTAAGTGTAGGTACTGAGTGTGTAAGTGTAGGTACTGACTGTATGTGTAGGTACTGACTGTAGTGTAGGTGTGTAGGTACTGACTGTATAAGTGTAGGTACTGAGTGAGGTACTGTAGTGGGTGTACTCCTGTACAATGGGGTGTAGGTACTGAGTGTATGTGTAGGTACTGAGTGTAAGTGTAGGTACTGACTGTATTATGCATACTGTATGTGTGATTACTGACTGTAAGTACTGTGTAGGTACTGACTGTACATGTAGGTACTGACTGCGTTGTAGGTACTGACTGTGTAGGTACTTTAGGTACTGACTGTATGTGTAGGTACTGACTGTACTGCTGACTGTACTGACTGTGTAGGTACTGGTACTGTATGTGTAGGTACTGACTGTACATGTAGGTACTGACTGTATGTGTGGGTACAGAGGTACTGACTGTACATGGTGTAGGTACTGACTGTATGTAGGTAGAGGTACTGACTGTAGATGTAGGTACTGACTGTACATGTAGGTACTGACTGTGTGTGTAGGTACTGACTGTACATGTGTAGGTAGCTGACTGTATGCTAGTGTAATGAGGTACTGACTGTATGTGTAGGTACTGAGTGTAGGTGACTGTACAGGTACTGATGTGTGTACTGACTGTGTAGGTACTGACTGTATGTGTAGGTACTGACTGTACATGTAGGTACTGACTGTGCACATGTAGGTACTGAGTGTACCAATAGTAGGTACTGACTGTATGTGTAGGTAGTGACTGTACTTGCAAGGTACTGACTATGTATGTACTGACTGTACATGTGGGTACTGACTGTATGCTAAGGTTGAGTGGCACTGCAGACTACATGTAGGTAGTGGTAATTGAGTACTGACTGTACATACGTACTGAGTGTGTACTGACTGTATGTGTAGGTATGTAGGTACTAGTGTTACTGTAGGACTGAGTGTACTGAGGTGTGGGCCATGTAGGTACAGGTGACTGTACATGACTGTAACTGTATGCATGTAGGCTATACTCGACTGTACATGTGTAGGTACTGGAAGCTGACATGTAGGTATTGACTGTGTATGGCTAAAATGTACTAGGTACATGACTGTACTGATTGTAGGTACTGACTGTACATGTAGGTACTGACTGTATGCTAGGTACTGACTGTACTGTAGGTACTGACTGGTATAGTTACTCGTTCAATACGCGATGACTGTATGTAGGTACTGACTGTACATGTAGGTACTGACTGTATGCTGTGGTACTGATGGTACATGAGGTACTGACTGTACATGTAGGTACTGTACTGTATGTAGGTACTGACTGTACATGTAGGTACTGACTGTACACTACGTAGGTACTGACTGTATGTAGGTACTGACTGTACATGTAGGTACTGACTAGGTATGCGGGTACCAAATGACATGTTGTAGGTACTGACTGTATGCTGTAGGTACTGACTGTACATGTAGGTACTGACTGTACATGTAGGTACTGACTGCATGCTAGGTACTGACTACATGTAGGTACTGACTGTATGCTGTAGGTGCTGACTGTACATGTAGGTAATGACTCGTAGGTACTGACTGTATGTGTAGGTACTGACTGTATGTAGGTACTGACTGTATCTAGGTTACTGACTGTACATGTAGGTACTGACTGTACATGAGTAATCACTATGTACTGACTGTACATGTAGGTACTGACTGTACATGTATGCTGTGGTACGCACTAGGTACATGTAGGTACTGACTGTATGCTGTAGGTACTGACTGTACATGTAGATACATGTATGTGTGTACCGACTGTATGCTAGGTACTGACTGTACAGGTACTGACTGTACATGTAGTGTTACCGACTGTACTGATTGTAGGTACTGACTGTATGCTAGGTACTGACTGTACATGTAGGTACTGACTGTACATGTAGGTACTGACTGTACATGTAGGTACTGACTATGCTAGGTACTGACTGTACATGTAGGTACTGACTGTACATGCTAGGTACTGACTGTACATGTAGGTACTGACTGATGTGTAGGTACTGACTGTACATGGTAGGTACTGACTGTACATGTAGGTACTGACTGTATGCTAGGTACTGACTGTACATCTATGTAGGTACTGACTGTATGCTAGGTACTGACTGTACATATAGGTACTGACTGTACATGTAGGTACTGACTGTACATATAGGTACTGACTGTACAAGTAGGTACTGACTGTACATGTAGGTACTGACTGTACATATAGGTACTGACTGTACATGTAGGTACTGACTGTACATATAGGTACTGACTGTTCTGTAGGTACTGATTGTATGCTAGGTACTGACTGTACATGTGGGTACTAACAAAGATTCAGATTGTGTAAAAGTGTGTTGTTTTTCAGATGTGTTCCCTCCATATGAACCCATGAAGACACCATAGCGACCAGAAAACAAAATATGGCACATGTATCAGTTTCACAAAATCTACGAGAAGACTTCTTAACCTGCAAAATATGTTTGAATATTTATGACTCACCAAAGATCTTATCTCCATGCCTCCACACCTGCTGCAAGGGGTGCATTGAGAAACTCATCCATGGATCTCAGACTGATTTAATCCTCTGTCCTGAATGTCAAAGGCCAGTCAAAATCACAGACAAAAACCCTGAGTCCCTCCAAGATAATTTCTATGTGAATGGCCTAGTGGATGCATTTTCAATCAACAGCTGCTCTGTGTGTAAATTAAGAGGATCCAGCAACTCAGCAAGCCACCAGTGCCTTGACTGTGGGGACAGCCTTTGCAATCTGTGCTCTGCTGGCCATCTTGCTTCCAGGACAACAGTAAACCACAGAGTTGTCCCCCTTCAGGAAGTAGCAAGTGGGCAGTATGATAATGAGATCATCAATAAGAAGCACCTGTACTGTGTTGAACACAAGGACAAGGAGTGTTCCATCTACTGCAAGTCCTGCAGCAAACCTATCTGTGTCCAGTGTGCACTTATTGGCCACAGAGACCATGAACTGGCCAGTGTGGAAGATGGTTCAGCTGATGCAGGGGAGGTTGCCCATAACATTCTGGGAGAGGGTCAAGAGCTTCTCCGGAATCTTACTGTCCTTTGGAAGAAGGTGCAAACAGATCAAGCAAAAGTGCTTGAAAAACAACAGACTGCCGTCAATGAGGTTGAAATCACAGCTGAGGAAATCATACAGAATGTGATTGCACAGAAAGACAGGGCCGTGGCCCAATTGCACAAGTCTTATACTGACATGGGGAATGAGTATGCAGCATTGAAACTGGAGGTGGACAACGCTGGCAGATGGGCAAGGAAGATGGTTGATACTACCAAGGTTATTGTGAGTCAGAGCAGTGGAGCTGAGCTGCTGCTTCTCACGGAGACCCTGAAGCAGGGGCTGTTGCAGATACAGGACGTCTACATGACACTTCAGCAGAAGACCAACCCGCTTGAAGTGCAGATTTCCTGGAATGTGGATCCAAATGTGCATGATATTCTGAACAGGTCTGTCTTTGTTGTGAACTATGGATTTCCTGAAACTACACCTCCCCCCGGCATGAGTAATTATCAGCAACCTCATCCAATCACAAATAGTGCAGCATCATATGCAAGTCTTCCGACAGATACTCCACGCAGTTCTCCTGAGTTAGTGATGAATGATCCACTGACGACTGCCAAGAAGTATATATCTGTTAGTTCATCGCTCTTGTTTAAACCTTTGCAGTCACAGACAGTTGCATCAAGTCCTGATGACCAGACTGCAAGACTGAAGAAGACTTTACAGCAGTACAAGATTCTGGATCCTCCAACTGTGGAACCAGATCCAGTGGTGCCACATTCGGAGGAACTTCCTCAAGGTGCTGCTGTTGCTGTTTCCTCCTCGACTGCCATACAGTGTTTACCGGGTCCACCACCAAGGATACGCACATACAGTGACGTACTGAAGCAAGCATCAGTTGCTGTTGTTCCATTCAAACAGAAAAGCCATTCAACAAGTGTCAGACTTCAGTGGATTTCAAACTTAAATGTTTCAGTGAAAAAGGATTCTTCAGAAACAGAAATTTTAGGATTAGCTTTCTTTGGTCATGACAGGCTTGTTTTAACTGACAAGGGTAACTGTAAAGTCAAATCGTTTTTGAAAGATGGTACCACAGGGTTTGTGAAGGAGTTTTCTGAGAATGGTAACTCGCCATCTTCAATTGCATGTATCAAGGATGTCATTGCTTTTGTGATCCAGAATGCTCTGTATATTGTGACAAAGCAGTACGTTCCAATAGCAAAGGTAAAGTTGTCCCCAACAGACCAAGTGGAGGATAATGTATCATATCCATTGTGTTTGTATGACGAAGAATCGTTCCTTGTCAGCAATCTCCAGGCCAACAAGCAGTGGGTCATTAAAGTGAGTGGGGAGCACATCCGTGAATTACAATGTCCTGCCAAGTCTCCAGTCTTTTCTGTAGCCCGGGATTCCTGCATGAGGTACCTCTACAGTTCATGGGGACAACCAGGTGAGAATTTGAAATTCTTGATGACAGAGTGAGTTAGTAATCCAGCCATATGAGAGAGGGATCTGGATGTGGGAGGAAATCCCGAAGTGATGTAGATGTCCAATGTTCACCACAAGCACGGGTTTGGTGCTGATTTAAAGGGCTAGGGGTTGCCATGAGCCTCGAATCCGAAAGTAATTGTAGATGTCTCATGTTCACCGCAAGCCCGGGTTTGGTGCTGAGAAAAAGGGCTAGGGGTTGTCATGAGCCTGGATTCGAACACTGTGATGATTGTAGGTTCCTAGCAGTAGTATAGTGAATCACAGACCTTTGATGACTGAGCCACCTCAGAGCCCTGTGTTTAACATTGCCTATGTGACTATTATTAATTTGTGTTGATACTAAACATGCACTTAGGGCACACTCAGAATGATGTTTCTATGATATTTGTAACCAAGAATGTCTTGTAGTGTTATTCAGTATGTGAAAGAGGTGATAAATGTACTAAAGGGCACATCCAAAAATCTGTATTTGTGCCCCCTGGCATACCTGAATATGTGTATTGGTGTGCTGTGCTGAACATCTGTTCTTGTACTCTGTGAAAAGCTTGATAAACTTCATATTTCTATCCTTGCAGGTTCAGTCGTCGTCACCGAACCCAACTTCAAGCGTTTCCTGGTTCTCCGACCCAACACCAGCGACGCCGCGACAGATGAGTGGTATCCGGGCTACGCTGCTTGTGATAATGCAGGGAAGTTCTATGTCTGTGACACAAACCAGGACCAGATCATTGTATTCAACAGATATGGCAACCAGGTGATGACCTACTCAACTGCAGCTGAAAACCTCTCGATGCCATTGTGTCTCATCATTGACAGGAAAGACACCATGTTTGTTTCAGGGAAGAACAAGGTGTGTCAGTACAAGATTAAAAGAAGGAAACCTTCAAACTGAAGGGTATAGATCAGTCGCCCATCCTCAGCTGGATCATCAATAATATTGTGTTGGATGTGTGATAAGGAACCAACTATTTTATGTTCTCAGGGGTCGCCTGACATGGCCTGACTCTCCTATAAATATAATATGTCTGCAAAATGGTTGGTCCCCATTGATAAGGGATAGCAATGGACACCCGCCATTTTGAATGGACATTAATCCGGTTATGACTGGATAACTAGAACACATAAGGTCAATGTGGTCAATTGAAATTAATATTATACCAGTACTTTGTCTTTGTTGAACATTGCCAGTAGTATTAGCCACAGTGTGGCTGATGACATTGAAAATGTTGAAGTATTTTGAAATTAACAAATGACACTTGTAACCATCAGGAATGGACTGTTATCCAAGTTTGAATACATAATGCATGCTTGATGAAGCCTAGGATCTGTCTGGAATTCCAAACTCAGTGCCTTTGGCAGGCAAATTGGGGGGAAACTGTGATGTTATCCTCCAGTTTGATAAGTGGGGAATTATGTCAATCAGCTTGTCCGTCCGCTGTATATCAGTTCTGAAACTCCTGAATCGTTTTGTTGTTGACTATGTATTCAGCGGCGTCCATATGTCGTCCGTCCGTACGTACGTATGTACGTCCCGATTCTTGTTAACGCGATATCTCATGAACTGTTGTACCCAATGTCTTCAAATTTGGTGACAGCCTACATTGGGGATTATGCACATCAGTGGCAAACACTTGTTGAAACTTGGTGCACAGGTCAGTTTAGTCGTGAAATGGTGCTTTTCAATGATTTGGGATATCGATATTGCTCTATATTTCTATTGAACTGAAGGTGTTCAATGACAATGACCCATAAGTGTATTTATCCAGGAACCCATTAGGAAGGTCATAATGTATCAGCAATGTGTAGAAGGTTTGTGTCAACCCATAAACCCGTATGTCATTGAAAATATTTCAGACGTCAAACAACATAAAAAACCAGTACTTTTGTCATCATTTGTCTGATATAGACATCCAGAAAAATTCTCCAGTATGCTAGACAGTTACTTTGCACATCATTGTAAAACAGAGTCAGCTGAAATGTATTATTTCAAACACTCCCAATACAGAAACCTTGATCACGATTTATTGCAATACAAGTTTGGGACCCCATGCACAGCTGAAGGTGTTTTGAGAACTGCCTCTATGTTTTTTTCTGGTTCAATGTGATATAAATCGGAAAACCTATGTGCAAACTGTTTGATCCCATGTCGTGTGATAAAGGAATGATAATAAGTGAGTGAGTGAGTATGTTTTTACACAGCTTTTTGCAATATTCAAGCAATATCACTGTAGGGTACACCAGAAATGGGCTTTGCACATTGTACCCATGTGGGGAATCGAACCTGGATCTTTGGTGTTACAAGCGAACGCTTTAACCATTTGGCTACCCCACCGCCCCAAGAATGATTATGAACGGTCCCTTACGGGCTTTTCAAGGCCCAATCCATAGATTAAGGAACTATAGAAACACATTTGGTTGGTCAAACGTAGGACTGACCATCAAAGGGAAATAACTGTTAGCTACATTGCTGCACTGGGAACGTTTTACTTCACGATGGAGATTAATTAACATCCCCAGTCATTGTAAGGTATTTTTATTATGTAATAGTTCCCTGTAAAATCATAAGTTCACATGTTTTGCTAAATTAAGGTGTTTTTTTAGGGCAAATGTTAATCCCAGGCAATTGGTGCCTTTTCAAGGCTAAAACAAATTCATAGCCTTTTAAGGCGGAACGGGGGAACGGGGGACTGTGTATTCAGCGACGTATGGCTGTACGTACGTCCCGATTCTTGTTAAGGCGATATCTGATGAACTGTTGTACCCAATGTCTTCAAATTTGGTGACAGCCTACATTAGGAGATTATGCAGACACCAGTCGATTTGGGTGACCTTGACCTTATTTTCAAGGTCACCACGACACTTTGACCACTTTTCAAACTCTTGTTAACGCGATATCTCATGAAATGTTGTACCCAATGTCTTCAAATTTGGTGACAGCCTACATTGGGGGGATTACGCAGACACCAGTTGATTTTGGGTGACCTTGACCTTATTTTCAAGATCACCACGACACTTTTCACACTTTTAACTCTTGTTAACACGATATCTCATGGACTGTTGTACCCATTGTCTTCAAATTTGGTGACAGTTTACATTGGGGTATTACACAGACACCAGTTTATTTGGGTGACCTTGACCTTATCTTCAAGGTCACCACAATACTTTGACCGCTTTTTAAAGGCGATATCTCATAAAACATTGCACCCAATGTTTTCAAGTATGTTGACAGCCTACATCGGGTGATTATGCAGACACCAGTCATTTCAGGCATCTTTTATGTGACCCAAAAATAAAAGTAGTTAATATAGATATTCCATTCTTTAGCGGCAAGGGACATTGCCATATCAGTGGCAAACACTTGTTATTTTTTATATCACTTAGAATTTCATTTGGCCTCAGTGGAATTTATTCGTCTTGGCTTAGTGTACTTTTAATGGCCGCTTTTGTTGTTGAAACTGTCAGAGATGGTTTATTCGTGAACAGCGAGTATATTTATATTTATTAGCTCAACTGGTTGTATAGACTGGCTGCAGCAATCTTCAGTGTGTGAACTTTATTCAAATGCTGATTCAAGTTTCCTGTATTGAAGCTGTACCGTGATGATGCATGGTTATAACTGGTCCCCAGCTGCCAATCAGGTGAAAGAATGAATTGGGTGGTCAGACTTAGTAACACTGTTGTCTTCATTTCATCGTACCCCAAAGGTTGGGGGGATCATTGCTCACAATGTCAATCACTGGATTGCCTGGTCCAAAATTGTTATTTGCAGGTTGATGTCATCAAACTGGAATATTGCTGACTATTTCCACAACCAATGCTTGTTGTGTCAACCCACAGGATTGGTTGATGCTTGTCGTGTCAACCCACGGGGTTGGTTGTTGCATGTCATCATATCCGATTGTGAAGATCAGTGACCATCTTTCTTTCTGTGATTGTTGTTTAATGCCGCACTCAGCAATATTCCAGCTACATGTAAATAATCAAGTCTGGACAATACAATCCAGTGATCAACATCATGAACATCTGTATACACAGTTGAGATACTATGGCTTGTGCCATACAGGTCTGCTAGCCTCACAGCCCATCCTGTGAGTCACCTGGTACGCCAAGCATGGGCTGCTGAAGACCAATTCTAACCCAGATCTTCCGGGGATGAATGATGATGTCAGTACCTGGATTGTCTGGTACAGTGTTGAATGTTTACATACCAGCCTCATACAGCTAGGAAACTGTTGAGGGGAGCAGAAAACAATAAGCTAGAGCCGTCATGACAACATAGAGATCACCTTTCTGACATTGTATCATCAATGAGATTTGATTTTGTTTTATTCATAAGAGTTTTATTAGATTACTGTTATTTTTAAGGGACCATTCGTAATTTATGGCTAGAGGGGATGATGATGATTTTATGGTGGTGGGGGGGTTTCACCCATTTTGTTCTGGGGAGGTGGGGGGTCATCAATTTTGTACATAGAAATATTTTTTAAATATGCATAAAAATTATGGGTGGGGGGAGGTTCATTGATTTTGTACATGACATGCAGGGGGGGTTCACTCATTTTGTACATAAATTTTAGGGGGGTCGTTCACATTGTACCTGCTTCTCCATGAAAATCATCATCACCCCTCCTAGCCATAAATTATGAACGGACCCTAAGAAAGGTATAATCATTTTTATGTCATTCCTAAAACATTTCTCGTTGTTGATTTTAGTACATTTGATGCCTATTTCTGTTCTTGTGTTGTGTTGTTGGCAATGCTAGTTTGTCACACAAAGTATTGAAGAATTTTTTATTTTACACTCTGATTTTTAACTTTGTTGATGTTATGCAATCACACGTAAGCAACAAAATGTTACATAATTTAATTTATTCAATAAACATGTTTGAATTTCCTGTTTCTCTCTGCAAAGTGACCTGTGATGATCCAGGTTAGAATTGGTCTTCAGCAACCCATGCCTGTCGTAAAAGGCGACTAGTTGGATCAGGTGGTCAGGCTCTCTGACTTGGTTGACACATCATCATATCCCAATGGCGTAGTTCGATGCTCATGTTGTTTATCACTGGATTGTCTAGTCCAGACTTGATTATTTACACATCGTCATTTAGCTGGAATATTGCCGAGTGTGGCGTTAAACAACAAACAAACTCTGCAAAGCTGTTTAAGTCTGGGATTCAATCCCCACATGGATTCAGGAATAAGCTCAATTCTGGTGTCACGCCTTATATTGCCAGAGTAATCGCTGTACTTGCTTGGCTGAGAATTTGTGTAGTTGGACTCATTGAAGTTCTTATATGGCATTCGTTACCAGTAACCTCTTTAATATCAGATCTTTACTCATATACCTCTTTGTTTGAGAACCAGAGAACACCATCAAAGAACCTTGTATCAGGTAAAGTTTCAAGTCAGCCAATCAGCTTCCAAATCTCTGTACAAAGAATTGAGGCTGTCAGGCAAGCATATCTTTCATTTCTGTTGTTCAAACACAACATATATGGGGCGTGTGAAGTGCACAATTCTCTAATCTAATCAGTTCATCGTTGTTTCTGTAATGATGGCAAACCACATGGATCATCTTGTTTGTAAATGTATTTGAGTGAGTGAGTTTAGTATACTCCACTTTTAGCAATATTCCAGCATATCAAGGGGGGTGACACCAGAAATGGGCTCACACATTGTACCCATGTATATGACCAGCAAACGCTTTAACCACTAGGCTACCCCACCGCCCAGAGTTAACAGAAGCAATATTTGTGTCCTGTGCAGGTATTCATTTGTACTAGTCAATATTTTTAAATCTAAGTGTTCAAGAATGAAGTCAAATCATTATAGAAAGCCTATAGAGTTGTCCTCAGATCTTAAGGTAAGTATTATCAGGTATTATGTTGTTTAAGTGATAGTTTGCAGGCAAGGGCCAGTACAATATTTAAGCTCTGTCCCTGCTGCTCTCATGTTTGACAATCCTGACCAAGACCGATGGGGAGTGTTTCATCAAATATGTATTATTTTCAATTTGTGCATGTACTGAGCAGAACGACATTGATGGAACAGCCCGCAAATGATGGAACAGTCGGTGTCAACTGGGATGCGACTGGCAGCCAACACCTTGCCTCGCACGCGCAATGCACGTGCTGTGCACACGCTTACCAGTGTCCTGCACTTGCGCTGCCTGCAGTACTCGTCTTGTGAGGAACGTTCATACTGACAAACAATCTCATTCTTCACAGCCATCCCTCGTAGTCTAGTGGATAAAACCACCAAGCTAGAGTGCGAAGGGTTGAGGGTTCGAAACCAGTTATCGCCACTATATATTGGAAGTTTTCAATAATGAGATATTTTACGATCACTCATAGCAAGACAAAGTTGTATCAATCATAAATAATGGTCACTTCAAAACTTCGAAAAGTGTACTTCAAAGCCTGGGTTTAGAAATGATCGGTGCAAAGTCATGGCAGAGTCCTATCCAATTCTGGAAGGAACGTATTTTACTGCAGAGAAAATCCGAGATAGGTTTATAAGTGTATTTAGGTACAGGGACTGGAAGAAAACAGAGAGAACACTTCATTACACCTGTCGTATCCAAGGTAGTCTTGAACATGGCAGCTTACACCAGTCTTATCCAGGGTAGTCTTGAAGATGGCAGCTTACACCAGTCGTATCCAGGGTAGTCTTGAAGATGGCAGCTTACACCAGTAGTATCCAGGGTTGTCTTGAAGATGGCAGCTTACACCAGTAGTATCCAGGGTTGTCTTGAAGATGGCAGCTTACACCAGTAGTATCCAGGGTTGTCTTGAAGATGGCAGCTTACACCAGTAGTATCCAGGGTTGTCTTGAAGATGGCAGCTTACACCAGTAGTATCCAGGGTTGTCTTGAAGATGGCAGCTTACACCAGTAGTATCCAGGGTTGTCTTGAAGATGGCAGCTTACACCAGTAGTATCCAGGGTTGTCTTGAAGATGGCAGCTTACACCAGTAGTATCCAGGGTTGTCTTGAAGATGGCAGCTTACACCAGTCGTATCCAGGGTAGTCTTGAAGATGGCAGCTTACACCAGTAGTATCCAGGGTTGTCTTGAAGATGGCAGCTTACACCAGTAGTATCCAGGGTTGTCTTGAAGATGACAGCTTACACCAGTAGTATCCAGGGTAGTCTTGAACATGACAGCTTACACCAGTCGTATCCAGGGTAGACTTGAACATGGCAGCAAGTCACCTGCCCAGAGTTGTAGAGGTCAAGTATGGATGGATGAACCTGGATAGCTTTATTGTTGTGGAGAATCTGCTGTACATCACATTGATGTACCCCTGCGATTTCAGTACCACTTTCATTCAAGATGGTGTAAATGTCAGTGAAATCAAGTCCATCATCACTTTAGGACCAGTCTCTTTGTTAGATCTAAATATCTTTAACCCGAAGACCAACATTGGATAACTCTAAATTTAGTTTTGAGAAGGGTCAAATCTGAATACACACATCTTTCTGTTCTCCAAATATAGAGACTGGTCCTTACTAAAGAGTGAGGACTGCTTTAAGCCATATTCCGTCAATATCACATCGGGGAGACACTGCATATCACATTGAACACGATCGTTTATTAAAGTGTGCTCTTTAAATGCTTAGGTGAGGTGAAATGGTGTTTAACTCTGTACTTAAGAATATTTCACTCATATGATGACATGCATGCATGTGTATGTGTGGCTGCTTGTACTAGCCCAGACTTAAGCTGGTTTTATGGTGCTAGCTCACTGAGATACCATGCCGCAGTTTGACTCTTAGCCGACCAGTCCTTGTTGTACCTACTAATGCCGAGCACCAGGCAGGGACCAACAAGTAGCATATTTTAATGTCTTTTGGTATGACTCTGCCAAGGATCAAACCGCAGCCTTTCACTCTACACTCTGACAATCTAACCACTACACCACAGTGAGTGAGTGAGTTGAGTTTAGCTTCATGCTGCTTTTAGCAATAGTCCAGCAATATCATGGCAAAGGACACCAGCAATGGGCTTCACACAGTGTACCCATGTGGGGAATCGAACCCAGGTCTTTGGCGTGACGAGCAAACACTAACTACTAGGCTACCTTACTGCCCCTTTCAATAACTGGGCTTCCCCACAGCCCAGGCTTAAAGAAGAACAAAGTCATATCAGTTTTGATATCAATTTAATCATACAGCAACGTATATGACAATAGGTCTACAGTGTCCTCTTACACTCACAAACATTCCCAGCCTATACACAGTATGTACACTCAACATGTCACACAACCAGAGATCCACTCCGCTTCTCACATAGCTAAAGTTCACTCTAAATGCATCAAGATGAATTGGTCTGTTTTGGCCTGGCATGTATGTAACGTACATCTCTGATGAAAAAAACAAAAAACAACATGCTTCTCTGTGGCATTTTGAAGATATGATGGACGAAGAGTTTCAGGAAACTGGAGCACTACAGAGACCTTGATACAGTCAGAATTGATCTGGATCTTCCGTTTCATCAACACGCCATTACGCCCTGACATGAGCTGTGACACATCGTGGTGATGCTCGTTTGTCACCATCGGTTACTTCAGTGTCTAATGAGTGAGTTGGGTTTAATGCCACTTTTAACAGTTTTCCAGTTTCAACATCTTTAATGTGGGAGAAAAGCTCAAGGAGACGAAGGTTAAAGAAGTTCTTTGTTTTCCCACTGCTGCAGTATAGTACAGACAAACCTAGACATAACCAGGATTCAAACCCACTGTGTGAGGTTTGTGTCTAACGGATGAAACACTGACCCACCGTGTGAGGTTTGTGTCTAACGGATGAAACACTGACCCACCGTGTGAAGTTTGTGTCTAACGGATGAAACACTGACCCACCGAGTGAGGTTTGTGTCTAATGGATGAAACACTGACCCATCGTGTGAGGTTTGTGTCTAACGGATGAAACACTGACCCACCGAGTGAGGTTTGTGTCTAACGGATGAAACACACTGATCCACCGTGTGAGGTTTGTGTCTAACGGATGAAACACTGACCCACCGTGTGAGGTTTGTGTCTAACGGATGAAACAATGACTGGCCCTGCCATGCCCAGCACCCCTGAATATGCCTCCATTTTATGATGAAATACACCCATGACCCATTCCAAACCATAGCTCTGTATCAAATCCTAGTCTGTGGCAGGATGCTGCAATGCAATCAGATTACTCCCCTCAGCAACAAATTCTGTGGTCAGTTACAAGCAGGAGAAATAAAGTTGCCAACATCAATTTCGAAACAAACCAATCGTTGCCTAAAGGTCCAGGGTATTTATTACAGATGGTAATGTACTGCCTAGATAACTGCTGACGCTACAATGTAGGGGTATCACGATTCAATGCAAATCAGAATTCACCTGGATCATTTAAAAGAAAATTATTTATGAAAGAGCTTTATTCATTTGCTTAAATGTACAACAGACAGGACTTAATTGAGTTAATGAGGTATTGCAGAACCCATCAGGACTCGGTCAGGAGATACGTGCATCGTGACACCCTTATCACACATAGCTGAAGGATAAGATTAACACATGACACAGTAACCACATGTTAAGTTCATGGCTCTGATACTGCATTTCCAAGAAGCAGAGACTCCTGGCTCAAGGCCACATTAAACAGTATGCATGTAGTAGTTCATTTAGAGAGCTCTGTTCAGGAAAAGTTTTGACAACTTTTGTAATACAATGTCGATATACATTTTTTCAGATCTTAGACTGTTACTGAGTATTCTGGGCATCGCATAAAACCCACAAATCTGAAACGCATAGCTAATGTCTGAATCGGATCAAGATGGATTGGGTTTAATATTTCACCTTGTACTTTTTTTCAAGAGCTCATTGAAGGGAAACCATATAATTCCACAGGTCAATACAGACTCACTTTTACAATCTGTGACAAAAACTCTTATCATATATTGGACTGTGGATATATGCAATATCCCATTTCAGATAAAGTTGGTTTTACAATTTGAAAATACAAACACGGTCAGAGAGCTGGTAGTTCCAAGCTTCCTACCTAGATGATCTGCCTGTCTGTACCAAAAACTATTGACATACGTTCTGAACAGTTTTAAAAAGGGGTTCTGTAGTCAAACATGGTGGCAAATCATTTGGCACCGTATGTGATGAATAGGCGTAACAGATGTATACACAATTTATGTTAAATTATGCCTCATTTACATACTGTAAATACTATATAACAGAATTTTATTTTTTTCTTTAAATATTTAGGGATTTGGGCATTATTTTCAGAAGACAATACCATACAGTGGAACAAGCTAACCTTATGAGTTTACTAGCCATTGCTTTCCTATGAGAGGCTCAAGACAGGTTTACAGGATCCTAATACCAGCTTTGATTTAATCAAATTAGTTAATTATTACAATACAACATGATGAACGTTGTTGTTTCAACAGTAACTCTGTTCCATCATGTTATCCATGTCCATGATGCCAAGTACTGTCACTGCTGAAGGTATCCATAAGGCAGAGGTCAGTTGTGCCAGGTGGGTTTGACGCTGCTGTAACAATATTCCAGCAATATCATGGCAGGGGACACCAGAAATGGGCTTCACACGTTGTACCCACATAGGGAATCGTGATGAGCAGACAATTTAATCATTAGGCCACCTCTCTGTCCCTGTATGCATTACATCACTGAATAAATAGCAAGCTCTGTACGACAAGGTTGAATTGTTCTCAACAAATGCCGGCATGACAGAAACTGTAAATAGTGTACGCCTGTTACAAACTGTTCAAAGTTAAAAGGTTTATGAATTAATGCAAAACTAAGCACTAAATCCACTTGCCCATTTTTGTCCATTTCTGTGATACACAAGTTACCAGTACCACTACAAACCCATAACGTTAGTTATAAGCTATGTTCAGTAATATCTTAACCCAAAAATATCAGCTAAATATCAGCTTGAGTCTTTGGTGTACTATATTCAATTTAATAAATTTATGGATTATTCATCTCACTCTCGCTTATCACTAAAATCTCACTGTTCTCAAATGGGTCAAATTCGGTGTTTGTTTTCTGTTTGATATGCAGATTGTCAGGCTTCGTGCCCTGAAACATGGCCGGTTGTACAATGGGAACATAAAATATACCTGTGGTAAAAAGAGATGTGGAAATGCAGATTCAGGAGCATGATTATGAGGTTACATTTGTACATCTGATGTTGTATCCTGCCGACCCACTTCAGTATCAAACACTCTCAGCTTTTATCGCCAGGAATACAAACTGGTTACAGTCAGTACAAACCAGTTTAATGCTGTAACAACCAACAGCATCCACTGAAAAGCAGTCAAAACCGGTTCCTGTACAGTCATTTCTGGTACATACCAGTTCAATCTACTTTTGTATCAGATCGAGTGAAAGCAGCTTGGACACACAATCAAGGTGGTTTTCGTTCATTCATCCACATGTTAAATTGCTCCGACAATCTCTCACTCATTCACTCAGTCCACCCTCCTCACTCTCCCTCACTCAGTACAGGGTTACAACGCGTATAGTTCTGAGCCAGGTCTGATGATGGTACAGGTACACCGAGTGTCTTCACCGCCCGTCTGTCAGGCCGCTGTTGGCGGTCAAACTGGACAGTGGACGTCGGGTGGTGGTCGTCACAGACATCTGCAGCCGACCGTATCGTTTGAGAGCTGCAAGACAAGACAAGGGAGTACATGTATACTTGTATCATGTGTAACAGTAATATCATGGCACACTTTTTTGTTGGCCACATTCAACAAAATTCAAGCCATATGACAATGGTCTCTTAACAATTGAGTCTTGACCAGAAACTATATGCATGCTCAGAGAAGTGGAGTTTGGAACCTAAGACTGCAAGGTACTTTGATTGCTGCATTTTTACTATTAGACACCAACCTCAGATAAGTGCAGTTAAGAATATCAGGAATATTGACGTGTGTAAATTCGAAATGTATCACCAGATTGGTGAATTGTGCATTGGTAGGTAAGGGGAGATAACTCTTGTCTCTCATCTCACATTACATCTCAAGTCACAAGAAGACCAGCTATTCGTGTGATCATTCTATACAATGGGAACTTTATTGCAAGTTGGATTACTATTGCTGAGAGGTGAAACACCATTGCTTTTATTGCTATAATCTCTACGCTTTTATGTTACCTTGGAATACTTTGTACTGCCATAGTGGCACCTTTGTAGTAATTTGTACTGATATGTGAACTTGTTAATTTTAGCATACAATTGTTAATTCATCCATTGTTTGAGTTCTTTTACAGGCTGATCTCGGGTTAACTTTTAAGTTTCAACTGAAGAATCAGCACTTAAGACAGTGTAACATTTGAAGAGGTCAATGTTTACATACTGGCAATGAGTGATTGTTTCCATGCTAACTATATCAATTCAGTCACACTCACCTGACACAGGTGTCATGATGCCTTCGTCTCAATGAGTTTAGATATTCCTATGTACCACGATGCTACATCTACATGCTCCTTCTCATATCTCTTGATGAACGGATGCTCCTGTGAATCGAACAAAACATATATAGACTGCCAGTGATGGATTGATAAGGATACCAAGACTTGGATAAATATACACCTAACAGATGCTTTCAGTGGCTAAGGTCCCAACTGACAATCTGTGATCACTAGTAGTGTACAAGGGCTTGAGCTATACTGCTGTTGTCAGCAATACCACTGTTGTCAGCAATGCCACACCTGTCACACCCACCTCAGAGTAACACTGTTGTCCACCCAGAGTAACACTGTTGTCAGCAATACCACACCACTGTTGTCACACCCACTAGAGTAACAGAGTAACACTGTTGTCAGCAATGCCACACCTATGTCACACCCACCTACAATGTGACACTTTTCTCAGTAATACCACACCTATGTCACACCCACCTAGAGTAACACTGTCACACCCACCCAGAGTTGTCAGCAATGCCACACCTATGTCACACCCACCTACAATGTGACACTGTTGTCAGCAAGCATTCTCACACCTATGTCACACCCACCTAGAGTAACACTGTTGTCAGCAATACCACACCCATGTCACACCCACCTAGAGTAACACTGTTGTCAGCAATGCCACACCTGTCACACACCACCTGTCACACCCACCTAGAGTAACACTGTTGTCAGCAATGCCACACCTGTCACACCCACCTAGAGTAACACTGTTGTCAGCAATGCCACACCTATGTCACACCCACCTAGAGTAACACTGTTGTCAGCAATACCACACCTATGTCACACCCACCTAGAGTAACACTGTTGTCAGCAATGCCACACCTGTCACACCCACCTACAATGTGACACTGTTGTCAGCATTCTTACACCTATGTCACACCCACCTAGAGTAACACTGTTGTCAGCAATGCCACAGCTGTCACACCCAACTAGAGTAACACTGTTGTCAGCAATGTCACACCCACCTTCAATGTGACAATGTTGTCAGCATTCTTACACCTGTCACACCCACCTAGAGTAACACTGTTGTCAGCAATGTCACAATGTCACACCCACCTACAATGTGACAATGTTGTCAGCATTCTTACACCTGTCACACCCACCTAGAGTAACACTGTTGTCAGCAATGTCACACCTGTCACACCCACCTACAATGTGACAATGTTGTCAGCATTCTTACACCTGTCACACCCACCTAGAGTAACACTGTTGTCAGCAATGTCACACCTGTCACACCCACCTAGAGTAACACTGTTGTCAGCATTCTTACACCTATGTCACATTATCCAGTGTTGCCAGCAATGTTTAGCAATGTTGACACTATCCAACGGTATAACAATGTTGTCATCAATAATTACTACGCCACACCTTCCTACACTGTAATTATGTTGTTAGCACCAATGCCATACCTGTCACACCCACCTAGAGTAACACTGTTGTAATTGCTATTCTCACTGGGATAACACCCCATCCCACAGTTTAGTATTGTATACTGACACATGAACTTACCAATAACTTCTTATACTTTGGCCTTTTCTTGTAATCTTTTGTCAAACTGGAAAATAATAAAAATGACATGTCTGTGAATGATATCATCACATCTATTCATCGTCTCACTATCAATCTTTTACTACTATCGCTTGAACAAATATCGCCAGCATGTTTTTAACGATGCAAATCAGAAATATTCCAACTTTGTGACAGATGTCTGTAAATAATCAAATCTTGACCAGACCAATACAGTGTTTGACAACATAGTCATCAATCTATATGACAAAGGGCTAGGATAACAAGCTTCAACCTAGCCTGACCACCCGATGATGTTAGTTGCCTCTATAACAAGCTCAGACTGCTGAAATGTAAACCGGACTTTCACCGAGGTAATCATAACTCATTGCCTATCAGAGAAAAATGAAAAACTGACCAGTCTCGGACGAAGGAGCAGAAGTCGAGAGAGAAACTCTCCCCTGGTGGTAGGAGGGGCGGGTCCTCCTGCAAGACCTTGGTGAGAACTTCAAAATCTGTCTTACAGTCTTTGTAGGGGAATTCCCCTGTTGCTAGCTCCACCTGGAATATTGGGTACAGGTGAAACTTTCACATATGCTAAGACTCTTGAAAATAATCAGATGCCACCAAAACAAATGGAAAGTGTAGAGACATATTCATAATATAATAGAACAAGACTTCCTATGAGCATGCCTTGAATTCAGTCTGCCAAACCATATCTACTTAATGAAACTGACACGCACACAGTGGTAATTCTACTTCAAATTACAGACAATAATGGTTTCATAGCAACATGGATATAATCGGTTCTTCACATTACCAATGATATTCCCAGGCTCCAGACATCAGCTCGGATATCATAATCAGGACAGGCTGGATCTGGTGGGTCGATTCTCTCAGGCTGAAAACAACCATAATACATAAACAGTAAGCTGTGTTTCACAACAACACACTTGTAACAAACAGATGGATATTATGAAGAACTTGATTTTTCACTTCCCTGCCACCGGCAGTATATCTAGTGAAAATGCCCACAACAAACTATGGTTAAAACAAAATAAAACAAGTGGTCCCAATAAGGTCATTACAATCGTAGTTCACTGTACAAACATATATGTAATCAATGAACTCTCTGATGACTGCTTCACGCAGACAAGATAAGTTTGCTATATTCCAGCTTCAAGACAGCAGCATTTATACAATCAAGTGGGGCTGACAATCCTGTGATTGACATTATGGCGAGTTGAGATGTAGAATCCCATCGGCAACATTTCAGCAATAGTCTGACGGTATTATGGAGCAACGCTGCCAGGATACAAAGACACATAAACCAGTTCACTGAATGTGACAGCCCAATCGATCAGTTGACAGCCCAATCGATCAGTTGACAGCCCAATCCATCAGGTGACCTCTTGCAACCAGCAAGAACAAACACCTATTGTACCACAGATTTCACACACATTCTTTACAGGTATGATGAGGGGAATTCACTATTTGATGAGGGGAATTCACTTAACAGATCTTAAGCAACGTTTCACACATAACCGAAGGCAGACTAGTTATCTCAGTCATCATACAAGGATTGATCTCTGTGTGTTATCGTGGTAACAGCATGCTTGATATCACAATGGTTAAATTTCTCATCGGAGCCCACTGCACAGTAAAAAGATACTTTTCTGTCAACTCACAGCCATATATGCAGCACAGCCTGCTGTGCGAGTCTTGGCTTTCGAGTCCACCAGTCGACCGCTGATGCCGAAATCACATAACTTCACGGACCCATTCTCATCCAATAAAATATTGGATGGTTTCACATCTGAAATAATCAACATAAATACACTTTAAGACAAGAACCAACACATCGTCTGCACTTCATGGTTTGAATACGATGCATTCCTCCATCACACATTAACACCAACAGCTGATATAGTGGGTACCCGGTAGTAGCGACACGTCTGTTTTCAGGTAGTCAGGTAATCAAATGATGTTGAGAAGAACTCAAATCTCAATAATAACAGATCTCAGTGCTTGCTAGTATTACTCTGAGGATACCCCATTACAATCAAGTCAGAACAACCTTTCACAAACTAGGACTGACGATGAAATGACCAACAGGATGGAGATATATGCAATCGGAATGCAACTTAGTCATGTTTTATGACACTATATTTTAAAGGGGACTTCATTCTAGGCTACGCACTTAAAAAAAATATCTTGAAAAAGTTCTCAAAGATAATCAGAAATGTACAACATATGACTGGCAATAGTTCAAACTCAATCTCCACTTGTCTTAAGCCCTACTAAACTCAAAAGTGTTTTGCAGAGATTGTAAATTTAGTCCAGTCCTAGCACAAAAGTAGAAAAAGGGTTACTTGAGTTACCCCTTTATGTAGCTTATCTGCAGAAACTGCTATCAAGAAACATATCTGCAAGGGGAAGTAACTCCAAACATGGCCGCCCCCCATCTTCCCTATCAGTGCTTACCTCTATGTATCACACCATGATTTTCTTTTAAGTAATGTAATGCCCTGACAATCTGTGGAAACAGAAAACATATGTTAGTGAAATGGTAAATCATCATGTCTAGTGATGTTTAATCTCGCACATCTTCACTGGCACATTTATTTATTCTCGTTCACTGACCTGAAGCGATGACAGAATAGTTTGATGACCGTGGAATGTTTACCATATTTCCATAGGCCAACTCCTTTCTACAGAAGTACTTTACTTGTAAACAATATAAACCTTATTGCATTAATACTGGGCATTAATGATTCCCATTCAAGGGGCAAGTATGGCTTGAAGCCACTTTAAGCAATATTCTCGCCATAGACATTACATGTCCTCTTTATCTCCAATGATTGCATTTCATTAAACCTACACAAACCCCAGGATCCATTCCGGTGCTTCTCATAATCTCAAAATACCCAAAAGGAGTCATAAAGAGTTGACATATCCCCCCTTATCTGCCAAATTCAGAACCGTAGTTTGGCTTCTTCTACCTAAATCTGGATTCATTGCAATACCCTCGGTACCGCGCGTCAATTGTAAATTTCTCACAAAAGTATCATATTATATGGGACTGGTTGCCATGTTGTTGATATCGCCAACCCAACACTCAGGCTGGTCTCCAACTCACATTCTGATTGGTCAGACTGTAGCTTACCTGTAGACTGAGATTGCAAGAACTACAGTGGTTTGTGTGGGTTCACCAAAATGTGAGTCCAAGAGATATAGACTATGATCACAGCAAGAACTTCAGTGGTTTGTGTGGGTTCACCAAAATGTGAGTCCAAGAGATATAGACTATGATCACAGCAAGAACTTCAGTGGTTTGTGTGGGTTCACCAAAATGTGAGTGGGTTCACCAAAATGTGAGTCCAAGAGATATAGACTATGATCACAGCAAGAACTTCAGTGGTTTGTGTGGGTTCACCAAAATGTGAGTCCAAGAGATACAGACTATGATCACAGCAAGAACTACAGTGGTTTGTGTGGGTTCACCAAAATGTGAGTCCAAGAGATATAGACTATGATCACAGCAAGAACTTCAGTGGTTTGTGTGGGTTCACCAAAATGTGAGTCCAAGAGATATAGACTATGATCACAGCAAGAACTTCAATGGTTTGAGTAGGTTCACCGAAATGTGAGTCCAAGAGATATAGACTGTGATCACAGCAAGAACTACAGTGGTTTGTGTGGGTTCACCAAAATGTGAATCCAAGAGATACAGACTATGATCACAGCAAGAACTACAGTGGTTTGAGTAGGTTCACCGAAATGTGAGTCCAAGAGATATAGGCTATGATCACAGCAAGAACTTCAATGGTTTGAGTAGGTTCACCGAAATGTGAGTCCAGGAGATACAGACTATGATCACAGCAAGAACTTCAGTGGTTTGTGTGGGTTCACCAAAATGTGAGTCCAAGAGATATAGACTATGATCACAGCAAGAACTACAGTGGTTTGAGTAGGTTCACCGAAATGTGAGTCCAAGAGATATAGACTATGATCACAGCAAGAACTTCAGTGGTTTGAGTAGGTTCACCGAAATGTGAGTCCAAGAGATATAGACTATGATCACAGCAAGAACTTCAGTGGTTTGTGTGGGTTCACCGAAATGTGAGTCCAAGAGATATAGACTATGATCACAGCAAGAACTTCAGTGGTTTGTGTTGGTTCACCGAAATGTGAGTCCAAGAGATATAGACTATGATCACAGCAAGAACTTCAATGGTTTGAGTAGGTTCACCGAAATGTGAGTCCAAGAGATATAGACTATGATCACAGCAAGAACTACAGTGGTTTGAGTAGGTTCACCGAAATGTGAGTCCAAGAGATATAGACTATGATCACAGCAAGAACTACAGTGGTTTGAGTAGGTTCACCGAAATGTGAGTCCAAGAGATATAGACTATGATCACAGCAAGAACTACAGTGGTTTGAGTAGGTTCACCGAAATGTGAGTCCAAGAGATATAGACTATGATCACAGCAAGAATGCATCTGAAATGGCCTTCACACTTTGTACCAATTCGGGGAACAAAACGTGAGTGAGTGAGTTTAGTTTTATGACGCTTTTAGCAATATTCCAGAAATATCCCAGCGGGGGTCACCAGAAATGGGTTACACATTGTACCCATGTGGGGAATTGAACCCGTGGGTTCAGCGTGACAAGCGAACACTTTAAGTTTAACCATTAGACTACCCCACTGCCCCCATGACAACTGAACACTCAAAACAACAAACATGCTACTTTTCGAATTTGGTACAAATGCTACAAGAGATAACTCAGCAGCCTGAGTTAAAAGCAAAGTCTAGATTATCTTTCCACCCCTCTTGTACATCTGAAGCTGACTGTAGTTCTGTTTGCTGATGTCATGAACAAAGATACATAATTATATCATTTAAATACATATAGCAATAAAGTGTTATTAATGCCCTTCACAATCTAATATTTTCAAGTTACTCACTGCTACTGCCATTTTCCCCAGGATTTTTTCTGGAATCGGTTTCCTTGTTCGTTTTAACAGTTTATCTAGACATGTGGACATAAGCTCCATGCAGATCCATACTTCGCTCTGAAATGAAAATAGTCGTAATTACTCACAGATGATAATAATTTCTGAAGGAAATCTCACCAATTGATTTTCTGGCCACCTTAACCTTCATCTGTCACACAAAGGAAATCAGCTCAATAGGTGTTTCATTGCAGCTGTGAATAGTTTTCATGGCATTTCAACTTTGAGTGTATGAACATAACTAAAGCATGTGTTTGGAAGGATGTTTGGAACGTACAACCAGACATTCACTGTATGTCTTGAATGGTTAACAATAACCCAAACAACAGTTACAGGTCATAATGTTAACATCAGGATCATCGTCTTCCACCGCAATAGGATAAACAGTTAAAACAAAAGAGACTTGTCATAGCCATACTGCCATACAATATCACCAATCTAATGGATTATAAAGAATTTTCATTTGTTCAGTTTTCAAATGTTTCAATACTTTTCAGGGGCGGTGGGGTAGCCTAATGGTTAAAGCGTTGGCTCGTCACGCCGAAGACCCGGGTTCGAATCCCCACATGGGCACAATGTGTGAAGCCCATTTCTGGTGTCCCCCGCCATGATGTTGCTGGAATATTGCTAAAAGCGGTGTAAAACCAAACTCAGTCAGTCAGTTCAATACTTTTCAAAGCATAGTCAATGCCATAAAGTTCACAAGCTGCTTTCTGCTTTCTGGCTAGTGTCAACTTCTCGTTACATCAAGCTCTTATAACAAGCACTAGGTAGTGGAGAGAGTGAGTGAGTGAGTTTAGTTTTATGCCGATTTTAGCAACATTAAAGCAATATGACGGTGGGGACACCAGAAATGTGCTTCACACATTGTACCCATGTGGGGAATCGAACCCAGGTCTTCAGTGTGACGAGCAAAAGCTTTAACCACTAGACTACCCCACCACCCCAGGTCGTCGAGAGAACCAGAAGTCTCACCGAGGTGATGAATGTTCCCAGACACTGGACAATGTAGGGACAGTCGTGACTCTTCAACACAACATCCAGGTCCATGATGATACGTTTGTTCTCTTCTTTGTTGCCAGATCTTCTCATTTGCTAACAAGAGAAAATAGGACAGGTGTTTTCATACATTTCACTCACTGATACAAATGAAGATAGAAGATAGTATATATCATAATATCCCCCGTCATTCTAGAACCCCACACTAAGTAATATTCCAGCCATATGACAATGATACTTAAATAACAGTCTGGACCAGACAATCCAGTGACTGTCATCATGAGCACCGACCTACACTCATGGGTTAAATGCCAGTGTAATGCAATAATGTAAACTGTTTTTTAAGCTTTCTGCACTTATGTTGTACTGTTGGTGCAACACAAATCACCTTTTTTTGCAAAAACTAAGCCCTTAAAAATTTCATCCAGTTTTGTAGTTCAAACTTAGGAATTGTTCTAGATATTTGGAGTAGACTGTACCTAATATATAGCAAATATTAGTATCTAATAAGGGCGAGCCCAAAACAGTGTTAAATATACCACAGATGCACTCAGTGCCAGGAAACCAAGGCTTTCTTACAGATAACAAATACACGATTCCAAATATTATCTCCAGACAGATGTTGTGAATGACCCTGACCTTGACAGCCATGGGGTGCTGCGTAAGCTTGTGTCGCATCCTCACAACCTGTCCACAGGTTCCATGACCCAGTTCACCCAATGGCTCCATGTCACTAATATCAGTAGGGTATTTCTGAAAAACAATTCATAACATCAATACTGACCACTTACTACACGCCAATGGCAAAGTGTTACAAGAAGAAGACAAAGTCATCTATATGCCCTGCAATGGCAAAATACTCTTCATGAATATGTCTACTAGTTATGGTTATGTCAAATGTTTTGGCGTGTATATAGCAAAGTGGAAGGAGAGTATTGAAAGGTTTTTAAGTTCTGCTCAGGAAAAGATCACTACCACCAAATTCAGGCAATGTCAAATGTGTTGCCATGGAAATGCAAAAATTATTTTATTCAGAATTCCAAAAGTACCAAAAGGCATCGGTACACTACCAGATCTATCGATGTGACAGGTTTGGTGAAAAAACATTGAACAGTTTTAAAGTTCTGCTCCGGAAAATAGCACCAACACTAATTTCAGTTGAAGTCAAACTTGTTACCATGGAAACGCACACAAATATTTTATTCAGAATTCCAAAACTACCAAAAGGCACCAGTTCACAACTAGACCTATGTATGTGCCAAGTGTGGTGCAGAAATATTGTAAGGTTTTAAAGTTTTGCTCCAGAAAAGATCACTACCATCAAATTCAGTCAAAGTCAAACTTGTTGCCATGGCAACGCAAAAAATATTTTATTCAGATTCCAAAATTACCTATAGGCACCAGACCTATCTATGTGCCAAGTTTGGTGAAGAAATAGTGAACGGTTGTAAAGTTCTGCTCTGGAAAAGACGAATGTGCACTAACGGACAGACGCACAGACAGAGTCCATTTTAATACCCCCCGCAAAACGAGTTGCAGGGGATAATAATGGTTTGGCTGCCATAATAAGTGTCATGATGCTTCGTCTGTGTTGATATCTGCATGAATTTCACCATGTTCCATGCACACAAAAGACCGACTAGTTATGTACCTGTAGTATTAAACAATCAGATTTAGCAATTCATTTTAAGTAAGGTCAGTTAAACTTAGAACAATTCATTGTTAGTAGGTTGCATTATTCCACAACTTGTAAATATCGTTTGAAAATCAGCAAACTGACGTTTCCGTTAATGGAGAGGATCCCACTCTGCTTCATGATTTCTTCATACTTCTGATCAATCTCCCCGCTTTCTGGCGCCTTGTGTTGCCCTCTGTGACAATCCAACTGCATACCCGGACGGCGCCGCCCACTGAACAAAGAAATAAGTTATGTCAAGTTTTTGTCAAGCATGCACCTGTTTGCAAGGGAAAACCTCTCAGTATGAATGAAAAGTTGAGTTTTATGATGGTTTCAACATAGAAATAAATTAGATAGCATCATTTTGTTTAGTAATAAGGGTGAATAAACCTTGTCACAAAACAAAATTATCTAAGATTTTATTGGCATAATATCATGAATTACCGGTAACTGTTTTTACAAATAAGAACATCTGAGAACTCTATAGAAGGGGGACAAATATTTTGGGTTTAATTATGGAAAACTGACACTTGTCATTTGTGCCTTCTCATCGCTATTTGATTACTTCAATGAATAACAAGAGTCATCAGAAGATGACATATCTCCCCGGCCCCCACATCTTTGAAAGAACAAATCATCTGACAGTTACTTAAAGTCCAGCTTGATTTTACACTAAGTGCAAATCGTTTCCATGGAAATGATGAAAAACATAAATGACAAAAATCTGCAAATAGCAAAAGGCACCACTTCAAGATCTGCCTCACATATCTGCCAAGTTTTGCTGAAAGATATTAAGAAGTTTTCGAGTTGTGCTCCGGAAACAAAGCCCACCCCTCACTTTTGGGACTAAGTTCGATTTGTTTCCATGGAAACCGGGAAAAATAAAATGCCAAAAATCTGCAAATAGCAAAAGGCACCATTTAAGGTTCTGTTTGATATATCTACTAAGTTTTGTTGAAAAATATTTAACGGTTCTTGAGTTATGCTCCAGAAACGAAGCCCACCCCTCACTTTTGGATCTAAGTCAGAATCGTTTCCATGGAAACCGGGAAAAATAATAATCACAAAAATCTGCAAATAGCAAAAGGCACCACTTAAGGTTCTGTTTGATATGTCTACCAAGTTTTGTTGAAAAATATTGAACGGTTCTTGAGTTACGCTCCGGAAACAAAGCCCACCCCTCTTTAAGACTAAGTCCAAAACATTTCCATGGAAACCGAGAAAAATAAAAATGACAATAATCTGTAAATAGCAAAAGGCACCACCTTAGGTTATGTTTGACATATCTACCAATTTTTGTTGAAAAATATGGAACGGTCTTTGAGTTATGCTCCGGAAACAAAATGATTACAGACGGACGGACAGAAGGACGAGGCGACGACTATATCCCCCCGCATAACATGCCAGGGGGATAACAATCAGAATACATCAGACATCTAGGGCTCCATAAATATTTAACAGTATAAACAATAGGAGATCTTGCTTAGTATGGGCAGAGTGAGTGAGTGAGTGAGTGAGTGGTCACAAGCCACATGTATTGAGATTGCATCCTGCAAGTGACCAGGTTGTTAGTCGGCCTCTGAACCAACAAGGTGTACAGGTTTATACAGAATTGTAATTTCTGCCTGTGTACACATCATGCACTCAAAACAACCCGACCCTTGAGGATTCGGGTTAGAATCGATCTTCAGTAACCATGCTTGCCGTAAGAGGCAACTAACAGGATCGGGTGGTCAGGCTAGCTGACTTGGTTGACTATAGTACTGTTGGAAATAGAAAAAAACTGTATTTTCTCATTTATCTCTACAATTTATGTAGTTGATATGTGAAAGTGTGAAATATCTGTTAAACTAAGTTCGGCCTAACTACAGTCTCAGTGGTAGAGAGATAGGAAACGGAGAAAAAGGACTTTACTGAGGGGAAATTAGTGCACAAATGAGCCATGCGATTTTTTTCAAAGTCTTTTTGGAACAGACCATGGCTTTATGCAAATTAGTGTGTGACGATATTGTATTACAAAGGACACTTTTTAAATGCCCAATTTGAAATTAGACGTAGATTCATTATAAACGATAGCTGACGTAAACAAGAGTCATCAGAAGATGACATATCCCCCCGGCCCCCATATCTTTGAAAGAACAAATCATCTGACAGTTACTTAAAGTCCAGCTTGATTTTAGACTAAGTGCAAATCGTTTCCATGGAAATCATGAAAAAAATAAATGACAAAAATCTGCAAATAGCAAAAGGCACCACTTTGGGATCTGCCTCACATATCTGCCAAGTTTTGCTGAAAGATATTAAGAAGTTTTCGGGTTGTGCTCCGGAAACAAAACCTACCCCTCCCTTTTGAGACTAAGTCCAAATTGTTTTCATGGAAACTGAGAAAATAATAAATCACAAATATCTGCAAATAGCAAAAGGCACCACTTTGGCATCTGCCTGACATATCTGCCAAGTTTTGCTGAAAGATATTAAGAAGTTTTCCAGTTGTGTTCGGAAGCGAAACCCATCCCTTCCTTTTTGAGACTAAGTCCGAATCATTTCCATGGAAACCGAGAAAGTAATAAATCACAAATATCTGCAAATAGCAAAAGGCACCACTTCAAGATCTGCCTCACATATCTGCCAAGTTTTGCTGAAAGATATAGAGAGGTTTTTGAGTTGTGCTCGAAAGCGAAGCCCACCCCTCACTTTTGGGATTAAGTCGAATCGTTTCCATGGAAACCGGGAAAAATAAAATGCCAAAAATCTGTAAATAGCAAAAGGCACAACTTTAGGATCTGTTTGATATATCTACCAAGTTTTGTTGAAAAATATTATCACGGTTTTGAGTTGTGCTCGAAGCGAAAGCAATCCTTACTTTTTGAGACTAAGTCCAAAATGTTTCCATGGAAACCGGGAAAAATAAAAATGACAAAAATCTGCAAATAGCAAAAGGCACCACTTAAGGTTCTGTTTCATACATCTACCAAGTTTTGTTGAAAAATATTGAACGGTTCTTGAGTTATGCTCCGGAAACGAAGCCCACCCCTCACTTTTGGGATTAAGTCCGAATCGTTTCCATGGAAACCGGGAAAAATAAAAATACCAAAAATCTGCAAATAGCAAAAGGCACCACTTAAGGTTCTGTTTGATATATCTACCAAGTCTTGTTGAAAAATATTGAACGGTTCTTGAGTTATGCTCCGGAACGAAGCCCACCCTCACTTTTGGGATTAAGTCCGAATCATTTCCATGGAAACCGGGAAAATAAAAATGCCAAAAATCTGTAAATAGCAAAAGGCACAACTTTAGGATCTGTTTGATATATCTACCAAGTTTTGTTGAAAAATATTATCACGGTTTTTGAGTTGTGCTCCGGAAGCGAAAAGCAATCCTTACTTTTTGAGACTAAGTCCAAAATGTTTCCATGGAAACCAAGAAAAATAAAATGCCAAAAAATCTGCAAATAGCAAAAGGCACCACTTAAGGTTCTGTTTGATACATCTACCAAGTTTTGTTGAAAAATATTGAGCGGTTCTTGAGTTATGCTCGGAAGCGAAGCCCACCCCTCACTTTTGGGATTAAGTCCGAATCGTTTCCATGGAAACCGGAAAATAAAAATACCAAAAATCTGCAAATAGCAAAGGCACCACTTAAGGTTCTGTTTGATATATCTACCAAGTCTTGTTGAAAAATATTGAGCGGTTCTTGAGTTATGCTCCGGAAGCGAAGCCCACCCCTCACTTTTGGGATTAAGTCCGAATCATTTCCATGGAAACCGGGAAAAATAAAAATGCCAAAAATCTGTAAATAGCAAAAGGCACAACTTTAGGATCTGTTTGATATATCTACCAAGTTTTGTTGAAAAATATTATACGGTTTTTGAGTTGTGCTCCGGAAACGAAAGCAATCCTTACTTTTTGAGACTAAGTCCAAAATGTTTCCATGGAAACCAAGAAAAATAAAAATGCCAAAAATCTGCAAATAGCAAAAGGCACAACTTTAGGATCTGTTTGATATATCTATCAAGTTTTGTTGAAAAATATTGAATGGTTCTTGAGTTATGCTCCGGAAACGAAAGCAATCCTTACTTTTTGAGACTAAGTCCAAAATGTTTCCATGGAAACCGGGAAAAATAAAAATGACAAAAATCTGCAAATACCAAAGGCACCCCTCATGGTTCTGTTTGATATATCTACCAACTTTTGTTGAAAAATATTGAGCGGTTCTTGAGTTATGCTCGAAAGCGAAGCCCACCCCTCACTTTTGGGACTAAGTCGAATTGTTTCCATGGAAACCGGGAAAAATAAAAATGCCAAAAAATCTGTAAATAGCAAAAGGCACCACTTTAGGATCTGTTTGATATATCTACCAAGTTTTGTTGAAAAATATTGAATGGTTCTTGAGTTATGCTCCGGAAGCAAGCCCACCCTTCTTTAAGACTAAGTCCAAAAGCGTTTCCATGGAAACCGAGAAAAATAAAAATGACAATTATCTGTAAATAGCAAAAGGCACCACCTTAGGTTATGTTTGACATATCTACCAATTTTTGGTTAAAAATATCAAAGCGGTCTTTGAGTTATGGTCGGAAACAAAATGATTCTGGACGGACCGGATGAACGGATCTGACGAGATGAGATCGGACGGGACGGACGGACCTGACGGACGGACGGACAGACGGACGAACGAACGAGGCGATGACTATATCCCACCGCGATTATATGCGGGTGGGATAAAAAATATAATTTTAGAGTAAAATTGATATTTTATACTTATCCTGACTCATGCTCTTTTGCTTGTCTTCTTCTTCTTGCGAACATAGTGGAACACTTGTATCTCCTTATTTGAAGCTCCCTTCAAAATAAAATCACTAATTGGTACTCACCACGAGTTGCTCCCCTTTGTCTCCCCTGGCGGAAAAGGTGTCAGCCACCCTCTGGCCATGTGCTCCCTCTCTCCTGATTTAGCGAGCCCAACACTTGAATTTACAGGGGAAATCCAAAGTGTTATGTGGGGAGGATGGGAGGCTAACCTCATGAGTCAGGATAAGTATAAAATATCAATTTTACTCTAAAATTACATATTTTTCCTTATCCTGACTCATGCTCTTTGTTTGTAGCATCCTCACGGGCGGAGGTGGGTAACAGAATACTTTGGATTTATAATTAGTGATTTTGTATAGATATGCTGTAATATCCCCACGGAACTTCATGAAGCCCTTAGATTTAGGATGTTTCCTGTATAAAAAACCATAGGTTATATAAAGCCATTAAAAGGGAATTACATTATGAATATATTGAACAATACATATAAATTATATATATATATATATAGGTGACTCTGATAGAGGCACTGAAATTGACTATATCCAAGTATATGCTTAAGGTAGAATACTTAAGCTGAACATATATACATAGCCCTAAAACTCCTTAGAGTTATAAGCTAGATGAGTATGTATAAAATACATATTAATCTTGTGAGGCTAATATTTTAAGCCTCGAGGGACTGTCAGTTGCTGGCGAGGACCAGTGGTCCGAAATGGTGAATGCCAGAGACATCTTCTGTAGTGATGTCTCTTAGGTAGTGATTAGCAAATACCATGTTAGATTTCCAATAGCATCCTTCCATAATCGTGTTCAAGGAACAGTTACCGTGTAGAGGCAGGGTAGAGGCCAGTGCCCTGATCTCATGTGGATTTGATGCTGTTGGTGGGTCCAAGCCTGCTGCCTTGTAGGCACGGAGAATGACAGTCCTTATCCAAATAGATATTGTGGTCCATTGACACTTCTGTTTGATTAAGTGGCGATAATGGGATGAATAAGCGTTTGAGAAATCTTCTCCTTGTTTTGGATCGTAAGAATAAACTTTGAGCTCTTACGGACACAGTGATAGGTCTTGTGTATCTTGTGATCCGAGAATAGAGGATAGCGCCGGGGATGTGGAATAATCTGTCTGGTTGACCTGGCAGTTGATTCTTTGCAATGAAATCCCATCTTAATCCGAGGTGCGCTGTGTTATGATTGTCATCAAACTGTATCCTCGTAATCCAGAGCGTGAATTTCAGATATTCTTGCTGCTGTGGCTAGCGATAGCAGAAACAATGTTTTCTGTGAGAGAAATTCAAAGTTTGTCGATTCAAGGGTTCATAGACCTCACTTTCGTGAGGTGTTGTAACACTACATTCAGATCCCAAGCTGGAAATGGAACTTCGCTTTGGTCCTCCAATCGAAAGCTCGTAGTAAGGCCAGTAACTCTGGAGATCTTGTCAATTTGACACCCGTTCTCATGGTGATTACAGAGCTAAAGCTGGCAAGATATGTTGATATCGTTGAACCTTTTAAATGTTTGTTTTAGGCGTAGGTAACACAAATAGTCTGCCCACTTGAGGTTGTGAAGCCTCTCTTGCTGTAAACCCTTTCTTTGTTGCATAATTTTCGAGAAACTGTGCCACTTGTCGTCGCATTCTGCGGAGATTGATTTTGAGTAGCGTAAGAGCAAAAGCGTGACTGCTTTTGCCGCCCTGGCAGAATATCCTCTCTTGTTTAAACACATTTGGTATACAGTCCATATACGTGATGTAGTTGGAACATTGCTGGGTTTCCGTGCACTTGTTTGGTGTGAGGATGAATTAACAGGTTTTTGCGCGGCTTGGGTAGCTCCAGTGTTGGTTGACCCGATTTCTTGAATTAGTATGGGAAACCACGTTCTGGCCCGACCAGTAGAGGCGACCAAAGTGAGTTGTAGGCTCTGTGTTTGTCTGATTTTCTGTAATACTTGAGGTATTATTGCTGGCGTGAGCTTGGCGTACGCATTGAGGCCTTCCATGATAGACTTAGAGCGTCCGTTGCCCAAGCTTTGGGGTCTGGGACTGGTGACACGAATGTCGGTAGCTGATTGTTGAATCGCGTGGCGAATAGGTCTAATAGCGGCTCCTAATTGCTTGATTATCTGTGCAAAAATTTCCGGTTGATCATCCACTCTGTCGGTGATGGTAGATGAAGGCGAGAGAGCCAGCGTCTGCTAGTATATTTCTGGCTCCGGGAATGTGCACTGCTCTGACATGTAGATTTAGATCTTGTATTAAATCGAACAGTTGAAAAGCAGGTTCAAAAGGTTCATCGATCTCGTTGAGCCTTGCTTGTTTATGTAGAAACGCCACTGTCGAATTGTCTGTATGGATCATTAGCGCATTTTGTAGAAATAATGTGCTCCAATGTAGAATGGCGTTGATTACAGCTTTCATTTCTAGACTGTTTATATGGAGTTTGCATTCTTGCTGATTCCATAACCCTGATATCGTGTGGTTGGTGAGATGAGCTCCCCAACCTTGGAGTAACGCGCGATCTACATACAGATGGGTTTTGTATTCTGCTCTGCTAAACAAATCCCTTCGCGAGACATTCGATTTCTTGGTCCACCATAGTAGATGTGGTCTGAGATGTTTCGCTAGACTGAATGGTTGTACATCGTTGAGATGTGCGTTGATGATGAGACCTGTAGGGGGCGTAACTGTAATCTGCCTGTGACAGTCATGTCTTGGGCTGATGTGAGAAGACCTAGTAGGCTCTGCCATTGTCGCAGTAGTAGCGGAGAGTAGGAAACTGGTGGAAATGGTCTGTTGTATCTTGAGCCAACGGTCTTCTGGTACCATAATACGGTTTAGCGATTTGTGATGAATCGAATACCTAGGAACTGTAGGTCTTGCGATGGTACTAGGTCCGACTTCGCGTATGTAGTTTACTAACCAACCTAGTTGTGTTAGTAGCTTTATGATGTAATTTAAACTGTAGTTTGAGGCGCGAGTGGATCTTGATCTTCACTTGTATCCCGTCGTCGAGGTAAAACGATGCGCACTGTGACGAATGAGCCCTATGTAGTGGTGAAATTTGATAAACGGTTTTAGTTATCCTCGTGAATAGCCAGGGGCTGATGATATTCGAATGGGGAGTACTTTCCACTGGTAATGTAGCCCTTCTAGAGTAAATCGAGGTATTTCCTGGAATCGGGATGAATGGGATGTGCAAGTAGGCATCCTGTAGATCTATGCTGCCCATGTAGTCCATAGGATCTAATCATCTGGGCGTCAAACTGAGGTAAAATGTCACGCTTGAGAAACCCGATTGGTTTGGCGTAGATAGTTCTTGTTGAAAAGCTCATGTTGTAAAGATGAGTCTGTATTTCTCCGATGGAGTTTTTCTTAGCCAGGAACTAGGAAAACTGGGGGAGTAGAAACCTAGTTCGACGTTTGCTTGGTCTATTTACTTCTATGGCCTGTTTGGATAGGAGTGATGAGACAGCCTCTTTTATCTTTGGTAGTTGTTGCGCGTAGTTGTATGTCGAACTTGGGGGTTTGATTGTCACGGAGGCTTGTCCTGTAGAGGGATCACGAAATCCGTGTTGAATAATGTTGAGACGTCAAGGATCTTGCAGTATTCCCCAGTTTTCCCAGTGTAGTTGGAGGTCCACCCACCTGAGCTGGTTGTACTGGAAGCGGCTGGGGTGGAAGACTCAGTCGTTCCGAACCTGTGTTTCAGCGTCCTATAATTTAAGAACCTCTGGGTGTCCTGCCTCTTCCCTGATCCTCCTCTATAGTTTGCCATATGGGTGATCTTGGTATCAAAAGAATCTTTACCTCTAGAGCTGGCTATCTTCCTGTCTCTCTCTTGCTCTTTGTAGGCCCGTGAACTTAGATCTGCCTGAGTATCTTTGTGAAGTCTGACGAATGACGCTGGCTAGTGTGTCCATCGATCTAATCATAAGGACTTCCCTGGAATCCTTAGAGACTTCCTTGGCGCACCTTGTCGATTTCTCCGTCAAAGATGGATGTTATTCCACCACGGGCTGTATAAAGTGGGGCTGTAAAGTTCTCCCAATTACAGGAGGCGGAGGAGGCCTTGACGACGAGCTAAGGTCAGTGCTGCTGAAACAGATGTAAGATGATCCGCTAAAACTGCTGATCTTTCTTTTGCATAAGTAAGGCAGAATAAATCATTCTATCATCTTCCATTAGGTGGAATCCCGAGATCTAGTAATAAGAGTCTCATTGATCGCCCCTAGAATCTATTTAACCCAAAGAACATAATCGCGTCTCGTCATGGTTTCTATATGAGCCAACTCGGCGATCATCCATCTTGTAAATCTTGTTCTTTACATCGCTGATGATCTTATAGTTCTCATCGATGTCCTGGGCCTTGTAGAAGGAGTCCATGTTATCGTGGAGAACTTCTTGGCTTGGAAGAGGTAGATGTGGTATCTGAACTTTTAGTAGCTTTCTGGAAAGCTGCATCTAGATTCTGTGGCACTGCCGCCAATCGGCTTCGATCGGGGTGAGTGATTGCATCTGGATCATCTTCCTTCATCAAAACACGCCTGAGCTGTATTGCCACTTTTAGATGGTGATGTGAGATCTAGGTTATTGACCATCAATACCGCATCTCTGCATCAGAAAATATGATTCCTCCATCATCCTCAAAACCATCATCATTAATAAATTGTAGATGCTCTTCGGGACCGCGCGTGTAGCTGTCTGTATATCTGATGAGGTTTGTGGCGATCTAGTTGACTTGTGCGCTCTATGTGGAGATCTGATGGGTGATCGAATCTGGTGATGAACTTGAGTGGAGATCGCGTCTATGGGATGATCTTCTCGAGACTTGTGAGGTGAATGTTGATAGCTTCGCATGGCTCTTCGGCAGTCCCCTCGATGTTCTTCTAGGCGATGAAGATCTGGAATCATATGTCGCTTCGCGAATGCCTTCGAAGCTTCATTTGGCGATCGGTCCGGGGATGCGATGATATGACCTTCGAAGGCTTCCGTGATGTCTGATGGTCTGAGTCCATATCTAGAGATGAAATCGAAGATGGTGATGATCTCTCCCGCCTTCGGCTAAGGCCTTAGCTAAGGCTGTACATCAGGTCCTTGCCGTCAAGGTGGTGCGGGACTTCCTTCGAAGGTGACATCGAATCTTGGCTGCTACGTTGGACGGAAGTGCCTCTGGGGTGCTGTCTACGTTGGAGCCTTCGCTAACTGCTCGGACTGCTTCTGCAGTTTGTAGTAGTCCTCCATGATGTTCATAATCTGCCGATCATGTCTTCTGGGATGATCTGTGGCGAAGCCGCGTCGGCGTCTTTTCTGCGATGGGGTTCACATCAATGGCGTCTGATCGCCGTGTAGAGGCATCAGGCTGCATGGAGATCTCTGCAGAAGTCACAGTAAGCTGACACGGTCGCTTCTTCTGCGTAAGTCGGTCGGGGATGATTATCGGCTGATCATCGAGAGGCCCAACTCTGCTGCTGGAACGATCCGGCTGAAAGTTCTTGCTGTCTTCGTAGATTCCCTTTGGAAGTCTGCGCTGCCCTGGTGTCCTCAATCTGCGTTGAGACGGACGATGAGGCCCTCTTAGACTTAGTCTGCAATGGACGGGATGTCTGGGAGGCGGTCGTTTCTTCGAGGTAACGGACTTCGCCCCCGCTCCTCTCGCCGCAGGGTCTCTAGCAGAACACCAGACGGGAGAGGTCGATCGCCAGCAGCTGACTGGAAGGAATATCTGGACTCTCTGCCATGTTTTGCCCTTGTTTGTGATCTATCTGCAGCACGCCTTAAGACGAAAGATGATATTTATTAAATGCAGAATGAGATAAATTAATGCAGTAACTGGCGTGAATTAAACGCACGGCGAGAACAACTAGGGCATATTACATGTGGATCGGAGGCAGAAAAGCGTAATCTAAATCGTACAGATTTTCATGAGCGATAAAGCTAGCTGAACAATCACGAATACTGCGTGAATAAACAGTAGAAATCACGATAATTAATCAATACAAATAGTAAAGGATACTAGCTATACCTCTATAGTAACCTATGAGAGGTAAAAAACTAAGAGATTATCAAAGGATATGTGTGTAAGGAGACACAAGGCGCTCTCACATCCTGCTCACTGGGCGAAGAAGGAGAGAGTGGAGCACATGGCCAGAGGGTGGCGACACCTTTTCCCGCCAGGGGAGACAAAGGGGAGCAACTCGTGGTGAGTACCAATTAGTGATTTTATTTTGAAGGGAGCTTCAAATAAGGAGATACAAGTGTTCCACTATGTTCGCAAGAAGAAGAAGACAAGCAAAAGAGCATGAGTCAGGATAAGGAAAAATATAATAACTTTTATGCCGAAACTATTAAGGATGTAGCTACCATGCAGTCTCACTGTCACTATAAAAAGAAACAGATAGGAGGGGTCGCCTCAAAAGCAAAACCTGGGGTCGGGCTTGGGGATAGATATATCAGCTAAGATAAGATAATCCTTTAGAGCAATTATACTGGGGAGGTACACGGCACGTCATAACAATTTACAAATAATATCCAGTCCTGTCGATCTTCGGGTGGTCATGCCACCTATATACTACAAGCGTTTCTATGGTTTTCGGGTATCATACTCTCTTACATATCTCAACATAAATTTTATGAAAGACACGTAAGATGTTAATCAGTAGATGAGACATAGTCAACACACATGAAAAAGCACAAAATATCTTTGAGATGACCCCTTGTGCCTGTAGGCAGCACGTGCATTTCATGCCAGGTGAGTCAACGGTCCGCCGTCATACCTGGCTGAGCGACCTAATTGCCATCTATAGTCTGATCTATTGTTTTCAGCAGCTATTCGTATTTTTGGGGGGGTTTTGCCCAATTTTACGAGTAAACATGCATTTCTGGATATCGTATTACGCATCCCACTGAACGCCCAGTTAGGCCGAAGTGGGTTATTTCGACATATGCTATTTGCAATTGTGTCAATTTTAGGGATACAGAGTAACAGCCTAAAAACAGTTTTTTTCTATTTCCGACAGTACTATAGTGCTGGTATTGGCATACAACCTGCGATACGATGCACGTCACGATACTAAAACTTTAGTCTCGACGATATATTGCCAAAGTATTGTGCACAGAAGAAGCGATACGATACGAATCCCGATATAAGGGTGGCGATACGATACGTATCACGATACTAAAACCTTTAATCCTAACACTAACTATAAAACACCGTAAGATCAAAACAAAACCAGTTTTAAAGTGTTTCGTCAAATTCTGCCAGTGTCGTTCAATGTTCATTCATAAAGGAGATATATAATTCAAGTTTATACACAGACTTTGTGAATGTTGATAACATGCGAGCACTATGACTGACACAGTTCTTGATGCAAGAATTTCCGAGAAAATGTTTACTTATGAAGGGAAAATAAGTAAGCATATATTTAAATCATCAAGCAAAACTAAGGTTTTTTTCTTGACAGATATCGCAATTTCGACAATTTCAAAGTTTAACATTGATGTATTGTGGCCCACTTGAAGTATCATATCTGGATATACCACATTGTAAAACTTTGTATCGATTCACTGTATCGGCGGCCCATGGATCGATGCGTATCGATGAATCATCACACCACTATGATTGACACGTCATCCTATGCCAATTGCGTAGATCGATGCTCATGCTGTTGATCACTGGATTGTCTGGTCCTGACTAGATTATTTACAGACTGCCACCATATAGCTGGAATATCGGTGAGTGCGGCGTAAAACTAAACTCACTCACTCACTCATAACAACCCACTCAACTGTTGGCCGACGACGAGATGATGCAAACATGGACAAGCGTCTATAAGAGTAACCCAGACATGTGACACAGACAAAATGTGCCTCTGCTACCCAGAACTGAATGGGATGTGGGCATAAAAACCTTCTACTGCCTGTCGACAGCATTCGAAATACCTGCCTGCCCGACTGCCCGGGATGGGTTATTTTCAACACGGACTGCCTGATTCTCAAATTCACCTGCCCGACTGTTGGGTTAAAATTTAGACAAGTATATGAAGATATTTTGTGGGCAGGTAAGTTTTGGTCAGGGCTGGCAAGTTTTACATCTAACCAGCACTGTGGTTTTGCTGAAACTTTTGTGAGTTTCATACCCTGCTGAAGACAACATGGGCTGTACACTCCCTGTGAGGGAGTTAAGATTAACTCTACTGTATAGGGATCCACTGGTCAGGGAACGATTACAAACTGTATTTGAGAAGAGATGTATAAAGTATATAAATGTATAATATAAAATAATGCCCTAGCCAGTGTCTGAACTCTAATGACATTCAACATGCACATCGGGACATAACTCAGCCTTAGTTTAAACCTCACCTTTCCTGTGGAAATCTGTGACAATCAAGCTGCATTTCTGGCGGCCTGATGAGGGGGCGGAGCTTGACCGAGAACTGGTCCCGCTTTCCCCATGACTCCCTAATGCTGTAATGTTAACACTGATAAATACCTGATCTTAAGCATGTGAAGTACAATAGTATCACACATACACACATGCAATATTACATGGATTTATCAAGGAATCAAGCTAGGGTTCCTTTTAGGCAATCTGGGGAAAAAAGTTGTTATTTTGCACAAAACTTGGATTTGTTTTAAAGTTGTTTATTCACAGGTTATTGAAATTGTGTATACTGCAATAGTATACAATTAGCACAGTGTATCTTTCTCTTCTCTTCTCTCTTCTTGCAACAATACAGACAGGAAAAACCATAATGACAATATGGATATTTTAACGAAATTTGCTGCCGGCTTGGGGCAGACTATCGTCCTGGATAATCCAACAATTCAGTGACAAAAGGGTATATTGACATTTTATTAACTGTCATAGAAACATTAATGAAACTTTGACTGGGATGCCATGAATATTGAAACTTTAAATAGAACTTGAACTTAAAAGTAAACTTAAATCTCAATGAAGTATACTTGGCGTAGTCATGTCACAGTATTGTTACCATATTTGTAATGGTTTATGTAGCAACCATAATGAGCCTCTTGCAGTGACTGACTGACTGAGTTTAGTTTTACGCCGCTTTTAGCAATATTCCAGCAATATCACGGCTGGGGACACCAGAAATGGGCTTAACACATTGTGCCCATGTGGGGAATCGAACCTGGGTCTTCGGCGTGACGAGCCAACGCTTTAACCACTAGGCTACCCCACCGCCCCTCTTGCAGTGAGTAAGCGAGTGTAGTTTAAGCATTGTTCCAGCAATATCACGGTGGGGAACACTAGAAATGGGCTTCACACATTGTACCCATGTGGGGAATCGAACCCAGGTCTTCAGAGTGACTAGCAGATGCTTTAACCACTAGGCTACCCATCCACCCCCTGAGCCTCTTGTAAAATAGAGCTTATTGTCACTGTGGCTTTATTTGCACTATTTGCAGTCCCAAACCCCTCACAATAGAATCACCTCGCCTAACTGAGTAGATTTGACATTTGCATGATGAGTACAAACAGAATACCAATCAGAAAACGTCTCTTGCTGCTGTCACGCATTTCCCCCTTTGTATCATATATCTTTCATAACTGTAGTCCTGTCAATGATTGTAAATCAAATCCTGTGTATTTCAATAATCCATTGAATATTCATTCACCTCTTGTGTATATCTATTGATTTCAGTACCATATTATGTACCAGTTAACCAGCCCTTTCAATTTGTTATCAACATGTAACAGAATGGCATGTATAGATAAATGTGTTGAGTTGTACAGCTTCGACATGCATAGTTTCCTATGTGGCACACAAGATGCAGTGATGGAGAGCCAGTTTATCAGGTGAAGTTATACAGTGTCAAGTTAAGTTGTGAGGTATAGTTATGAAATTCATGCTGCCATGCTTTAATACACAGACAAGATTCCATTTGTAAATGAAATCTATAATTTGATTAGCTGTAAATCCTGTGTAAGTTTCAGAAATAGTGAAATATACTTTTACTAATCAGCATGTTCAATGACTTCAGTGTTGCTAGGATACGCATTCTTCCAGGTACAAACTTAGGATCTGTTTGTTCAGATTTAAAAATCACAGCATAAATTATGCTAGAAGAATCTCCTAGATAGAAAGTAGTTTTACATGCTCTGTACCCATGCAATGAGCTCACCATCTTGCATCCAAAATGAACAATTTGGTATGGGACACCTCCGTGTTAAAGTAAAACACAAAATACTAGAACATTTGCTGCAGACCAGAAGAGTCACCTTTAGTCAAAGGTAACTGACTGTTCCACAAAAGGGGGTGGGACTCTTTATGTCTGAATTTCCTGTCATCATGTCTCCATCAATGATTGTCTCCAACAACTACCAATCATAATCAAAACACTGGAATTATTTAACCAGAATGACCAATTCGCTGTGTGCACATAATTACCACCTCCTACGCCCATAATCACAAAATACCCTCTGTCCAACATATCAAAATATGTCGAGGCAAACAATTTAACAATCCCAACAAAAGACTAACAAGCTAATTAAGCATATTGAACATATTTTTGAGTGAACAAAATATGAAAATGTCGCCATCATCCTACTTTCATTCCTGGGGACCCGAAACCTGGAAACATCCCATGGGAAAGGTGAGTTGTTCTCACAGGAGTTGTGATGATAGTACTCATTCCAGCTGGGCACTACTGGCAAACACAAGACAAGGAAACAAATGTTAGGCTGAAAATAAAGGTTGTGGTTTCAGGTCAATAGAGTGAATGTGGAGCTTCATGCTGCAATCAGCCATTCCAGCTCTAAAAGAGGGGAAACGCCAGAAATTGGATTGCAACTACATCGTGAACCAAACCAGGACTTCACCAGTTGTTATTCATGACAGTACCATCTGAAGTGGCCAAGTTCTCAAATTAAATAAATATACTGAACAATATAAGTTAGGGACCATGAGGAGTATGTCAGAGGGGATGATTTTGAGTTGAAGTGAGTGAGTTTAATTTTACGCAGCTTTTAGCAATATTCCAGCAATATCATAGCTGGGGACTTTTGTATTGAAGACTAAAAACCAAATTTCATGAAAATATCCAAAACACATCTTATTACAGAACCTATTTTGTTCAGTATACCTGCATTAGTTTTGAAATGATACAGTATTGTATTGCGATATGAGGCTCATGATACAATACAGATATACAACTCCTGTATACCTATACATACGACTCATTACAAGTCGTGTTGATGTAAAAACATGTAAATATAACAGAAACTGTTCAAGAACCAGTTATTGCAGATTCTCTAGCATTTCCTGGTTGGCTATAAATAACAGAACCTGCACTGTGACCTGAAGCTTACATGTTACTCCCTGACAATATCCCATCTTTGCTATCTAAAAATTTGGAAAAAAAAGCATTTATCTGCAAAGAGTGAAAGAATATGAGCTTACAAAATATAAGTGCTTAATCAGGATACAAATCATATTGTGCCCATAATATCTGGATACATATTATATAATGCCCAGCACAGGTAAGATTCCAACCAACCCAGATCTTTCAGGTTCCCTAGCTACTCTAGCTAGTCACCTTTTGGTATGCCAGGACAGTTTAGTGTAATCTTGATGCACTCATATGGTTGCCTCTTACGATAGGCATGTACTTGAAACAAGTTACATGTGACTTCCAAGATATCCACAAAGCTTTCTGTCTTGAACATTAATCAGAACTAAATAATTATTCTCCTCAGTGAAAAGAAAAGATCTCTTTTAAAATCATAATCATGGTAGCTGTTCTGTTCTGCTTTGAGAACTTCAGCCAAAAAACATCTTTTACTCCTTTTAATGTCTGAAAGAATCAATGAAATCTTTTTGGAACTAGAACATAAATATATGATACATTTTCAAAACAAACAATTGTAAAATGATGTGTAAGTAAAAGGTCACATAGCTCTGTTAGGTGTCAATGGCAGCATTCTTCATGCAGTGTTTTAATGGCATGCTCCTATATCATGTGTGTATACATATAGACAGAAGAAAGTTGAAGAAGATTATGAAGCTATAACATTCTTACTATGTCTTAGTATGTCTACAGTGTTTCTGTAAAACATGCTGCAATTATTTAACCAGTGAAATAGGCAATGTTGAGGAAAATTTTAACCCTATCAGTCCAAAATATTGAATGCACCTGTGTTTTTTAAGTGCTAAAACCAAATTGTCCCTACATTCTAACCTGAATGGAAAAACTGGTCTACTTAATTGCATTGGTTATGAAGAGAGTGAACAAGGAATGTTATAACCATGATGAAGCAAGCTCTATTTTATTAGCTTCCTTGTAAATGTGCCAGGGGAGTAATAAACAAGCATTCGGCTTCTTCTAAAATGTATGACAGTTAAATATGCTAGGAAATTTACAAAGTAACAAGGAGGCTAAGGTTTAACATGTTTAAGACACTGAAACATATTTTAAAACAAATTAAAGAAACACATTGAAGGGATTCAGGCATAAATTTGTCCCAAAAGAATATCAAAGAATAGTTCAACTACAGTATTGCATATCAACATCTGGGATTTCCTGACAGTTCAAAGAAAATGGCTGTGATTGATCCTTTGATTTCTTTTTGAGAATGTTCCAAATTTAATTTACAAGCTCGCCAAAATCACCATACTATGATGACTAACACTGGTTCCAGCAAAATCACGGCAGGGGACACCAGAAAAGGGCTTCACACATTGTGCCCACATGGGGTATCGAACCCGGGTTTTCGGCGTGACCACTAGGCTACCCCACCGCTACAGAATAAACATGAACACAGGGTCAGTCAAAATATCTTCTTGTTGTTGCTATCCTCAGTCTGCTGCAGTTTTTTCTTTCAGTCTACTACTGTAGTGCTATCCCATTTTCTGCTGAAACAGTTGTGAATGCTGAACAAAGTGTCATCTTCCCTACTACCTGTCACCTATTGACTAAGACTGACAAACATACACACAAGAATTTCTAATCGTAAGTCATTGTGATCATCTAGAAAATAGAAGATTACTTGGCCAGGACTCTGAACCTGATTGTATGAATTAAAACTGCATGTGACACCATAGATAATCTCTACCTTTAGATTTATCAACTTTCGCTCATATAAACACATGAGCTCCACTGTTAAGCTGGAGACTGTATTTAACAACAAATGTTTTTTTAACATGAAATATACAATAACCTTTCACTTGACAAAGCATTTTTTTAAATTCTTGTATATGAACAATTGTTCCGTGTTGTAAGCATTCAGAAATGCCTTATAACGCTTTTAGACAGTATAAGCTATGACAGAGAAAGATTTTAGATCACGACAAAAGATCACAGGCAAGAAAAGACTGCATACAAATTCAAATGAGTTGTTTGATATAGATGAATAGAAAACTGATTAACAAATAGAAACATAACAGTATCTGCTACTGTGTGAACATACTGTCACGAATTCATGTGATGCGACAGATTTGGTCCTGAAAATGTCAAAACACCAAATTAGAGATTCACAATCTATATCAGAACGCTTGCTTGTTAATTCAACCCACTTGCCAACAAACTTACTTGGCCGCCTTGGGCCGGGGGACCCCGACTGCAACGGTCTGCCTCTTCTGTCATTTTCATGCAATCTGTTCTCTAATGTTAGCTTTTTCTCCAAGTCGTTCAGTTTTTGAGTCAACGATTTCTTAGACGACATGTTGGATTCTAAGATCACATGATCGAAATATGCTTAGTGCGTGGTGGAGCTAGACACGAGTTGCAGTTTCGTAGTATTATGGAGAACAGCAAATTATTTCGTATGAAGCACTGCGTATTATATAATTAACGTTAAACACATAGACCCCTGCATCACGTTTTGCTTGTGTTACGAAACCCACCTTGAATTAACTTTACTTACATACGCATATAAATATTGAACAGAGTTGGCGTGCATCATTTGCGCACTATGGCCGCACGTGGTAACCTGGGAAAGCCAGTAGAATGTAAACATTGAATAGTTTGAAATGAAATGTATGGTTTCTTTAATTACATTCAGTAGAAAGGTCATGACATCGGCAGCAACAAGTACATACGAGTCCAACATGCATTCATACAAGGTGAGGCAATGTTTCGTTCAGGCGATCTGCATTGACGTTTGTCAACGCGGTAAATCTCCCTTTGAGCAGGTACCTGTCGGTCACATGACGCGATCACGTGATCTGTTGACCTTACACACGTGTTGACATGAGTATTGTCGCTGGCGACAGTAAGATTCTGTGTTGTTACGTAACTGTCACGATAATTGTAGGGCATATTGTAGCATGATGTAAACAAGCAAAGAACAACAGTTCTTAATGTCTAACGAACGCGCCGAACGACGAGGGTATAATGACAGCATGTGTTTGTGTTCTGAGGCATTTGACTGTGATGCCATGTCGGAAGAGCCTTTTATCAAGCATGGTGAAATCAGTTCCAGTCAGACACGTTTGGAGGGTGTGTGCTGTGTTTTTTTATTTGAACTGTTTGATGTTAGTTTTGAGTGAAACCTTGGCTATCGGAGATATTTCTATGCATTGAAAATAATGTCACCGCTTCATTCAACTATTGTCCATTGTCAATATGTGCGCACCATGCGTATATTGGCGTAATTGTCGATGATGCTCAGTGGTTGGTTGTTAAAGCGAAAAATGGTTGTTCACAGTGAGCAGCCTGATGGACTTGAATCAGGAGGAATTGTCGCTGCTTACAGAGACAAAGTCATCACAGATTTATCCAGTTTTCAAAAGCCCCTGCCCAGTCATATTTAGGCATTTAGGCACCGTTCATAATTATGGCCAGTGTACAATGTGACCCCCAAAAGTATATGTACAAAGTAAGTGACCCCACCCCCACACACACATTAATTATGAACGGTCCCTAACTAAGGCTTACATCTGAAGTGTTCTAACAAAAAAAATCCCTTTGTACTTGATGTGTTGTGTGACTGGGATTGAAGAATCTATATGTTAGTCCTACTATAAGTAAACTATTTTCTCCCCTTTTGTCTAGAGAATTGTTTTAAACTGCACCATTTTCCTATACTGTAGAGTTTCAAGTTCAGATTTGATAAATGAAATGAGAAGAATTCTTACCTTCTCCTCTTGATAACCCCAAACTAAACAGATGGGTTTCAATGAGTCAAGTTTAATATTAATTAATAGGTATGGTTCTTGGCTGATCTTAGGTTTATTTTTTTTTTTTTTTTTTGGGGTGAGACTTCAAAGAAAGTACTCCAAGAATATCCAAGAAGCCTAAAACATGTTGAATTATCTGTCCTGAGGGAAATATATTTATTTCCAATCTTGGTAAATAACTTAGAACATAGTTTCACAAGACTCTGATCATCTCTAAATCCAGTATGCAAGTACTTACAACATAGTTTCACAAGATTCAGATAATCTCTAACTCTATAAATCCAGTATGCAAGGACTTATAACATAGTTTCACAAGACTCAGATAATGACTAAATCCGGTATGCAAGGACTTTTAACATAGTTTCACAAGATTTAGATAATTTCTAAATCTAGTATGCAAGCAGGTAATGTTTTTTTTTACCTATATTATCTTTCTGAGTCAAATGGGGTTTTGTCACAAGCGGAGACGTCTCCCCCATCAGTCTAATGTTAGTATGTGACATAAGGAACAATAGAAGATGGCATCTTCATATATTTGAGACAATTTGGTGATATGATGATGCATTGCTGTTTGCCTTTTTAAAGCATGACAACCTCGTGACAGTGGGCACGAACCAGCCACAAAGCAAATATTATAATGTACCATGAGAATTACCAATACAATTTAATAACAGCTCTGATATTTTTGTTCCTCATCACGTTTTTACAGTTGATGTCTTAGGGGCATTTATGATGATCATGATTTATTTGTCGTATGCAGAAGAATAGTTCCTCTTTACTTTATGTGAAATCCTGCACCTAGGGAAATGAGTGCAAAGGAAATGCTGATTGCATCTGTAATGCATAAAATCTGTAAGTCTGTTGCAGGTATCTAACAATACAGACTGATACTGTTGCAGGTATCTATGAATAAACAGACTGAAGCTGTGGCATGTATCGCACAACAGCTACCTAACAATACAGACTGATACTGTTGCAGGTATCTATGAATAAACAGACTGAAGCTGTGGCAGCTATTGGGCAATAAACAAACTGATACTGTTGCAGGTATCTATGAATAAACAGACTGAAACTGTGGCAGCTTAGGGCAATAAACAAACTGATACTGTTGCAGGTATCTATGAATAAACAGACTGAAACTGGCAATAAACAAACTGATACTGTTGCAGGTATCTATGAATAAACAGACTGAAACTGTGGCAGCTATTGGGCAATAAACAAACTGATACTGTTGCAGGTATCTATGAATAAACAGACTGAAGCTGTGGCAGCTATTGGGCAATAAACAAACTGATACTGTTGCAGGTATCTATGAATAAACAGACTGAAACTGTGGCAGCTTAGGGCAATAAACAAACTGATACTGTTGCAGGTATCTATGAATAAACAGACTGAAACTGGCAGCTTAGGGCAATAAACAAACTGATACTGTTGCAGGTATCTATGAATAAACAGACTGAAACTGTGGCAGCTATTGGGCAATAAACAAACTGATACTGTTGCAGGTATCTATGAATAAACAGACTGAAACTGTGGCAGCTTAGGGCAATAAACAAACTGATACTGTGGCAGCTATCTAACAATAAACAGACTGAAATTGTGGCAGCTATTGGGCAATAAACAGACTGGTACTGTCGCAGTATCTAACAATAAACAGACTGAAATTGTGGCTGCAAGTCAACAATAAACAGACTGAAATTGTGGCAGCAAGCTAACAATAAACAGTCTGAAAATGTGGCAGCTATCCAATAATAAACAGACATACTGTTGCAGCTATCTAAGTAACAGTAAACAGACTGAAATTGTGGCAGCTAGCTAACAATAAACAGGCTGAAAATGTGGCAGCTATCCAATAATAAACAGACATACTGTTGCAGCTATCTAAGTAACAGTAAACAGACTGAAATTGTGGCAGCTAGCTAACAGTAAACAGACTGAAATTGTGGCAGCTATCTAAGCAGTAAACAGACTGCTACTGTGGCAGGTATCTATCAATAAAACAGACTAAAATCGTGGCAACCATTTGGCAATGGACAGACTGAATCCATGACATGTGTCACAATAAACAGACTGACTGGCAATAAACAAAATGAAACCTACAGGCCTCTCCGCATGTCACTGACTGATAAACATGGCCCCTGTCATCACTGGCTGTGGTTTACAGCCTACATTGATAAAGCTTCTGATAACACTACCGCAATCAACCTTATCAGCACTCCATAGCATGATCTATCAAACTCATTGTGAACAGTTGGGTTACTCATTCACTTGATTCTATAATTATAAATAGTGACTTCCAAAATAACCATTACACATGATTTTGAGGTTGCTAAATGGGATATGATATTCAAGTATGAAATCCTATCCACGATACAGACATCCATTTATTAGGTTATATACAACACTACACCTAGTCTCCAGACAATGTTTGTGTACACTATGTTGGGGCATGATTTCCTCAAGCTGAGGTCACCGTGAGTGTTGTAGGTAACACGATGGATGGCGGATTCCAGGTGTGTTCTTTGTTTTCGTTTAGGTGACAATAGTTTTATTATTAGATATACACATTTACAGCATGTTAAGATATTTTGTAACTCGTCTGACTTTGTCAACCACCAGGAAGAGGAGGCTGCTGCTGCTGCTGCTGAGAATATCTCCAGCACTTCATCCTTGTGTTATGGGGGTTGTGTGGTAGGCTAGTGGTTAAAGTGCTCGCTCGTGATGCGAACACCCAGGTTCGATTCCCCCATGGGGACTGGACAGGACATTGACCTATCACTGCTACAGTAAAGTCTCTCTTGGAAGAAAATTGTTGCATTTATAATGGCAAGCCGCTGCACCACTGATGTATGAAGTTCTGTGTGTTTACCGTCTCTAAAACTGCAACATTGAAAGTAGGTCATTGATCAGGTTCTGTTTGCCATCTTCTGATGGGCGTACAGAGAAGGAGCCTGTCACCTTTCTATTTTGTCAAGATGCAATTCTAAACACCATCATAGGGCCTGAAATATGACAATAGGTGAACACTTTGAAATTAAGGAGACAGTTGACATTTAGATTTTGGCATCTTTATTGTTTTAATGCGGTCAGTGTGGTTGCATTGGGGGAGGAAAGTCAATCCTCCAAAATGTAAAACAATGTACAAGCATGAAGGGAGGGTTTTATTTGCCATATTAAAAAAAGAATTCTTTATTTTGTTCATATTCGTTCATATCTGTCAACTCATTAACAAGGTTATGCATGATATGATGGACTTGCATAGACCTCATTTCATTAACAAGGTTATGCATGATATGATGGACTTGCATAGACCTCATTTCATTAACAAAGTTATGCATGATATGATGGACTTGCATAGACCTCATTTCATTAACAAGGTTATGCATGATATGATGGACTTGCATAGACCTCATTTCATTAACAAGGTTATGCATGATATGATGGACTTGCATAGACCTTATTTCATTAACAAGGTTATGCATGATATGATGGACTTGCATAGACCTCATTTCATTAACAAGGTTATTCATTGCCTCTCGTTAATGTCAGTTTTTGTTTACAGGATGCCATCCAGACACTGAATACACTCCAGTCAAATGCCGAGACACTGGCTAAAATTGCCACCACTCGAGATTCCCGTCGCCATCTTAACATACCGCACATGATAAACTACTTGAAACGATGTGATATAGAGGTAAGACATACCGCACATGATAAACTACTTGAAACGATGTGATATAGAGGTAAGACATACCGCACATGATAAACTACTTGGAACGATGTGATATAGAGGTAAGACATACCGCACATGATAAACTACTTGAAACGATGTGATATAGAGGTAAGACATACCGCACATGATAAACTACTTGAAACGATGTGATATAGAGGTAAGACATACCGCACATGATAACCTACAGTCCGTTTGAGACAAAATGAAACCGATGAATTGCAATCTAACACAAAAACAAAGAGACATAAGAGAATCAAACCAACGCGGACTGCAATAAAAACAACAGACCAACTCTAGAAAAAAAATGCATAATTTGTGTCACAAAAATAAAAAAGTTTTTTAAGAAACTCTCATCATTTATTTGTGCGTTTTCCCAGTTTGTTACACCACATTATTCGAGTGCGCCTCTTGCCTCACAAGCGTCGTTTCCTTTAGGCCAGATATCGGTTAGAGCGCCGCTTGTGACCAATTCGGCGCTTCCTACTAGTACTCCCGGTTCGGCGCTTACTACCGGTGTGTCCAGATCGGCGCTTACTACTGGTGATCTCGGTTCGGCGCTTACTACCGGATCGGCGCTTCCTCCCAGTGCTCCCGGATCAGCGCTTCCTCCCGGTATTCACGGATCGGCGCTTACTACTGGTGGTCCCAGGCCTGGTTTGGTGCTTACTACCGGTGCTCCAGGTTCGGTGCTTACTACCGGTGCTCCAGGATCGGCGCTTTCTCTCGGTGTTCCCAGATCGGCGCTTCCTCCTGGTATTCCCGGATCGGCGCTTACTACTGGTGGTCCCAGATCGGCGCTTACTACTGGTGGTCCTGGTTCGGCGCTTACTACCGGTGCTCCCGGATCGGCGTTTACTACTGGTGGTCCCAGATTGGCGCTTACTACTGGTGGTCCTGGTTCGGCGCTTACTACCGGTGCTCCCGGATCGGCGCTTCCTCCCGGTGTTCCCGGATCGGCGCTTCCTCCCAGGGTTCCTGGATCGGCGCTTACTACTGGTGTTCCCAGATCGGCGCTTACCTCCGGTTTTCCCGGATCGACGCTTCCTACTGGTTATCCCGGATCGACGCTTACTACCGGCATGCCTGATTCGGCGCTTCCTTTCGGTGTTCCCGGATCAGCGCTTCCTCCTGTTGTTCCCGGTTTGGCGCTTCCTCCTGGTGTTTCCGGTTGGGCGATTACTTCGGGAGGTTTTGATTCAGCACTTCCTTATGCAGGCTGGGGGTCGTCGCTTCCTCAGGGTGCCCCCAGTGCGATGCATACTCACAATGTTCCCGGTTCAGCGCTTCTTCACAGGGTTCGTGTTGCCCCGCTTACACATACTGGTCCGAGTTCGGTGTACCTCTCATGTATCGGGTTTGGCGCTTGGTCCTTCTCATGTATCGGGTGCGACCGCCGTTGGCATGGGGTGCCTAAATCAGCGTTCGACCTTGCCTCATCATACCTTGGTACCGCCTTCTGTTTCATCGGTTCCTCCTATATCGGGACTGGGGGCCAGACCCATGTTGCCGGTTTCCTGGAATCCGGGCTCTGAGGTTTCAAGTGCTCAACCTTTGGACTTTGATGCTATGGTACTAGCAGTAGCGTCAGCAGGTGCCAACTCCTCCTGCTCATCAGTCATCCCGTCTTTCAAGTTATCCAGCTCCTCCTTTACAAGAGGTTCATCATTCGTCAACGACATCTCCCTCGCCAGATGGCACGGCGATATCCGATGGTAGCGTCAATGCTGTAGACATGCCTCAACTACTTGTCTGGATTGCTGATAGTCTGCGATGACAGCGTAGTACCTCATCGGCGGGTTTATTATCCAGTTTTGACATGAAGCCAGGTGATTTTGGGTCTATCAGGAAGGTGAAGGACGCTCCCCGCCGCATCCGCCTAGTTGAGGATCGTGAGCTGTCCTGGTTGAGGATTTGATGGTGTCATACGGAAGGCAATAGCTCCACTCAACATGGTGTTGACGACTACCGAAGCAGTGGCTATGTCGCTTGCACATGCTACGTCCCATCAACAAGCGTATATTCGGGCAGCTATGGTCTTGTTGCAAGAGCAATTCTAGATCAGTTAGCCCACTTCTTTTCGTACATCACAGCTGTACGTCGCATGGGGCCATTGAACTTATCCTCTTGGGAGGATCGGTTCCGTACTGATCTTTTTCGGCAGCCATGGTCTGGCAGGTCTTTGTTTAACGGAGCTGTTAGAGATGTTGCTAACAGAGTGGGCCAGGACGCTCATTTACAAGTGTCAGTGGAATTGTTGAAGTTCCAGCATTTGCAAGTGGAGGAATCGTTGCGCCAACGAAGGCCAGGACGCTTCAGGGGTCAACTACAACTTCGTCCCTTGCAGTTCTTTCTAGCGCCTTACATCAGAGTGGGAGATCCCGTTGCCTTGATCACTCTACCTCTGCAGCTCAATCCCCATCTCCGGTGGTGGATGGAAGAATTGAATGTTTGCGACGGAGTTTGTTTAGGGCCGTTTGTTCCGTCTCACCACCTGTATGTGGACGCGTCTCTACACGGGTGGGGAGCTCATCTTCTCAATCAACAAGTGGCAGGGCAGTGGTCTCCCGGCGATCGCACCTGTCACATCAACGTTCTGGAGTTCAGGGCAGTGATGCTTGCAATCAGTCACTGGCAGGATGTCCTTAGAGCAACGTCCCTCATGATCCGATCGGACAACGCAGCGGTGGTTTGGCATATCAACAGGATGGGGTCCACGGGGTCTACTCAACTGCTACAGTGGACCCAACGGTTCTTCGATCTGGTGGACAGTCTCCACATCATGGTACGAGCCAATCACATTCCGGGGTGAAGAATGTCATCGCCGATTCTCTGTCTCGACCAAGTCGTCCCTCTCCAACGGAATGGAAATTGCATCCTCAGGTGTTCCAGACGATTTTGCCTTCCGTTGACGCCGCCGACAGTAGATCTCTTCGCCACACGCTTCAACCATCAGCTGCCTCGGTTTGTGTCACCGATTCCGGATCTTCTGGCTTGGGACCTCGATGCTCTAGCCATTCCATGGGACAACCTGAACGCTTACGCGTTCCCACCAGTGGCCCTTCTTCCTCGCGTATTAGTGAAGCTACGAGCAACTCAGAGGATAACTCTGCTTTTGGTCGCGCCCTATTGGCCGGCCAGAAGTTGGTTCGTAAACCTCCAAGACCTAGCCGAACCAGATCCCGTGCCTCTTCCCGTTCGACCCGATCTACTGGTTCATCCGCACTCCGACCAGCTCCATTGGTCTCCGTTGACGCTCCATCTGCACGTTTGGCGCATCTTCATCGGTCATTAACGGCTAAGGGCTATTCTAAGCGTGTAGCTACTGCCATTACCACAGCGCATCGTACTTCTACGAGGTCACTCTACGAGGTCACTCCACGATGACAAATGGAAGAATTTCGAAGCGTATTGCAGGAAGAAGGGCATCTTATCCCCCACTACGGCGTCCCCGCAGATGGTGGCAGAGTACATTCAGCATCTCCGAACCTCCAGAAAACTCAAAGGTTCTACGCTATCTACCTATTTGGCGGCTCTTAACACAGTTATTGCAGCGGCCTCGGGTGTGAAGGTGTCCACTGTCCCTGAACTCCAGTCTCTCCTCCGGTCTTACAAACTGGCTGACCAATCTCGGAAGTTCCGGCCTCCAGCTTGGGATCTTTCCGTTGTACTTGCTCATCTCACGTCAGCTGATTATGAACCTTTGGAGGAGAAAGATTTCGAACATGTCTCCTTTAAGACCTTCTTTTTATTGGCCTTGGCTACGGCGGCTCGTATTTCTGAGTTGCATGCTCTGGATGTCTCTTTTACAGTTTGAAAGGTCTAGACATGCGAAAGTTTTCCTTGGTTTTGCGGTGGGATTTCCTTGCCAAGAATCAGTTACCAGGTCAGCCGGATCGCACATTCACGATTCTGCCGCTGTCCACTATTTTGGGCCCAGGCGACACTGAGGATCTGTCCTTATGCCCGGTGCGTGCATTAAGGATTTACCTAGCTGCCTCGCAGGATCGCCGCAGATTGCGTAAGAGATTGTTCATTCCATTGTCTACTGCCTCCACCTCGGAAGTCTCCCGTACTACCTTGGCGTTTTGGATGAGAACTACGATCCTGCATGCCTATGCCTTTGCTGAACTGCCTCCACTGTCAACGGCGAAGCCCCATGAGACGCGTGCTCTTGCCTCCACCATGGCTCTTCACAGAAATTGTTCCCTGCAGTCCATCATGGAGGGCTGTTTTTGGCAATCAGATACAGTGTTGTTTCACACTACCTGAGGGACCTCTCAGTTACAGACGTGAAAGGTCTCCATCAGTTTGGCCCCTGGTCCTGGCGCAGCAGTTGTCATCGGCCCGTGTTCCAGATAAAGCAATCCTCCTTGGTCGGTTTTGCTTTGTACATAATAAAAGATATCGATGTTATCCATGTCTTAGTACTTTTTTCTCTTGGGTTTAGATCATTCTCACCTATGGGAATAGGGCGTGTCTGCACTGTCATAAGTTATGACTTGATAGACTGTGAGGCCAGTCTTGTGCTACATACAGAGATGATCGACACTCCGCTTACTGACCTCTACTCTCTGAGCAATTACGTCAGTGAAGTGTTGATTTCCGATTACCTACATGGTTTTCGAAGCGTTCTGCTCCTGAGTCCTTTCTCACCTTTGGTACGTTAGGGAGATTGGTACTGAACGTTAAACTAGTTGAGCATCCGAACTATTCCCTCTTTCACCGCCTTCCAGCGTGTGTCTGTGGGGGGTAGTTTCGAAGCAGGGACTGGCCAGATTAAGGTCCTCGACTTTAATTCACTGGGGTCACCTGATAAATCGTGGGGCGGCGGGGCCTACTTGCCAAACTGCGTCCTTTTGCTTGTCAAAAGTTGCGGCCGAAAACCACATTAATTCGGGAGCACCCACTCCCTAGAGTTTTTGTGCTGTGTAAGCCAAGGGGTTACATGAAGAAACCCATCTCAAGTTGGAGTTTGCATATCGGGAGTTGGTGCTTTCTCCTGGCCTCCTTGGGTTATGCGTTTTTCCTGGTGGTAGTAACGGGGTAATCTGCGACCCGCCTACCAACCGTGGGATTGTGCATACAGTGAGATAGGATAAGTTTAAAAATTTGTAAATTTTATTATAAATTGTATATTTATATACTTATCCTATCTCACGCGATAGGACCCACCCGACCTGCCCCACATCACAGATTACTAGAAGCTCCAAGACGAGAATGACAGGCACAGGTAGTCACATGATCATCTGAGCGAGCGGCACGCTTACAGAGATGATTGATGGGTGTTGATGTCGGAGCAAGAGGGCAGAGGTCAGGGCGGGCATCAGAGGCCAGCAAGATTTGATTCAACTTAGCCATACAGCACGAACACTTCCACACATGGTCGTAGAAGAAGAGAGAGGTGCATACAGTGAGATAGGATAAGTGACATATAAAATATACAATTTGAATCAATAGTTGGGCAAATTTACATATTAATGCATGTCCCTCGTCATTGGCTCTGTGTGCAGTGACATGCAGTTTATCTCTAAACAGCCACAACATTATTTCTTTATTTTGGCCCAGGTTCCATATTTTTTCCAGTTTATCTCTAAACAGCCACAACATTATTTCTGTATTTTGGCAGGTTCCAGGGTTCCAGTTTATCTCTAAACAGCCACAACATTATTTCTTTATTTTTGCCCAGGTTCCAGTTTATCTCTAAACAGCCACAACATTATTTCTGTATTTTTGCCCAGGTTCCAGACCTTGATAAACTGCAGGTCATTCACATCAGTGGGACAAAAGGCAAAGGATCAACCAGTGCATTCTGTGAGAGCATTCTTCGTCACCATGGTTACAAGACAGGCATGTTCAGGTAACTATTGTTAGTATTGTTATGAGCGTCAGAGTTGAACCAAAGTTTCACATCTGTCCACTGTGGGTTTCCATTGTATTTGTGTCTACGACATGACTTGGTGATTTGATCACTCCTCAATACAATGTGATAGTTTATTCCAGTACAATACATTTCTATGATTACACAATGCCATTTAGAAAGTAGTCAAATGTAACATATGAAAATTTTGGGAGTACACTTTCTTAGTAAAGTAGAGATTTTAGTACGTTTGTTGGGTTGAGTCCCATCCGGGATTTGAACCCACACCCTCAGAGTCAGGCACCTAATCGCCAGCACACTAATAGTGCTAACATTTTATCACATAATTTCTTATGTAGTTTGTGTTGCCATGGTTTCAGCTCTCCCCATCTGGTGACTGTGAACGAGCGGTTCCGTCTCAATGGGAGGCCTGTTGCTAAGGACTTGTTCAGCCAGTACTTCTGGGAAGTCTACAATAAGCTGGATACCACCAAGCATCAAGTTGAAGGCGTGAGTCAGACTACCAGATACACTTTGTCATTACCAGATAAACCTTGTCATCACCAGATACACTCTGTCATCACCAGATTCACATTGTCATCTCCAGGTACACATTGTCATCACCTGATAAACTTTGTCATCACCAGATACACTCTGTCATCACCAGATACACCTTGTCATCACCAGGTACACATTATCATCTCAAGATACACCTTGTCATCACCAGATACACTTTGTCATCAGCAGATACACTTTGTCATCACCTGATAAACTTTGTCATCACCAGATACACCTTGTCATCACCAGATACAACTTGTCATCACCAGATAAACCTTGTCATCACTGATACACTTTGTCATCACCAGATACACCTTGTCATCACCAGATACACTCTGTCATCACCAGATACACTTTGTCATCACCAGATACACTCTGTCATCACCAGATACACTTTGTCATCACCAGATACACCTTTGTCATCACCAGATACACTTTGTCATCACCAGATACACCAGATACACTTTGTCATTTGATCACTTTGTCATCACCAGATACACTTTGTCATCACCAGATACACTTTGTCATCACCAGATACACTTTGTCATCACCAGATACACCTTGTCATCACCAGATACAATTTATCATCACCAGATACACTTTGTCATCTCCAGATACACCTTGTCATCACCAGATACACTTTGTCATCACCAAATAAACTTTGTCATCACCAGATACACTTTGTCACCACCAGGTACACCTTGTCATCACCAGATACACTCTGTCACCACCACCAGATACACCTTGTCATCACCAGATACACTTTGTCATCACCAGGTACACCTTGTCATCACCAGATACACTTTGTCATCACCAAATACACTTTGTCACCACCAGATACACTTTGTCATCACCAGATCTGTCATCTTTGTCACTTTGTCATCACCGGATACACTCTGTCATCACCAGATACACCTTGTCATCACCAGATACACTTTGTCATCTCAAGATAAACTTTGTCATCAACAGAAAACTTTGTCATCTCAAGATAAACTTTGTCATCCACTGATACATCACAGATACTTTGTCATCACCAGATAAACTTTGTCATCTCCCAAGGCAAGGGGGTTAGAAAGTCTGCAGGGTTCACATGGGCTTAAAATGTCTTAAACGTTTGACATTTTACTATGAAAAGATTCGTTTTAGCCTTGTAAAGGCCCTAAAGCCTTATTGTTGAATTGGGCCTTGAAAAGAGGACCTAAATTTGATGTCTGATAGTCTGTATGAAGCCTGGTCAGGTTTGTAAACAACAGGGCAACTGCTGTGATAATTTCAACCAATAGCAGGATTTGAGTCAATCTTGGACATGAACAGATGTTAATTTTTTTTGTCATGTTTCTTTTTTGTAATCAGTTTTGCTGGAATAATGTGGAAATGTTGATGTCGTTAATGTGGAAAGACCCGTTTTAATACGATGTTGTATTTGAAGAACAATCGGATTGCCTTGACTTGACCACCATTTTGTTTGAAGGAAATGCAAGTGATGTGAAAGGTCTTGTGATTGGTCAGTAGGAGTGACATTACTCGTAACTGTGGTGGTGTCATTACAATCAAACCACTTATTCAAAACCGGACTAACATTGTCAGTTAACCCCTTGCTTCCTGAAAAACTGTGTTTAATAAAAGATCAATTTGTTGCTTACCATTAACATTTTGTAAATTTGAATATATTTCCAATCTCCAACTCACATTTGTATTGTGACTCAAACGAATGGAAACACTTGTATGCAAGTCATTAAATTTCCTGACAATAATCGACCCGTGAAGATCCGGGGTAGAATAGGTCTTCAGCAACCCATGCTTGCCACAAAAGGCGACTATGCTTGTCGTAAGAGGCGACTAACAGGATCAGGTGGACAGGCTCGCTGATTTGGTTGACACATGTCATCGGTTCCCAATTGCGCAGATCGATGCTCATGCTATTGATCACTGGATTGTCTGGTCCATACTTGTTTACAGACCGCCGCCATATAGCTGGAATATTGCTGAGTGCGGCATAAAATTAAACTCACTCACTCACTCCAGACAATAATCATGCTGATAATACAAGATAATACTGGCAGATAGTACCAATAACTTGCAAATTGTGAAAGTCAAGTTAAAACATCAGACTCACCTTTGGTAGACCTTTTTTAGCAATGACTTTTTTTTCTCAATAGGATCCTGATGCTCGTCAAATGCCAGCGTACTTCTCGTTCCTTACCGTCATGGCATGCCACATGTTCCTGAAGGAAAACGTTGATGTGGCCATTTTTGAAGTGGGCATAGGTGGAGAATATGATTCTACCAATTTCCTCCAGTCGCCAGTTGTGTGTGGAGTTACCTCCCTTGGATTAGATCACACATCAGTCCTTGGAGACACGATAGACAAGATTGCTTGGCAGAAAGCAGGGATTTTCAAAGTAATAATGAATGGATGTGGGCATTGAACTCTAAAACTAAACTAAATCTGTTTAATTAACATGATAGAGGCTACATATGTCAAGTTTCTTTTTGACTGGATAATCTCTTACCAAACTGTCATGATATACAATACGTTCCTGTACATTAGCCTGATCAACATGTGGGGTGGTAGTCTAGTGGTTAAAACGTTCGCTCATCAGGCTGAGTGAGTTTGATTTATCTTGGAAACTCTTGGAAAATATTAAACCCAGTCTATACTTATATGTTACATGTCTGTAAAGCTTGAAAATTCTTGAGTCTCTTGGAAAATCCTGCTGGTCGGTGTTGGATTATTTGGTTCTGGAACTGATAACATTTTGACCTGTGAAGATCACAGGTGTTCAGCAACACCAGTGATATCTGTCCAGTAATCAGGTCACTATAGAACTGAATGAAAACTTATTTTAGGGGATTTAGAAGTTAGATGAACTTGGATAAATGACACGTTTTATGGAAAATGACTTCTTTTTATTCCCAATACAATGTTTAAGAGCTAATGCATGCTCCATCATCATTCACCTGATGAAAAAGCAAGAATTAACTCTGAAACGTTAAGAATAATATTATGCTGTTTTCCATAACATGTGTCAAGTATTCATGAATGAAAACTCTTGACATTTGAAATCATTTTAAGACTGTAACTATTGCCACTGTTGTATTCTATGTTGCCATGGTTACAGCATAACGCTCCCGCTGTCACAGTTCCCCAACCACCGCAGCCATGAGTGTGCTTCTCAACAGAACAAAGGAGAAAGGGGTAGGTCAGCCTAGGATGTTTATTCATAAGCTCCAGAGAAGCACTGAAACCCAGTTTTAGGCAGTATATGTGCATCCTTTAGTTGTTGTGAGCAAAAATGTCACATTTCTTTTCCCATCAAGATCAGACAGTAGCAGAGGATATAAACCACTTCGCCTTCGTTGTTACATCCTTCTGTTGTTGTCATCGATTTATACAAGCAGTTTCACGGGCATTCTCCAAGAAATCCTGGGGATTTTCTGAAGGTTGTAACATATGTTATATTTGGGATTACACTTTCTTAGTAAAGTACAGATTCTAGTACTTTTGGGGTTGAGTCCCATCCGGGATTTGAACCCTCAGAGTCAGCCTAACCCACTCAGCCACTGCAACTTTTGAAGGTTGATACAACTTTGTCCTGCTATTACTGAATACGTAAAATATCACATTATTTGCATATGGCAATGCAGTTTCGATTCAACACATAGGTACAATGGGTGAAGCCTATTTCTGGTGTCCTGTGGGGCGGTGGGGTAGCCTAGTGGTTAAAGCGTTGGCTCGTCACGCTGAAGACCCGGGTTTGATTCCCCACATGGGCACAATGTGTTAAGCCCATTTCTGGTGTCCCCCGCCGTGATATTGCTGGAATATTGCTAAAAGCGGCGTAAAACTAAACTCACTCAGTCAGTCAGTCTGGTGTCCTGGAACATGATATTGCTGGAATATTGCTAAGAAGCGGCTCAAAACTAAACTCACTCACTCACTCTTTCAAATGAATTTCTGGGGATGTTCTGACGAATATTTATTATTTTTACTCAATATGTCACTAAGGAATAAAAATTCCTTATATACCTTTTTCAGTTGCTGCTTGTTGGCTGCAGAGCTATGTGTCAAAGACAATGATCTCTAAACGATTTCTCTGACTGCAGGCTAGTCTGTACGTGACGCCTTCCCTGGACTCTTACAACAATGGGGAGCCAGTCCACCTGGGTATTGCTGGCAACATGCAGCGGTACAACGCCACCCTCGCGCTGCAGCTGTGTAGAATATGGCTGGACAACCACAGAAAAGGTATGCACTGGAGCAGGTTGCTGCATGGAGGCCTGAAGTAGTGACTCGACTACCACGTGAGGTCTGAGCAGGTTGCTGCATGGAGGCCTGAAGTAGTGACTCAACTACCACGTGAGGTCAGAGCAGGTTGCTGCATGGAGGCCTGAAGTAGTGACTTGACTACCATGTGAGGTCTGAGCAGGTTGCTGCATGGAGGCCTGAAGTAGTGACTCGACTACCATGCGGTCAGAGCAGGTTGCTGCATGGAGGCCTGAAGTAGTGACTCGACTACCACGTGAGGTCAGAGCAGGTTGCTGCATGGAGGCCTGAAGTAGTGACTCGACTACCATGTGAGGTCAGAGCAGGTTGCTGCATGGAGGCCTGAAGTAGTGACTCGACTACCCCGTGAGGTCTGAGCAGGTTGCTGTGCATGGAGGCCTGAAGTAGTGAGTCGACTACCATGTGAGGTCAGAGCAGGTTGCTGTATGGAGGCCTGAAGTAGTGAGTCGACTACCACGTGAGGTCAGAGCAGGTTGCTGCATGGAGGCCTGAAGTAGTGACTCGACTACCACGTGAGGTCTGAGCAGTTTGCTGCATGGAGGCCTGAAGTAGTGACTCGACTACCACGTGAGGTCAGAGCAGGTTGCTGCATGGAGGCCTGAAGTAGTGACTCAACTACCATGTGAGGTCTGAGCAGTTTGCTGCATGGAGGCCTGAAGTAGTGACTCGACTACCACGTGAGGTCTGAGCAGTTTGCTGCATGGAGGCCTGAAGTAGTGACTCGACTACCACGTGAGGTCAGAGCAGGTTGCTGCATGGAGGCCTGAAGTAGTGACTGAGCAGTTTGCTGCATGGGAGGCCTGAAGTAGTGAGGTCTGAGCAGTTTGCTGCATGGAGGCCTGAAGTAGTGACTCGACTACCATGTGAGGTCTGAGCAGGTTGCTGCATGGAGGCCTGAAGTAGTGACTCGACTACCACGCGGAGGTCTGGAGCAGGACTCCACTTGCTGTGAGGTCAGAGCAGGTTGCTGCATGGAGGCCTGAAGTAGTGACTCGACTACCCCGTGAGGTCTGAGCAGGTTGCTGTATGGAGGCCTGAAGTAGTGAGTCGACTACCACGTGAGGTCAGAGCAGGTTGCTGTATGGAGGCCTGAAGTAGTGAGTCGACTACCACGTGAGGTCAGAGCAGGTTGCTGCATGGAGGCCTGAAGTAGTGACTCGACTACCACGTGAGGTCTGAGCAGTTTGCTGCATGGAGCCCTGAAGTAGTGACTCAACTACCATGTGAGGTCTGGGAGTAGAATGTGTCCCTGAGACCACGTAGACCCAGCAATCTCTGGGTTGTGCTCTGGATGATTGTGTTCCCAGCTCCCCATGTGGTCCTATATAAAACCATGGTTTCAAGACCCATGACATATGATCTGTTCAGATTGTTTATAAGGAGTGAAATATCCTTTTAGAGTTTTACTATCTTGTTTTTATTGTTGCTCCAGTACAGAGTTGCTAATTGTATGATTGTCTACTGGTTTTCATGACTGACTATCAGTTTCCTAGATCTCTCTTAAAATTTGCCAACATATCTTGAATGTGATTTTCTTCCACAGACATCATCTTGTAACCTTTTTTCAGATTTATCAAAGAGAAAGTGGATTTGTGATCAATCAGACTTGCACGAGTGGGAGAAGATTCCAAGCTTGGAAAGCACTGTTCTCACAGAAGAGATGAGGAATGGTTAGTTGGATGTATTGAAGTTTACAACAAAATATAATTCTTTATGCCTGCCAACATTGTCATGAGGGGTTGCCTCCCTTACTTGCTGTAACTTGCTTTATTTACACTTTTGATTTGAGGATGCCAGTCTGCAACTTCAGCCACTAGTCTGAAGCCACTCGTCTGTATATGACGTACAATGTAGACAATAGACAAATTGAAATGTACTCAAAACTTTTCTGGCACTATCTGGGATACTTTCATCTTCTCATATATACGAGAACTGTGTAGTACTTATGCATGTAACTGGGGATGTTGCAAGAATTTATCTGAATTTTATTCCTGCTGCGCTTTGTTTTGATACCTATGCTGTGATTGGATGGTTCAGGGATGTTCTATCATGCATATCTCTATTGCTAACCCCATAACAGAATAACATTCACATTGATATGTAAGGGAACGAGTCGAGTTCATCCTCAAGGCTGTAGTCTGAACAAAGTGTTTGTAACACCTAAGTCTGATGCTGTAAGTCTATGAAACTTGGTATGTGTTTACCTTTGGCTGAGCCGAAACTTGCTCCAAACTTAATGTTCCTGATTATGCAAGAAGTGTTCATTGTAGTAAGGTGACATTTGGTACATATGATCCTTAGGGTTATAAGTGGTGAGGTTGTGACCATAATTCCTTGAAGGTCAAGGTCACCAGAATCATGAGTTCTGGTTTATTTCATTGTTATCCCCTTCATGGGGTGGGCTTCGCTTCCTCGAGCACAACTTCGAAAACTTCTTAATATCTTTCAGCAGAACTTGGCAGATATATGAGACAAATCATGAAGTATTGCCTTTTGCTATTTACAGATTTTTGTCATTTTTATTTTTTTTTGGTTTCCATGGAAACGATTCGGGCTTAGTCCCAAAAGGGAGGGGTGGGTTTCATATCTGGAGCACAACTGGAAAACTTCTTAATATCTTTCAGCAAAACTTGGCAGATATGTGAGACAGATGCCAAAGTGGTGCCTTTTGCTATTTGCAGATTTGTGTGATTTATTATTTTCCTGGTTTTCATGGAAACGATTCAGACTTAGTCCCAAAAGGGAGGGTGGGCTTGGTTTCCGAGCATAACTGAAGAACCGCTCAATATTTTTCAACAAAACTTGGTAGACATATCAAACAGAACCTAAAGTGGTGCTTTTGCTATATACAGATTTTGGCATTTTTTATTTTTCCCAAGTCCCAAAAGGGAGATGTGGGCTTCATTTCAGTGCACAACTCCTCAAAAAGCGTTCAGTATCTTTTAGAACAGAATTTAAGGCAAATTTTGAAATGGTGCCTTTTGCTATTTACAGATTTTGGCATTTCTATTTCTCATGATTTCCATGGAAACGATTTGGACATAGTTTAGAAAAAAAAGTCAAGCTGGACTTTTAAGTAGCTGTCAGATGATTTGTTCTTTAAAATTAAGGGGACGGGGATATGTCATCTTCTGATGACTCTTGTTTTGTTTGTCAGAGTTTATGCCCCTGCTTGTGTGTGTGGTGGGGTAGCCTAGTGGTTAAAGCATTCACTCTTCCTCTCTCTCTCTCTCCCTCTCTCCCTCTCTCTCTCCTCTCTCTCCTCTCTCCTCTCTCTCTCTCTCCTCTCTCTCTCTCTCCCTCTCCTCCTCTCTCCTCTCTCTCCTCTCTCTCTCTCCTCTCTCTCTCTCTCCTCTCTCTCTCTCTCTCTCTCTCTCTCCCTCTCTCTCTCTCTCTCCCTCTCTCTCTCTCTCTCTCTCTCTCTCTCTCTCTCTCTCTCTCTCTCTCCCTCTCCCTCTCTCTCTCTCTCTCCTCTCCCTCCTCCCTCTCTCTCTCTCTCTCTCTCTCTCTCTCTCCCTCCCTCCCTCTCTCTCTCCTCTCTCTCTCTCTCTCCCTCCCTCTCTCTCTCCCTCCCTCCTCTCTCTCTCTCTCCTCTCTCCCTCTCTCTCTCTCCTCTCTCTCCTCTCTCTCTCCTCCTCTCTCTCTCCTCTCTCTCTCCTCTCCTCTCTCTCCCTCCCTCCTCTCTCTCTCTCTCTCTCTCTCTCTCTCTCTCCCTCCCTCTCTCTCTCTCCTCTCTCTCTCTCTCTCTCTCCCTCCCTCTCTCTCTCTCTCCTCCTCTCTCTCCTCCCTCTCCTCTCTCTCCCTCTCCTCTCTCCTCTCTCTCCTCCTCTCTCTCCTCCTCTCTCCTCCTCTCCTCCTCTCCCTCCTCTCTCCCTCCCTCTCCTCTCCTCTCTCCTCTCTCTCTCCTCTCTCCTCTCTCTCCCTCTCTCCTCTCCTCTTACCTCCCTCCCTCTCCTCTCTCCTCTCTCCTCTTCTCCATTTCCTCCCACATCTCTCTCTCTCCTCTCCCTCACTGTACCTCCTCCTCCTCTCCATCTTGCAGGGATATAGTCGACTCCTCGTCCATCTGTCTGTTCATCCGTGAATCATTTTGTTTAGGAGCATAACTCCAAAAATCATTTTGCTATCATTTTTAGATATTTGTCATTTTTATTTTCTCGGTTTCCATGGAAAACAATTTGTACATAGTCTCAAAGGGGAGGGTGGGCTTTTGTTTCCTGAAACTTCGATTCAGGACTGTTAGAACTCTATAATTAAATCAAGTGGTGCCCTTTGGACATTTATATTTTTTAGTATCTGTCAGATGACTTAGTTGTTCAGATGGACTTTGTGTGTGTGTGGTTTGTGGGTTTGAAGGGATATGTCATCTTCTGATGACTCTTGTTATGATTGTTTACAAGTGCGTATGCTCTACAAGATGGAGATACCTGAGAAGATCCAAGTGGTCTTATTTGGAATATCATGAAAAATTACATGTTAAAATACACTCTCATGGCTTCACGTTTAAAGGTGTTGTGTAGTAGGCTAAGGTTAAAGCGTTGGTTATCTCGCCAAAGACCTGCATGGTTCAATTCTCCACATTGGTACAATGTATGATGACCATTCTGGTCTACACCACCCTGATATCACCTGAATATTGCTAAAAACGGCATAAAACCATACGACCTCATTTCATCTTTAGGAGAGCATCAAACAGTTCACACCGTGGAATGTCAAGGAAAACCAAAAAAATATCGGAATTCTGTTCATTCAAACCTCATAAACTTGATGCAAATGGACCATTGATCTGAAGTCTGTGAATAACATATATGACGGCCCTCAATGAACTATTTGGTTCATTTGTATCTCTGTTTGATCAAAAGCTTGATCACCCCAGCTTTATTGGACATCACCTTGTTCATCTCTTTATCACTAAGCACATAATTTCTGTTGTTCAATAGCTTGAAATTAACATTTGAGTTAATCGTCAGGTGTTTGGTGCCTAACTGAGTTAAATTTTTCTCACAGAGGGCGAGTTTGTCGTATCTTAGTCTTCAACGCAACCCGAGATCGCAACTCCACAGCATTGCTTTCAATATTAAAGGTGAGACATTTCCCACATGATCAGATCTTGGCTACCAGTTATCTAACTTACTGAATTATCTCCCTTTGAACAGTATTTACCGTGTGTATGAGTCATTAAACCCCACATGGGTACAGTGTGTGAAGCCCATTTCCAGTGTCCCTTGCTCTGATGCTGCTGGAATGTTGCTAAAAGCTGCGTAAAACCATACTCACTCACTCACTCACTCAAAGTTGTTTATTGCTGATGTTATGGCTACCATCTTGCTTGAGTTGGAAGTTTTAATTTGCATCAGCATTGTTTCAGCCATATAGCGATGAGACCGACAGAGTCTGCACACATACACTTGTTAATTACACAGTACAAAGGAGTTTTTAAAATACATTCTTTATTACAGTATTTTTTACCAATAGAAAAGTCATAACACCAAACTGAAAAACAGCCAAATTGTAACACATATACATTGAGTTGAGTCGAGTTAACATCTTGCCATTCAAGATGATTGTGTATGGCCTTCACGACACAACATATGGTAAAACTCTTGGACTTCACCTTCAAGGATGTGACATGTCGATTGAGAGTTCAGTTGTCATTATTTGGTTGATTGCATTTCATCCTCCTGAACGACATTGGACATTGCCCATAATATCAAGAAATTGTTTTTTCTCTCAGACAATAATAATTACTAAATTTTTCATTTTTTTATTTTCAGCCTTTGAATTTTGATGCTGCAGTGTTTTGTCCTAACCTAGCGTTCACAGGAAACGTGAGTAACACACCAGGTGAGTTGTTTCTCAGTAAACGTGAGTAACACACCAGGTGAGTTGTTTCTCAGTAAACATGTGTAACACACCAGGTGAGTTGTTTCTCAGTAAACGTGAGTAACACACCAGGTGAGTTGTTTCTCAGTAAACGTGTGTAACACACCAGGTGAGATGTTTCTCAGTAAACGTGAGTAACACACCAGGTGAGTTGTTTCTCAGTAAATGTGAGTAACACACCAGGTGAGTTGTTTCTCAGTAAACATGTGTAACACACCAGGTGAGTTGTTTCTCAGTAAACGTGAGTAACACACCAGGTGAGTTGTTTCTCAGTAAACGTGTGTAACACACCAGGTGAGTTGTTTCTCAGGAAACGTAACACACCAGGTGAGTTGTTTCTCAGGAAACATGAGTAACACACCAGGTGAGTTGTTTCTCAGTAAACGTGTGTAACACACCAGGTGAGTTGTTTCTCAGTAAACGTGAGTAACACACCAGGTGAGTTGTTTCTCAGTAAACGTGTGTAACACACCAGGTGTGTTGTTTCTCAGGAAACGTGAGTAACACACCAGGTGAGTTGTTTCTCAGTAAACGTGAGTAACACACCAGGTGGGTTGTTTCTCAGTAAACGTGAATAACACATCAGGTGAGTTGTTTCTCAGGAAATGTGAGTAACACACCAGGTGAGTTGTTCCTCAGGAAAACATGAGTAACACACCAGGTGAGTTGTTTCTCAGGAAACGTGAATAACACACCAGGTGAGTTGTTTCTCAGGAAATGTGAGTAACACACCAGGTGAGTTGTTTCTCAGTAAACGTGAGTAACACACCAGGTGAGTTGTTTCTCAGTAAACGTGAGTAACACACCAGGTGAGTTGTTTCTCAGGAAACGTAACACACCAGGTGAGTTGTTTCTCAGGAAACATTAGCAACACACCAGGTGAGTTGTTTCTCAGTAAACGTGTGTAACACACCAGGTGAGTTGTTTCTCAGTAAACGCGTGTAACACACCAGGTGTGTTGTTTCTCAGGAAACGTGAGTAACACACCAGGTGAGTTGTTTCTCAGTAAATGTGAGTAACACACCAGGTGAGTTGTTTCTCAGTAAACGTGAGTAACACACCAGGTGAGTTGTTTCTCAGTAAACGTGTGTAACACACCAGGTGAGTTGTTTCTCAGGAACGTGAATTATACACCAGGTGAGTTGTTTCTCAGGAAATGTGAGTTACACACCAGGTGAGTTGTTTCTCAGTAAACGTGAGTAACACACCAGGTGAGTTGTTTCTCAGTAAATGTGAGTAACACACCAGGTGAGTTGTTTCTCAGTAAACGTGAATAACACACCAGGTGAGTTGTTTCTCAGTAAACATGAGTAACAGGTGAGTTGTTTCTCAGTAAATGTGAGTAACACACCAGGTGAGTTGTTTCTCAGTAAACGTGACTAACACACCAGGTGAGTTGTTTCTCAGTAAACGTGAGTAACACACCAGGTGAGTTGTTTCTCAGTAAATGTGAGTAACACACCAGGTGAGTTGTTTCTCAGTAAATGTGAGTAACACCAGGTGAGTTGTTTCTCAGTAAACGTGAGTAACACACCAGGTGAGTTGTTTCTCAGTAAACGTGTGTAACACACCAGGTGAGTTGTTTCTCAGGAAACATGAATAACACACCAGGTGAGTTGTTTCTTAGGAAATGTGAGTAACACACCGGGTGAGTTGTTTCTCAGTTAACGTGAATAACACACCAGGTGAGTTGTTTCTCAGTAAACGTGTGTAACACACCAGGTGAGTTGTTTCTCAGTAAACGTGTGTAACACACCAGGTGAGTTGTTTCTCAGTAAACGTGAGTAACACACCAGGTGAGTTGTTTCTCAGTAAACGTGTGTAACACACCAGGTGAGTTGTTTCTCAGTAAACGTGTGTAACACACCAGGTGAGTTGTTTCTCAGGAACGTGAATAATACACCAGGTGAGTTGTTTCTCAGGAAATGTGAGTTACACACCAGGTGAGTTGTTTCTCAGTAAACGTGAGTAACACACCAGGTGAGTTGTTTCTCAGTAAATGTGAGTAACACACCAGGTGAGTTGTTTCTCAGTAAACGTGAATAACACACCAGGTGAGTTGTTTCTCAGTAAACGTGAGTAACACACCAGGTGAGTTGTTTCTCAGTAAATGTGAGTAACACACCAGGTGAGTTGTTTCTCAGTAAATGTGAGTAACACCAGGTGAGTTGTTTCTCAGTAAATGTGAGTAACACACCAGGTGAGTTGTTTCTCAGTAAACGTGACTAACACATCAGGTGAGTTGTTTCTCAGTAAACGTGAGTAACACACCAGGTGAGTTGTTTCTCAGTAAATGTGAGTAACACACCAGGTGAGTTGTTTCTCAGTAAATGTGAGTAACACCAGGTGAGTTGTTTCTCAGTAAACGTGAGTAACACACCAGGTGAGTTGTTTCTCAGTAAACGTGTGTAACACACCAGGTGAGTTGTTTCTCAGGAAACATGAATAACACACCAGGTGAGTTGTTTCTTAGGAAATGTGAGTAACACACCGGGTGAGTTGTTTCTCAGTTAACGTGAATAACACACCAGGTGAGTTGTTTCTCAGGAAACTTAACACACCAGGTGAGTTGTTTCTCAGGATATCTGTGTAACACACCAGGTGAGTTGTTTCTCAGTAAACGTGAGTAACACACCAGGTGAGTTGTTTCTCAGTAAACTTGTTTATTATTGCCCTGCCTTTTGCTCAGTATTAAGGGCATAAGGGCGGTGGGGTAGCCTTGTGGTTAAAGCGTTCACTTGTCACGCTGAATACCCGGGTTCGATTCCCCACATGGGTACAATTGGTGAAATCCAGTTCTGGTGTGCCCTGCTGTGATATTGCTGGAATATACTCACTCAAATCATGAGTATATTTGAACTGCTCTCAATCTGAATGCATGTAGGACACAATGTTTTATGTTGGATAACTTCAGTATTTAGAATCCCTTTAGGGACAATATTTATCTGGAGGCTTTCCTTTGTACTTTTCAGACCAAATAAACAGAACAGTCACCAAAGAAAAACAGCTCAGCTTCTCGCAGGTCAATAAAACAATCTGGGACCAGATCAATGCTTACAGAGATGACACACCACAGCCATCCAACTCCACCAGCGACAAGCCCAACTTCATAGACTCTTCAGTACAAAATGGGGCGTTGAATACGAACCAGTTTGATCTCAACCGTAACAACTGCAACTCAAATGACATCCCCTCGAGGGAAGTGCGGAGTCACACGCCTTCCCTTGTATCCTCCAGGCGTTGTATTGGGCAGGTCAAGGTCGCGACACCAAGGTCAAGCTGCCCGCTGATGCTGACATTCCTCCGATTTCGGACAAACTGCAAGACAGCACTCACATACAGATTCTGGTCACGGGAAGCCTGCACTTAGTAGGGGGCGCTCTGGGACTGTTAAACCCAGATCTGTGGTGATGCCAAAATTTTCACTAGCCCACAACATATTTTGTTTCCAGATCTTTTGGAAAATACTGTAATGAAATTATCATCTTTTTATGACTTTTATTACATTAAAATGGTTGAAAATGTTATTATTTGAAATCACGATGATGTTTCAGAAATTGATTGAATGTGAAGAATGTTAGTAATTTTCAATTCTGAGGAAAGATAAATTTGTGTGTCTGCCATATTTTTGCAGGTGTTAAAGTATTTCAGTAGGCATCATCATCAATCAGATACGCTACATTCCTCCAGTCCCATCCATACATACATACCAGGGTTTCATCTAAGATTCGAGGGGCAGTGGGGTAGCCTAATGGTTAAAGCGTTGGCCCGTCACGCCGAAGACCCGGGTTCGAATTCCCACATAGGTACAATGTGTGAAGCCCATTTCTGGTGTCCCCCGCCGTGATGTTGCTGGAATATTGCTAAAAGCGGTGTAAAACCAAACTCAGTCAGTCAGTCAGTCTAAGATTCGATCCAAACCAAGTGCCCCTGACACGCAAACTGATTTTAATGAAAGTTCGGATTTTCTAACATGAGGGGTGTTAATCATTGCATTCAGTGCAGTAGTTTAACACTACAGATGGTGTTTGTTTCCTGCTAGATGTGAGATCAGTCATGAAATGTATGGTGTGTGCGAGTGTGTTTCCTGCTAGATGTGAGATCAGTCATGAAATGTATGGTGTGTGCGAGTGTGTTTCCTGCTAGATGTGAGATCAGTCATGAAATGTATGGTGTGTGCGAGTAAACAGAATAACCTAAACCCAATGTTATGTTTCATCACATCTGTGGAATAATGCTTGTCGTAAGAGGCGACTAATGGCATCGGGTGGTTAGACTTGCTGGCTATGTTGACACATGTCATTGTATCCCAAATGCGTAGATCGATGCTCATCCTGTTGATCACTGGATTCTCTGGTCCAGACTCGAATATTTACAGACCGCAACCATATGGTAGGAATATTACTGAGTGCGGCATAAAACTAAACTCACACACTCTTGGTAATAGTCTATGCAGATATTCACATTGATTAAGGAATTGTGTGGTCACACAGGTATGCCATATTGCAGATATGGACCTACAGAAGCTGACAGGTGCTCTCTTACAGTATAATGGCCATAACTATTGGCTAAGAGTTTGTTAATTAAAATGGCTGAATTAAGTATGATAATTTGTTGATATATAATTGCATAAGAACTGTTACTTTTTTGAGGAATCAGACAACTATTTTATTCCTCATGAAACACATATTAAATATTGAAATTTTCGTTTTCATTCTGTAAGACTGTGAATTCTTTGAATTTTAGTTGTGATGTTAGCCTGCCAGCATAGGGGGAAATATTTTGAAACATATGTTCTAGTAACCATGGCAACAGTGAGAAGGAGTTTGCTGACCAGGGTTTGACACTAGTCCACTAATCCTGTAATCCAGGATAAATGAAAAGTGGGATTGATTAGTAATTTCTCACAAAATGTTTCAGTATTAAATTAGCTACACTGAAATGGTATTTCATATCAAAAGGCACGCGAGTGAGATTTGGTTTATCATCCAAAGTCACAAGTGTCTTAAAAAGTTCTGCTTTTAACAAGCTTTGTCAGGGGAGAGGTTCATACCATTACTTGATATGACATCATGGTAACCAATGACATCACAATAATCTGCTGTCACTGTGATGCAGTTTCTGTGTAGCTCTATCTCCTTGGAGGTCACGATTGTCTTGTGTTCCATGTTGCAGGAACCACTGTGATGTGTGGTTAGGTATGCTAGTGGGCCATAGCTTGTGCTGGTGTCCTATTGCATACAGCTGCAGTCAATACAAAACTACCTCATGTCATTAATCACCCATATTATCTTTAGACCTGACCATTGCTTCCTTGTTTTACAGGTGGCAAAGTTTGATCCTAATGTTCTGTAATCTGAATAATGATAAATTACTGAACGTTTGTTATTGTGAAATACAAGGAGGAGATGATTGGTTGGGCTGGGTTGTTGTTTAACACCACACTCAGCAATATTCCAGCTATATGGTGGCAGTCAGTGAATAATCAAGTCTGGAGCAGACAATCCAGTGATTCACAGTATTAGCATCGATCTATGCCACACTCAGCAATATTCCAGCTATATGGTGGCAGTCAGTGAATAATCAAGTCTGGAGCAGACAATCCAGTGATTCACAGTATTAGCATCGATCTATGCCACACTCAGCAATATTCCAGCTATATGGTGGCAGTCAGTGAATAATCAAGTCTGGAGCAGACAATCCAGTGATTCACAGTATTAGCATCGATCTATGCCACACTCAGCAATATTCCAGCTATATGGTGGCAGTCAGTGAATAATCAAGTCTGGAGCAGACAATCCAGTGATTCACAGTATTAGTATCGATCTATGCAGTTGGGATCAGGGTGCCGTTGTACAAAACAACCTAGAGCTAAAGTAAGTCTCTGTTATCGTCGGGGAGTTATGGTCACCTTGGTGCTAAGATCACTTTGTGTAAGTTCACCCAGGTGGTCCTGACTTACCTGGTTCATGGCATTGTACATCACTGGATTATCTGATCCAATATTCCGATGTCTTGTGCACGTTGTCCAGCCAGGATCCATAAGATTTGCGTCAGTTATCAGTTAGAATGGTTTATCTGATGTTGAAGGTATCCTGATGGAAAACTTCAGGGATTATGAATGGCTTTATGTCGTATCACTATTCGGACAAATGGCAATTCAAGTGAATTTTGATTGCTTTGTTCCTGCAATAATGTTGAGTAAAATAACTTTGCTGATGGTGTTCTAAGTGTCATTTTAAAAGAGCTGAAATATACTGAACAAAATATGTTAGAGACCAAGAATATATGGGAAAATTTTCTTGTAGTGAAGATAAAACACACAAATTTATAAAAAAAGATATTGTACAAAATATTAATAATCTTTAATTTCTTATTTTGAGTGATATTGTGAGTATCTAACTGAGACTGTCTGAAGTGGTGATAAGCAAGCTGCCTTAATCCAATGTGGCCTCTCTTTTTTTACCCTCAAGATCTGCATAATTTAAGAGCTGAGCATACCTTGATTTGAAAGTTATCAGATATGTTCATAACAACTAGACTTTGTTGGGTTTTTTCATCAAGGTAATGTAAACTGGATGCTCACTAAATGCATAGGGAAGGAAAAAAAATTGATTTAAACGTTTTAATAATGAAGTGTTTTTCAATGTTTGCAAGTGTCCAAATTAATGTTTAATGATATAGTTAAAACAGTGCTGATACAGGGGGAACAATCATCTTCCAAAGCAGCCTTACACCTTAGTCTTCCTAAGATATTTACTTTTATACCCCGACCTGAGAAGGTTTGGTGTGTATATTTATACCAAGGAATTCCATGCATCTTAGTGTCCGTCCAAATACATTTTTGTTCAACCAATAACTTGAAACTTTTTTGTTTTGATTCTTTTAGAATTTGAGGTCCACCTTCTTAGTCTAAGGACAGTTGCTGTGCAAATGCTGATTTTGATGTTTTAATCATTTATATAGGAATTGCAGCAATTTAAGAATTTGTTCAATCAATAACCTTACAACCAGGTATTGGGTGTTTGTCAGATAATGACATCTCTGTTTATAGGAAAGGTGTAGTGATACTAATCTTGTATTGTTATCAAGAATAACCAGTATTGATTGTTATTCAAGGGTAATCAGGAAAAGACTAGGTGACGGCTACATAGGCATATTTGATAAATGTCATACAGATATTTACATTTAAGTTAAATGCAGCCCTAATATGTGATATTACCATTCAGCGAAAGAGGGCGCCTAACCCAAGTAGCTCAGGTGTTGATCCATCTCCACAGCCATGATGAGGGACCTGATTAAACTGATATACCCGTTCAATGCACATAGGCAGATCCGGGAATTTTTTTTTTTACGTGTGGGTGTGAGTGGGGGGATGGGGGGATTCGAACCCCTGAACCACGCATGCTGTTTTATTTTCCTGAAGATGGGGTTTCTTGCATAAGGTGTATGTTATCAAGGTTCAATTGAATATGTGTACATTATATACAATTGTGTTCTGTATCTACCTGTGATCAAAAGAAGACTTAATAATAAAGTTTTCCTCCTGAGGATGTTTGTGTTAGGTGGTCTACTTCCTGAACCCAGGGACTTCTGGGTTCAACATGCTCCAAATGGATCCAGTGGTCCGGTTCGCTAACATGGTGGTGGTTGTGACACGTTAAGTGCTCCCCTACATGGTCTCACAATATCGAGACCAGTGAAGATACGAGTTAGAATGTGTTTTCAGCAACACATGGGGGCGGTGGGGTGGCCTAGTGCTTAAGGCGTTTTCTCGTCACACTGAAAACCCGGGTTCGATTCCCAAAATGGGCACACAAAATCGAGACCAGCTGTGCCTTCAATAACACATGGGGCGGTGGGGCAGCCTTGTGGTGAAGGCGTTGGCTCGTCATTGGCAGGCCTGGGTTCGATTCCCCAAATGGGTACAATTTGTGAAGCCCATTTCGGGTGTTCACCGCAGTGATGTTGCTGGAATATTGCTAAAGACCGCGTAAAACTAGAACTCACTCAGTCACTCAACAACCCAGTTTGTGAGAGGCGACAAAAGGGATTGTAGCTCTAAGAATTCCTAACTTTGATGGTAGCCAATGGGTTTAAGAAGTTCGTAGGGCTACGAACGTTTCGAGAATAGCTAGCCTGGTTCTCTGACCTAGTTGACTGATATCGATGTATCTGCAGATCGACGCTCACCTAGTTGACTGATATCGATGTATCTGCAGATCGATGCTCCTGACGTCAGTCACTGGATTGTCGGATCCAGACTTGATTATTTACAGACCGCCATTTCATAGTTGGAAAATTAACCAATCAAAAAGCAGAACACTCTCTTTCACTTTACAATTAGGAGAAACCTGTTTCAGTGAAAAGCTGCCTCAACCCAAACTTGACTTGGAACTGAACATTCCAACTACATACACTCAATTCATTGTCACGCAACTTGACTTTCCGGCCGCCTCCGTGGTGTAGTGGTTAGAGCGTCCGCCCCGAGAGCGGAAGGTCGCGGGTTCGATCCCCGACCGCGTCATACCAAAAGACGTTAAAATATGGTACTTGTTGGTCCCTGCCTGGCGCTCGGCATTAATGGGTACAACAAGGACTGGTCGGCTCGGAGTCAGTATAATGTGTCTGAGTGGGGTATTCATGCTTCACTGTGGCATGGTATCTCAGTGAACTAGCACTATAAAACCAGCTTAAGTCTGGGCTAGTACAAGCAGCCGCACATAAGCATACACACGCATGCACGTTGTCATATGAGCGAAATATTCTCAAGCACGACGTTAAACCCAATTTCACCTCACCTCACTTGTCTTTCCAGTTCGATATAGATACGTGCCTAAATGACATCTCTCATGATTGATTCGTGGCATGTGTTGTGAATGTTCTGTTATCTATAGTCAGCGTTCGAAATACCTGGCTGACCGACCGGGACGGGTTATTTTCAACACGGACTGCCAGATTCTCAATTCACCTGCCCGACGGTCGGGTTAATATTTAGACAAGTATATTAGTATTTTTTGTGGGCAGGTAAGTTTTGGTCAGGGCTAGCAGGTTTTACATCTAACCAGCCCTGTGGTCTGGCCTCTTGCTTAAAACTCGTAAAGTGCGACAACGAATGCCATATTGTCTCAAAAGGATCGTTAGGCCACGCTTTCACGGTCTGTAATCGTACTGAAAATCAAAATCAAGCGAGCTTTTGCCCTTATGCTCTACGCGAGGTTTCCGTCCTCGCTGAGCTCGCCTTAGGACACCTGCGTTACCTTTTGACAGATGTACCGCCCCAGTCAAACTTCCCGCCAGGCAATGTCTTCAGAGCGGGTCGCCCAGCCGCCGAGGCGGCCGGACTTAAAGCCAGAAACTGAGCCCGCGAAGGCCCCATCTCCCGCTTCACTGAATAAGTAAAGAAACGATGGAAGTAGTGGTATTTCAATTGCTGAAATCTTTGGGAGTTTCATACCTGCTATAGTGACTGAAAATTTGCTTTTAGAACCTCAAAATGCCTGTTGATCGTTGATCGTAAAATGTTTACGAGGTAATGCGGCCGTAACACCAGCTCGTTCACTACAGTGATTATTGTCATCTGACCGGAGAAACGAATTTGAATATTTTCCATATCGTGATACGATATATTTTCAAGATATCGGTTAATACTCCAATAATGTATATATAAACGGTCAGTACAAATGGATACCCAGAACTATCTTCAGAAATATACACAATTTGGTACAACACGTTTTCTAAATTGTTAAAGCTAAACGCATCAAGGTATTACACACCTATATCTGTGAGTTACACGTGCTATAGCGTTAAAGTTCATTATATAACAGACCCGTGGAGATCCGGGTTAGAATATTGATCTTCAGTAACCCATGCTTGTCATAAGAGGCGACTAACGGGATCGGGTGGTAAGGCTCTACAATTGCGTAGATCGATGCTCATGCTGTTGATCACTGGATTGTCTGGTCCAGACTCGAATATTTACAGACCGCCGCCATATAGCTGGAATATTGCTGAGTGCGGCGTAAAACTCAACTCACTCACTCACTCATTATATAACAGTACTAATCAGTGGAGAACATGAACAGCAGGAACAGGAACATTATTACCTCACCGTCACAGTGTGTTCGACCCGTGAAGAACTGGTCTTTAACAAGCCATGCTTGTCCTAAGATAAGACTAACAGGATCGGGTAGGTAGGCTCGCTGATTCGCATGTCATCGTATCCCAATAGTGTAAATGGATGCTTATGCTGTTGATCACTGGATTGTCTGGTCCAGACTCGATTATATACAGACCGCCGCCATATAGCTGGAATATTGCTGGGTGCGGCGTTAAACAACACACATATCACAGTGAGTTCTCTATGCAAAAACATAAGCATCTCTTATGGATGCATCTGAGTATAACAATCTCATATGTTATTGCATGTTTTGTCCTTCGGTATTCATGTCGGTCGAAACTAAACACTGAAGAGTGAATATGACCTCCTAGTTTACTTGACTAACCAAAAATACTACAACTGAAAAAGTAACACTGCTTTTGACAAAAACCTTGACTGACTGTAATGATTATGAAAAGAAAAACACAAGAGACGTTATCACGCTTTTGAAGAAAAGATATATTCAATATATATGGCCAGAAGACCAAGAGCACATTTCAATACACAAAACATAGCACATGGACAGGTGAAAAATTTACAATTTATACAGGTAAACACAATTTCAGGTAAATTGCAATATCTTTAGGAGTTTGGTACGAAATGGTGAATAGTATGTACAGAAATCTTTTATTCTAACAAAACGAAAAATCAAAATATTTATGCATGCTGCATTAGTTGAATTTATTCCTCTAAGTTGAAAATTATCTTTGATTCCGACTGCCCAAATTTACTTTCGGGCCAACAATTCTGTAAGCCAACAAATAGAAGTCCCGCAGAATCCTTTCAGGCTGTTTTCACTGGTTAAGGAAATGCTGCTAGCCAGCGACAAATGCAAACTGCCATGGCAACCACCTAAATCGCTGTCCCAAACATGACTCCAGCACTCGCAGCTGAAGGATTCACCCCAGGTTCATGGAGTAACCGAGTATTTGCTCTTTGAGTCGATGACCACGTACTCCTGAGCTCTGTCCACGTTGGGCGGTGGCATGAATGGTGGCCGTCTCAGTCTGGGGAGATCAACGCTTGAAAGAGATCCTGATTTGACACAGTAGTTGATCTGGCAGCCCTGGTCATCGTGGGCGAGATGTTGGCTGTAGCCATACGGACATCCCTTTGGCCAGGCTTTGGTTGCTCTGAAAAATGACCTCAGAGATTGGGGGCTTGACTGGGCGTTGTCTTGGTTTCTCATCGGCGCCAGTGGGTTACCTGCTTCACAGCTGTAGAAACCGCCAAACGGCACGGCGTATTTAGCGCCAAGTTCATAGTCATCACTGATACAGATATTCAAATCAAGAGCTATTTTACGAGAAATATAGCCCGGTGGGCAGCTCCTGGATTTCGTTAGTGGGTTTATAATGCTGGAAGTGTACAATCCACCGAACAAGTACCCGTTCTCGTGGGCCCCATCTGTTGCTGCACACCAATAGAGTGAATATGTAGCAGAACTGTAGCGGTACTTCTCGTACTGTTCACCAATGCAACACCAGAGGAAACCACACAGAATGCATGCTGGATTCGGCTTTGGTGTAGACAGGGTCGATGTGTGTATTTGAATGGATTCATACCCAACCGGACATGAATAGTCTCCTGTTTTAGGATTCCTCTGGTTCATATCATTCTTGGAGCAAATATCCCCATTATTTGACAATCTGTGCAAGTTGCAAGTTTGATAGACACCAGCGAATGATGTATTCGTGTGGGACATCTCGCACGACCCGTCATTAACATTGGCTGTGGGACTGAAGTTAGGAGAGTCAACTTTCATGCAGCCACGGTATGTATTGAACTCGAAATATAAACCCACAGCGTCCTTCACTAGGTTAAACGTTTCACTGACTAGCATTGGTGACAGTTCTGGTAGCTTGGCAGTGGTTATCAGGTAGAATATTGGGTCTCCCTCTCTGTCAATCGCTACCAAGTTCTTCTCAACTCCACCGACCCAATCGTTAGCTGAGTAGTTACTGACCTTGAACTCTGGACCTCCAAATGCAAAGACCAGCGATGATGACCTCTGCTTCTGATATTTTTCAATAGCAGTTTTGGCTGATGAAGATGTGTAAGAAGCACTGAAGTGAAAGATGCTGAAAAACGACGCTGACGCTCCTATCTTCATTTCAGTCTTCGTTGAGTCCTTACTCTTGGAATAGTCGGATGAAATCTGGTCCTCTTGCACCAGTGCTGCTCCTGCATCAACTGATCGTAGATAATGGCTTCCAAAGTCTCTGACTAGCAGCTGACTCTTGTAACGCGCATCGAGCGTTCTGTTAGCTTTGAGATCATTCGCAATTTCCATAAGACGAAATTTAAACCCTGGAGCGAGTTGGGCCTCGTCTTTGAGTCGAGCGGTATACCTGTGATATCGAAGTTGAACTCGAGTCGTTATGGTTTTGTCCCCAATCTGTTGACTCTTGGCATGTTGGTAGCTATCCGAAAAGCTTCCACCAATACTAACCCCGAATAAACTGAATCCGGCATCCACATTGATTGATCTTGCTGTGACGCTTTCGTAGTCTGAGTAATGGGATATTACCTCCGCATATGTGTTCACCTTGCTGGTCTTTGATTGTATGGTCTCAACACAGTCAGGGAGGAGAAACCGTCCGTCCAGGGTTGTTTGGCACAGGGAGTAGTTGTAGGCCACCACGCTCACGCTGTCCTCGTTACGTAGGTTGTCCCAGCCGATACCTGGTAAGACTTCGAAACGTTCTCCCTTTTCTGGATGACAAGCTCTGGGGTCTCCCATCGGGAACTGGTTGCTGTCTTCCGGAGTTCTATCTCCGGCAACAAGCTTTGCAGGAACATCCTGTTGGGCAGCAAGTATCTTTACTGCCAGGAGGACGATTATCGGAATCAGAAACATCTTCCACCCAGATGGCCAGACTTTTAACATCTGGCCTCTGGGTCGAATCGTTTCCTTAAGAAGTTCTGTGTGACGTCATGTCACGCGACAGTTGAGGAAGACATGTGATTAGGAAATATACCTCACACCATAGCAACGTCAAAGAAAGATGACATTTCGACAACCAGCCAATAAGGAAAGTTGATTATTTTCACTGTTTTTCCCACCAACATTATGTCATATTTATTTGTTTTATTTAACGATGGTAATACAGTAGAAAGTGCTTCCTGTTGTCGGCGTGGTGGAGTAGCCAAGTGGTTGGTGCGTTTCAGTTGTCACGCCTAATGCCAGGGTTTGATTCTCTACAGAACGATTTTTTTAATCGGACAGATTGATTCCTTTGGTCCTTGCCATTAGTTGGCCTTTGCTTGCCAAACCATGTGGAGACGTATGGTGGCTGATTAGGGCCATCGCTTTCTCGTCTTAAAATTCGGAGGCGAGAAAGCGAGAAAGCGATATCACGAGACGAGAAAGCGATAACACGAGACGAGAAAGCGATGGCCCTAATCAGCCACCATAGAGACGACCCTGTGAGTGAATTGGGTTGGCTTGGCTTTTACGCAGCTTCTAGCATTATTCCAGCAATATCACCGGGAATGGGCTTCACACATTGTACCCATATTGGGAATCGAACCCGGGCCTTCAGTGTGACGAGCGAACGCTTTAACCACCCAAACGCCCCTGATGACTTGTGAAGAGATAATCCGCAAGCACGTGATAGTGCTGCAATATTACCAGTGCGGCGTAAAACTGTAGTCACGCATTCTTCCTGTTCTAGCCAAGGATTAACATCACATGTCGCCAACAACAGTTCTTCCATATGTAAGGGCTGAAGCATATAAAAGAAAGCCCGGGTATATTAGCAATCGTCCAGGGCCCTGGGCCTAGATTTTCGAAGCTCTCTTAGCGCTAAGATAGTCGTAAGTGCTATACATTAACATTAACTTACGACTATCTTAGCGCTAAGAGAGCTTCGAAAATCTAGCCCTGTTTCACAAAGCTCTCGTAAGCCTAAGATCTCGTAACTTTCCTCGTAGCATTCCTACCTCCTATACTGTAACACTGACTTACGAAAGTCGTGGCGCTAAGAGAGCCTTGTGAAACGGGGCGCTGGCAGGTAAAAGTTTAGTTACTTCCGTTTTGTTTACAAGCAGAAACGTTATGATGTATACTACTCAAAAGAAATTACAGATCACCCGATATGTGCATATGGCTATAGTTAATATCTGTCCTGCCGAATTTCGGATTAGCTATGGTCATTAAGAGCATGACTTAGTCATAGGAATCAGTAGGGTGTAAGACTGGGCAAGGTATGAGTTTCACAAAGCTCTCGTAAGCCTAAGATCTCGAGCTCGTAACTTTTCTCGTAGCATTTGTACCTCCTATACTGTAGCAAAGACTTACGACAGTCGTAGAGCTACGGTAGCTTTGTGAAACGGGGCCCAAAGGAACACCACAGGTCATTGCTTACTTAGGCATAGGGTAGCCTACTGGTTAAAGCGTACACTCGTCACACCGAAGACCCGGGTTCCATTCCCCACATGGGTACAATGTGTGAAGCCTTTTTCCGGAGTCACCCGGCGTGATATTGCTGGAATATTGCTAAAAGCGGCGCGATACTCACTCTCTCACTCCTTAATTATATCGTAAGGACAGAGACCTCAATGGACCAGAAAGTCTTGTAGCGACTATTGGGAACATTTAAAAATAGTAAGATTTCTTTTGGAAATGGGTTGGTTGAGTGTGTTCAATATGAAGGTGTGGTCTGAAACTCCAGTGAGAAAGATGACAGCACTTAGTAAGCAAATGTCATGTCATGTATTTTTCGAACAATTCGGATCGTTATTTTACCTCAGCCGAGCTACCATTTCATTATAAGTTGCTGCAGATACACTCATCGAAGACCGCCATACACTTCAACATAAATTGTACACACATGACGTACACACATGACGTACACACATGACATACACACACGACGTACACTATACACGCACTGGGAATTGAACACACAGTAAACTGCACACACACTGTACACCGTTTTGCTGTGGTTGTTGTTTAACCAGTGTATGCAATAAAACCCGTCCAACAGCCCGTGACGGGCTTTATTACATACACTGATTTATGACAGACGGTCTAAATTTACAGCTGGCCAGCCCGATGGTCTGGTAAAAAAAAATACATATTCCATACATCCGAGTAAATCTACCATATCATAAAATCTAATCCCTAAAAATGACGGTTGTGAATAGACAGTCAATACATGTCTCAGGTTCATTAAATTATTCATGTAACTAAAAACATTTCTTTGGATTGTGTGGTCTGGCTAAATCCATTTTGGGCTGGTAACATTTTGAAGGTACCAGCCCTGATGTCTGGCTGGGTTTTTGGCTTATTTCATGCACTGGTTTAACGCCGCAAAGCTGCGCATATAGATTTAACCCAACTAAACTTGGGACCTAACACTTAAACAAACAAACACAACACACACACACACACACACACACACACACGCACGCACGCACGCACGCACGCACGCACGCACGCACGCACGCACGCACGCACGAACTTCAATGTCATGTTACATGACCTTCCAGTGATCATCAGCATGAGCAATAAGGATGCGATGACATGTGTCAAGCAAATCAGCGAGCCTGACCATCCGATCCTGTTAGTCCCCTGTTACAACAAGCACGGGTTGCTGAAGACCACTTCTAACCCGGATCTTCACGAGGGGAGACAAGCACGGGTTGCTGAAGACCACTTCTAACCCGGATCTTCACGAGGGGAGACAAGCACGGGTTGCTGAAGACCAATTCTAACCCGGATCTTCACGGCACTGTACATTGTACACAAGTGAGACAATTATAACACCCTGCAGGGTGGTACACGATGTTCATAACGACGTATTTACACGTCGTAGAGATGTACCCGGAAGATCAATAAAGGTAGCGTTATACAATGACCAATCCAATAACATGATTTGACAGTAATTTATCGATGATAATAAATTTAAACAAAGATTAGTTCCCGAATCGTGACCCCGACTCCATATCTATGAGAACCAGGTTAACACCCTGTTTACTGAGCATTAATGTTTGACGTGTTCATATATCGATCCGACCTGTCTTGTCAAATTACTTCCTGAATCAGTCAATACACAGATACTACCCATCAAAAGGTTAGACTCAATCACTAGAAGTTATGTACATGTGTACATATGGTTACAACGAAGATGGATTTCTCCACTAACTTGTGGGGAAACATCTGAAAACCTTATGCAGATTAATTGCACGAGGATCATGCATTAAACTGCTGAAAAGCATGTTCAAATATCGTGCATGTGAACAGCTGCGTTTTGGTGTAAAGTTTTGATATAAAATCGCCATTTTTCACCGAGTTTCATCATTTATTGAACACATGACAATAAACTTTTCAACGTTACGAATTCGTTTTACAATACATCAGTTCATGTATAAACACTACCTTTAAACTGTATGGATTATTTTACAAAATCTAGTTTAGAACAGTTGACTGAAGTAATGGCTACATTTACATTAGTGAGTCTAAACTTTTGATGCACGCGCACACACGCACATACACACATACATACATACATACATACATACATACATACATACATACATACATACATACATACATACATACATACATACATACATACATACATACATACATACATACATACATACATACAAACCAACTTTCAAGTCCCAGTCATCGTGGATGTGTACAGTAATCATTATCTGAGTAGTGATAATACCTAATTAATATTAGCACATCGTTATATAATTATTTCATGTGGGACCACACTAGGTCTAGTTAATCTTTGCATATTGCATATTATTGTGCTAGGAGAGTGTGGAGAGATGACCTAAATGTAAAACAATAAGCTTGGTCCACGTGTGACAGGGCAATAAATTTACATGATATGTAGTATCTTTGGATCTCATTTTTGATCTGATTAAAGTTTGGTTTAACATCTTGTCTGCTCATTGTGTAAATATTCTTCTTTACAATTAGGCAGATAATGTTAAGAGGGTCGTTATTTTTTCCCTTAAAACCAAACAATATATTTTCTAGTGTTAATTCAATTTGTCCTTCGCCCAATGTCTCGAGCCATGAGGCCAGTTCCGTCCACACTCCCTTCACACATCTGCACTTAAACAGTATGTGCCGTACACAAGTGAGGCACTGGTTGTGGAGTGACCAGTGATTGGTTGTAAGGTAGAACCATCTAAACACAAGTGAGGCTCTGGTTGTGGAGTGACCAGTGATTGGTTGTAAGGTAGAACCATCTAAACACAAGTGAGGCTCTGGTTGTGGAGTGACCAAGGATTGGTTGTAAGGTAGAACCATCTAAACACAAGTGAGACTCTGGTTGTGGAGTGACCAGTGATTGGTTGTAAGGTAGAACCATCTAAACACAAGTGAAGCTCTGGTTGTGGAGTGACCAAGGATTGGTTGTAAGGTAGAACCATCTAAACACAAGTGAGGCTCTGGTTGTGGAGTGACCAAGGATTGGTTGTAAGGTAGAACCATCTAAACACAAGTGAGACTCTGGTTGTGGAGTGACCAGTGATTGGTTGTAAGGTAGAACCATCTAAACACAAGTGAGGCTCTGGTTGTGGAGTGACCAAGGATTGGTTGTAAGGTAGAACCATCTAAACACAAGTGAGGCACTGGTTGTGGAGTGACCAGTGATTGGTTGTAAGGTAGAACCATCTTAACACAAGTGAGACTCTGGTTGTGGAGTGACCAGTGATTGGTTGTAAGGTAGAACCATCTAAACACAAGTGAGGCTCTGGTTGTGGAGTGACCAAGGATTGGTTGTAAGGTAGAACCATCTTAACACAAGTGAGACTCTGGTTGTGGAGTGACCAGTGATTGGTTGTAAGGTAGAACCATCTAAACACAAGTGAGGCTCTGGTTGTGGAGTGACCAGTGATTGGTTGTAAGGTAGAACCATCTAAACACAAGTGAGGCTCTGGTTGTGGAGTGACCAGTGATTGGTTGTAAGGTAGAACCATCTAAACACAAGTGAGGCTCTGGTTGTGGAGTGACCAAGGATTGGTTGTAAGGTAGAACCATCTAAACACAAGTGAGGCTCTGGTTGTGGAGTGACCAGTGATTGGTTGTAAGGTAGAACCATCTAAACACAAGTGAGGCTCTGGTTGTGGAGTGACCAGTGATTGGTTGTAAGGTAGAACCATCTAAACACAAGTGAGGCTCTGGTTGTGGAGTGACCAAGGATTGGTTGTAAGGTAGAACCATCTAAACACAAGTGAGACTCTGGTTGTGGAGTGACCAAGGATTGGTTGTAAGGTAGAACCATCTAAACACAAGTGAGGCTCTGGTTGTGGAGTGACCAGTGATTGGTTGTAAGGTAGAACCATCTAAACACAAGTGAGGCTCTGGTTGTGGAGTGACCAGTGATTGGTTGTAAGGTAGAACCATCTTAACCCGTGAAGGTCCGGGTTAGAATTGATCTTCAGTAACCCATGCTTATCGTAAGTATCGGGTGGTCAGGCGTAAAACTAAACTCACTAACTCTAAATACAAGACCCTGCCTAGTTTCTTTAAACCATCAGCAGAGCAAAACAGTGTTCACCTACCCCATATATACAAGCACGTTTAATAGGCACATACAACAGATTCAGGACAAAGTAACCATCGAATACGTCAGCCCAAGTTACAATGTACACAAACACCTTTCATAATCCTAATGCCTGGGACTCTTGTCTGGCTGTGGTCTTCCCATGGAGTCCACGACCCCTCCTCATTTGGACGTCACCAGTCTGACGGTGTAGGGCAGCAAGCCAGGAGAAAACGCTCAGCGACTTCCCGAAAAACATGGCTACTCGATTCTGGGTTTCTCCAGACTGCAACATTACCATTTTTCAGCGTGTGTGAAGTACTGTCGCGGTGGCATTTTGTGTGTTGTGGCACTCATTTGCGTGTCATGCCTTTAGTAGCTGTCCATACATGTAGTGCACGTGCGCTCGTGATTTGAAAGCATTTAGGAAGTCATTTGTGAATGTGTGAAGCTCATTTCTGATGTCCGCCGCCTTGATATTGCTGGAATATTGCTAAAAGCGGCGTAAAACCCAACTCACTCACTCAATTATTTCCTGTATGTTCACTTCACAATGTTAGAGAGCTGGTCGGGGATCTGTGGTCTTGGAATCAACAACAGCCGGTGACTCCTCCGCCATTTGTATAACCACCATCAGGGTTACAACACTCAAGGCCACGTATCGCTTTCAAATAGATTCAAATAGGACAAACTTTATGTATAACAAACATTAAACACGTGATCCCATTAAATGATAACGGCAATGCCTACCTGGCAGCCTGCTCTTGTCGACCCTACACGCCTGTCACGCCTTCTCAACACAACCTCATTGTTTTCACCGTTATAACGGTATTACGACCACCGTTATATGTCATTTGCTTAGTTACACTGATATATCGAATTAATGTAATGCAATGTCGATTACAGTAACAATTATTTCTACGATTAGAATTTACCATTTTGGAACAATGTCAGTCTGACATTCCTCTTCTGTCAATATTCTTATCAAACACATCGCTTTCATTTCCCCCCATTAGCAGTACATTAGTGGTGTTGTTCTGTCTGATTACATCGGCGATACGTGACCAGTTAAGTCTTTTCACAAAGGGTGAAGCTCTAGTATTCAATCCTGTTGCATCAATGTTCAGAGGTAATTATGGTTGTCATGGCAACATACCACTATCTGGTGCTTATGTTGATAAGGGACACAAGCATTGATTTATACTCACATAGTGTCATTCGCATTGGATAAAGAAAGGTTCCTTAATATATTCAACATATAAAGAGTGCCCATTTCCGGAGTCCCCCGCCGTGATATTGCTGGAATATTGCTAAAAGCGGCGTAAAACCCAACTCACTCACTCACTGTAAAGAGTGATAGTTATTCGCCTCTGGGTTCAGTTAAATTATTATTGTAAAATCATTAATAGCCAATTTTTGAAAAGTACATTAATGTAATTAAATGTTGTTTCTGGTGACAGTTCGTGTTATTCATACTAGCTGCTGAAATATTTTTAAAAGCGACGTAAAAGTAAACTCACTCACTCACTCATTGCAGCTGATTTTATGCCAGCTTTAGATAAAAGAAGAATTATCATAGAAGGTTGTGTGGCGAAAGGGATGATAACGTCTTTGAGTGGCGTGTTTAAGAAGTTGGAGATTCAGATACGGACAACTTTATGGATGAACAACATCTTTATTCAGGTGACGTCAAGCAGGTATACATAAAGTATGTACTTATCCAAAAGGGCTCATTTTAACTTTCCGATATTCCAACAGCTTCATACATTCGCGATTTTTTTTCTATTTTCTAATTGAACAATTGACTAGCACTTGCATGTGTTTCTGATGGTACCATTTAAGAACAGGATCCGCTCAACATTTCACCTTGTATCATCAGCATTTGATAGTGCTTCGTTCACACATGTTCATGACATGACAGGAAGTGTGCAGTCGACGCTGCTTTTAGCAGAGATTTCTTATGGATGTGTAAAGGGTCGTGTCTGGTGTTGCCTGGCCCAGGTCACAAATCAGTGGAAGTTAAGCAACGTTGGTCACGGAGAGTCCTTGGATGGGTGGCCACACAAATAACGTAGTTAAGCACCCCTTGACATGTCTCACGATTGAATGAGTCCCGATCTTAACCCTTTGGATCATATTTGGGACATGATTGGTCGTCGTGTGCAACATAGGGATCCTCCTGTACAGAATTTGGCCAAATTGGAAGCTGCTTTACACGAGGAATGGCGTAGACTGCCCCTTCAGAGGATCAGGAGGCTGACAGGAGTATGAGGAGGAGAGTGCTGCTGGCTGTTATACGGTCACATAGAGGTTACACTCGGTATTGACCTTGAACCGTGTAAGACGCGCAAAATGACATTTTGAATGTTCACATTCATCAAAAATTTCAACATTAAACATTATAGGGTCATACTTGTAGAGACATGGTTTTGCATGAAAATCAGTGTTTTTTAAAAGAGCAATTATCATCATAAAACCAGCATGGATTCCCATCATTTTGTCGTTTTTATGAGTCAAAGGATCATACGGGTCAGAAAAACTCATGTTTTCCCATCGTGGACACCACGATTTTTTTTACAAAAACACAGGGGGTGCTTAAATAAGTTCTTTGTGTATATGAGTTTGATTGTAACAAATAAACCCATTTTAATTGAAAAGGAGCTCCAGGGAGACTTGCTTCATTTTGGGCTTTAGCACTGCAGGGAGGGCTAGGCAGTAGGGGAAATAATAGGGTTATTGGGTGACCGTGTTCAGCAGCTTGTTTCCTGAGAGTTTCTAGGACTTCTGCCCTGCCCCACAACGAAGCACACATGTGGTTTCACTTAAGGCAAGTTAGTTTCTGTTCAGCAGAAAATGGGTACCCGATGGGATGAGTCATATGACTATTAACCTTCTAGCGCCCCACAGGCAGCTTGGGTTATTCGGGGTAACAGTGTCCATCATGTTGTATGGCTTAGAGCATGTCCCTGCTGCGGGAGTTCAGCGCTAAATAAGTGGACTTATTATTATTATTATTGTTATTATCATTAAAGGTTGTATCATTAGGGTGCAGTGTCTGGGTACGGGGTGGTAGAATCCCACCACACGATAAAATAACAGAAGTAACAACAAAATGAAGGCTCGAGTCAGATGTGTATTTATTCAATGTTAAAACTACAAATAGAATGTTGGAGTCACGGTACCAAATCCCTGTATTAAGATAATCACATCTCGACTGACATCGTATTGTCAGCTGACAAAGTGAGTGTTCATTGATTTCTGTTAGATTTTTCAGGGTTGCCACTAGCAACGGATGCATGAGTGATGTTTTACGCCGCACTAGCGGTCTTGCAGCTATTCGTGGTAGACGTTCCAACCTTGCCCTCTACATGATGGTCAACGAGTAAACACTATCAGGTTACATTCATTTCATTGTAGGCGTTCTGTAAATATACTTTAAGTGGGGCATTTTTTCATAAAAGTCATAGTTCATAGTAAATGTTCCGTTATATTCCTGTATGGTTCTGTTCCTGATCCATTCATCCATGCAGTCATACGTCTGGGGCTGATAGTCGATGTGGAATTTGTTGGCAAACAGCTCTCTCCTGGAGGACAACAGTCGTAGATCCCCCACACCAAAAATGCAAATCATTCTAACGCGCTTGCCTTTACACGGCCAGTCAAATGATTTTTCTCCCCATATTGGCCCCCAGTTCTTGAATCGGGCGATGTAAGGCTTTAGATGGTAGTCAGTACTGATGCGTCCTGGAACATACACAAAACATAACCTTATGTTGCGTTGCTATCAGCCAATCGCTTGCAGTCACCTTGCACTGGCTTCGTTCTCAAACCAAAATGGCGGCTGAGGGAAATATAAATTCGACAGATGAAAAATAAACAAACCATAATCCTGTGGTGCTTTGCTATCAGCCAATCACTTGCAATCACCTTAGAACGGAACGCTAACTTTCAGCCGTTTGCAATCACTCCAATCGCTGGCCGTGGTCGCTTCGTTCTCAAACCAAAATGGCGGCTGAGGGATATTTGTGGTTCGCAATAAGCACGTGCAGTTGTGAGGAATCGTGAGCAGGGACATTGCCCATATAAGGCCGTGTTGGTTTTAGACAGTCATTGGCATTTTTAGCTAAATGAAATAATATCGTTATGAATATCGTACATCGAAACATTGGACATTGGGCGTCGGGGGGCTGGGGAATCTCAATATGCCGAGGCACGTCACCTCAGTGTTCATCAGTGTGCCATCAGTCGTTTATGGGGCCGATATCAGTGTCTGGTTTGAGGAGTGTGTCGGCGCAAATCATTCGTAACTGTTTACAAGAAGCTGGACTTGGAGCCAGAGGACCCTATTTTTGCCCTGTGCTGCAACGGCTAAATCGACGTGGACGGGTCCAGTGGTGCAACAACGTTCTATTCAGGAATCTACAACACTGGCGACGTGTATGGTTCAGTCACGACTCACGCTTTCTGCGTCAGTGCCGTGACGGAAGAGTACGTGTCTATCGACGTCGAAACGAACGCTTTGCCCAGAATTGTGTCGCCCAGCTTGGCCGATATGGTGGTGCGTGTGTCATGATGTGGGGAGCCATATCCTACACGCATAAATCTAACTTAAATCTAATCTCGCCTTCAGGGCCCCGTTCCTCAAAGCGATCGTAGCGTTACGACAGTCGTAAGTCTATGTTAAAGTATGGGAGTTACGACTGTCATAAGTCTATGTTAAAGTATGGGAGTTACGACAGTCGTAAGTCTATGTTAAAGTATGGGAGTTACGACAGTCGTAAGTCTATGTTAAAGTATGGGAGTTACGACTGTCGTAGAGCTACGATCGCTTTGAGGAACGGGGCCCAGGGCAATTTAACTGCAATTCGGTACAAAGGCGAATTCTTAAGGATTCACATGGTCCTGATCATTGACCGCCAGAGAGAGTTGTTACAGCAAGATAATTCCAGTCCTCACACTGCACATGCCACTATTCGGTATTTTCAGAATCAGAACATTACAATGCCTTCCAAAACGCCCGACCTCAACCCCATCGAGCTTTTGTGGGATGACCTCGATCGACGTGAACGTCAACCGGCGGTCCTGACGTTACATCAACTGTCGCAGGCATTGCAAGAGGAATGGGCCAGAATTCCACACGATCGAATTCAAAGATTTATTCAGTCCATGCCGAGACTGTGCAGAGCAGTTTTGCGGCTCATGGAGGCTAGGCCAGATACTGAAGACAACACCCAACTGGGAACGGACGCCTTCACGTATTGAACTTGTTATACTATCCATGTTAACAGACGTTTGATCTTTTATACTTTTACACTGCCTATGTTGCTGCAACTGATCCAGACTTACAAATGTTATCTCACTTTAAAGTTAACAGACTAACTTCGTGAAAATACATATATGCGGGGTTTTGTAAGAGTATAGCTGTTGTAAGTCCGGGATAAGCGATTACTTTCCTAACTCTAAGCGATTCACGTACCCTTTGTTTGGTTACAAACTGGTTACTTCAGAGATTATACTCTTTAAAAACAGTGGGGGAACCTGAACTTTCAATTTGGATTGGAAGTATAAGCGTTAACAAACTTTTCAAAAACAGGCATCTTATGAATGCACCACCCTTTCTCTTTATCACCACCCCTAAACACAACGCTTGGAATGCACGTGCAGAACGCAATAGTCCTATATACGTGCATGGGGTGTCATTCTTGATTTTGACGTTTTTCAAGATCGATAAATCACTGTAGACCATTAATTTTGACAATTATCTTGCATCGCTCTGTTGTAAGTGTTTGTTTCTAACCGGGTTTTTAAAGAAATGAAAATCGTACACATGCAAATTTCACGTCATAGACCAATTCTCTTTCAAGAGCGATTACTGTACAAGCAACTGTGGTCATGAGGTAGTGCAAGTGGTGAGGCACTCTCCAAAGATTCATTATTATCATTGATTGACTTCGATATACCTTCCAATTTTTTCATTAGTAAATTAAAACGAAGTTCCCCTACTTTTGTTTAAGAGCATGTATTTCATGGCTAGTGTGAGACAATTGTCCGAGCTGGATGTTCACAACTTTGGTAATTCCCACGAGCACGGTAGTAATACGGACAAGTGAAGGAGCACAAGGAATCCTCGACCAGCAGATCCTAGCATAACAAAGGGGTACGACTCGAAAGCCACGTTAAACATTTCGTTTACATCGAAATCGTTTACATTTGAAAACAATGCTTCAAAGACTTTGAATTGTAAGTGTTATTTGCCAGTGGTACTTATTGTTAGTAAGTTTAGTTTTACGTCGCTTTTAGCAACATTCTAGCAATATCACGGCGAGAGACACCAGAACAGGATTCACTCATTGTACCCATTGTGGGGAATTGAACCCATAGCCTAATTGCGTGACATTGCTGGAATATTGCTAAAGCGGCTAAAATCAAACTCACTTACTGATATGTCCTGGACATGCCTAGGTTCAACATATATTGTTTGGTGCCTAGTTTCAGAGGAAAAGAAAATATGTCTGGAAACGCTGGCTGACAAAATCATTCTGTCTCACCAGCCCCCAATCCCCAACCCATACTAAATATAATGAATCCCAAAGACTCTTTAACCCCCAAAATGATGTGAGCTGATCACATGAGGTTGTGACTATGTGAAGGCTATTGTGATAACACACCTATGTTACTATCCAGTGCATGCTTTACACTTCCCACTGACCACCTGACTGCACGACACAGCGACTACGACGACTGTTGTTATCGATTCAAGTAATGTTCACCGCGTCCTAAACTCTCAGCTGTACGTCTATCACTTGTGCCTTTATTTATGGGACGATTAATGCCCTGTAAATTGTCGTGCAGATATACGTTCTGAAATCTAGGATATGGGTTTCATCCTTAATAATTTTAGGTATGTCAGCACCATACCCGTTCTCGTGAGTTTCACTCACTCACTCACTCACCCATCCACAAACTCACTCACCTGTGGACGAGCCGGGAACACGAAGCTTCGGGTTATTGTTCAAAGTACCAAAGAAGGTTTCATCTGGAACTTTGGTCCGCTTTAGCCATTCAGTAAAATTTTGAGCTATGGGGTCGTTTATGGCATAATCCACAAATCCTCTGGAAACAACAACGTGCACGTTTCCCTTATAAGGAATAATTCCATGCGGCGTAGGAAACGCTTTCTTCCATCGTCTGCGTATCCACCTGCTACGATAACGAAAGGCAAATCATTAGTCCCTCGTATATTCTACAGTGTGCATTTTGTCTTTGGCACCCCTTTGGCTGTTACGAAAATGGGATTCAAAATTCAGAACCGAAACTTATATTTCCAATTTAACTACGATACAGTGTCGTACCTCGTCTAATGACCTCTGTGAGTACCAAAGATGCAAGCAAAGATGCAAGCAGGCACCTGGTAACAGTCTTGTCTGAGAACTAAACTCACAGCTCTCTCTCTCTCTCTCTCACTCACTCACCTTTGTGTGTTCGCGTCAACACTGTTCGCCCCATTCATGATCTTCAGTATCCGAACAATCTCTAAATTGGTCTTGAGAGGAAACTCTTGACCTGTCAAATTTATGAAATATTTCCACCCAGGGTACTTTAGCAGATCTCTCATGCATACTAACTCGGCTTCCAAAACGCTAAAGCGTCCCCATGTAACATCAACTTGCTTGGATGAAAAAAACACATTTGGGAAACACTTAACAATGCTTATCATTTGGTTTTTCACTTTGAGAGCTGTTTTGAAGTCCATGTGGATGCAGTAGAAGTTTGATGGTCTGTAAATGGTTCTGAGAAGCCTCTCCACCTGCTCCACGTCCTTGTACATGAGTATACTTATAGCGAGAGGGAACTCATTCTCCTCTGGGGCCGAATTTGTTATGTAGCCTCTGTTTCGTATAAAATCTGTACAATTTCTAGCCGCCCATACGTAGTCGTTCTTTGATGAATGGGGATGTAGGCGAGAATATCTGATTGATGCTGCTATTGCGGCTCCATCTCCTGCAAATAAACCACTACAAGAAGGCTTTGAAAGTTTCAACGTTTTGGTAACACTTGTGCCATGTTTTTCTTTTATGGATAGTGATGAAATATTTCCCATCTTTCCTTTTGGCTCTTTGGAATGGTGTGCTTCATTTACGGGATATGAAACATTTTTTTGCAGTTCTTGTTTCTCAGAATGAAGCTCTGATGCTGATTTATCAGTAGAATTGGAATCAGTATCTATCTTCGTACGCGTGATGTTTCTGTTCGGTAGTATACTTCTTTTTAATTTTTCCCAGTTAGTTATATTAATTTGAAGGGTGTAATTCCTGTCGGAGATGCTATCCACAACCGACTCTGTAACTCGCATGAGGATGGTATTCTTTTGGTGCACAATATACATGTCCAGAGACAGGAACCCAATGCAGAGGACCACGCCCATCAGGAAACAGAGCTTCCCCTTATTGATGAGACCAGTAGAGACCATCGGATCTGGAATGTCATGTGAAGGATATTTCACAACAGAATGAAAACAAACCTCTTCAACTGACTACAAAGACACATTTAGGACACATTGACTGGAATAACACAGGGAAATACCCCCGACTACAATGACACATTTAGGACACATTGACTGGAATAACACAGGGAAATACCCCCGACTACAATGACACATTTAGGGCACATTGACTGGAATAACACAGGGAAATACCCCTGACTACACTGACACATTTACGACACATTGACTTGAATAACACAGGGAAATACCCCCGACTACACTGACACATTTAGGACACATTGACTGGAATAACACAGGGAAATACCCCTGACTACACTGACACATTTAGGACACATTGACTGGAATAACACAAGGAAATACCCTGACTACACACATTTAGGACACATTTAGGGGGACACATTGACTGGAATAACACATTGGGGAATACATTTAGGATATATGTCAGGAAATACACATCACTACAGAGATATATGTTAGGACACACACATCACTACAGAGATATATGTCAGGAAATACATACACTACAGAGATATATGTCAGGAAATATACATCACTACAGAGATATATGTCAGGACACACACATCACTACAGAGATATATGTCAAGAAATACACAACTGCTGGTGGCGCGTGGTCCTGTGCTTAAAGCTCAGGGGCGGTATTTATAAAAATTCTAAGAATTAAAAGTTACTCCTAAGTGTAGAAAATACTGAGAATTTTGTGAGAGTTACTCTTAATTTTAAGAATTTTCTCAAGACCTATTTATAAAGCCTCTTTACTCTTAAGAGTACTCTTAGAGTGAGGAAATGTTAGGAGTCCTCACAGAGGACTCCTAAGTCGACCTAAGAATTTTCTTAACTCAACAAAATGGCGGCCGCTAGACAACGCAGCCGTCACCTCAGACATTTTCAAGAACGTAAGGACGTTTTAACTTTTACAATGACAATGAATTAGTCAAAAGATTCCGTTTTGATCGAGCGGGAATCATATTTTGACAGATTTGGTGAGAGAATCTTTGCAATCACCCACGGACAGAAATTACTCTATCGCACCTGAACTGAAAATTGCCATCACCTTACGCTATTTAGCCACAGGTAAAATGCAAATGTGCAATGGAGATGACTTGGGACCGTCACAGTCCACGGTCAGCTGTGTCATCAATGATACATTGAATGCTTTAACATCGCCATCTATCGTGAAGCAGTTCATAAAATTCCCAGTTCATGTGCGTGAAATACAAAGAAAACAAGCAGCGTTCATGAACATAGCAGGTTTCCCAGGCGTCATTGGTGTCATTGACGGTACACATGTTCGCATTATTGCACCGCGAGATCATGAGGCAGAATACGTGAACCGAAAACATTATCACAGCATCAACACACAGGTTGTATTCGATGCCGATTATTACATTTTGATGTGATCGCGAAGTGGCCTGGTTCTACCCATGACGCTCGCATACTAAACGAGAGTGGTTTAAAAGTGCTGTTTGAGAGGAACTACATGCCCACAAGTTGCCATCTACTCGGAGACAGTGGCTACCCCTGCAAACGCTGGTTACTAACGCCATATTTGAGACCTCTACCCGGCCCCCAGACGGATTACAACAGGTATGATATGTTTCCTTGTTTTGTTTACCTCGTGACCTATAAACGATAGATACGTGTGCTCAAAAAAACATTATTACGAACTTGCATTCATAAAAACTACATTTTACCTACCCACAGAGAGTTCTGACGGATATTCACACATGTTCAGCCTGTCATAAAAATGGCACGGTCTGCAACATCCCCTTTAACTTTTTTGGTTAGAGTAATTTCCCTTTCCTTGTGGGTTTCACTAAAATCATGCAGGGCAATCCCAGAAATAAGATCATTATTCCTTGGATATTAATCACATTGTAACACAAGCTGTTATTACTTTACCCTGCATCATCACAAAAGTATACATGACTTCACTACAATCCAGTTATCAATATGTATAATTTTAAATACATACCTTTACTCCCATCAAATTAAAACAAAATGATATTTTTGTAAATACACAACATCTCTGCGATCCAGTTATCAGAACATTTTTTTTAAAATACATCACTTCACCGACATCCAATTAGCAAAAAAAGATATTTTGAAGCCATTCATCTGAAATAAATATATTTTAGAAAAAAAAATTCAATTGAGAAGACTTAATGCAAATAGTCCCTACCAATCTTATTTCAGTTTTTACATAGTTATTTTAATGGCAAATGAAATATGATTCTAAATACATTCTGTATGTATGATATTTGTGAAAAGAAACACTTAATAGATGCAATGATTCGTGATCTTGATTATATTGTAGAAAAATGACACCTGCATTTAATGAATAGATAATTTACTAAATATACAAGATGCTTATAGCTCTTAGGTAAAAAAGACTTTCTAGTTTATATCCATTGTTACATATGTCATGTATATTTGTTTTGGAAAATATTTTATGACAAGACACTGCCCAATGTAAGTTCCAACTTCTCTTTGATAATGACATATGTTCAAATTTCATGTTTCTTTTAAGGGACAGATACTGTCAATAGAAAATTATTTTTTTTGTTTTGATTTTATTTCAGAGCACACAAGCGCACAAGATCTGTTGTAGAAAGGGGGATTGGTCAGCTGAAGCGAAGGTTTCATGTTTTGCATGGTGAAGTGAGGGTATGCCCAAAGAAAGCATGTAGGATAATCATTGCTTGTGCCATACTGCACAACATATGCAAGCAGAGGAATCTTCATATACCTCCTGATGAAGACACTGATGATGAGGGTGATGAGGATGGGGACAGTGATGATGGTGGAGATAGTGTTGATGGTTGCCTTCCTCCACAACAAATTTCCACCGTTGATGGACAGCGATACAGACAGCACTTCACAAATGTTCACTTTCAGAGTATGTAGCAACATTTATTTAGAAAATGCATGCAAATCAATACAATAATGATTTTGAAACAGCACCTTCAATATCTCTACTGTAACCATGTTAACCCTATAGAAATGAAAACAATTATGATACTGGTAAACATGTACAGACATGGTTCTTGCATTTACATATTAGATTGATCTGTCTTCATCTTTCCAATTTAAGCATTAACAGTTCTCTCTGGAGCTGAAGCACGTCAATCTGTAACAATTTTTTTTTCCTTGAAAGTTCTCTGTCACTGAGGTGTCCATTGCTTGTGCAGGGTAGAACTGGAGTGGTGAATGCTGCACAGCTGGGCTGGGGTGAAGATAGCACATCCAGGGGCAAGTGGGCCTCAGCTTCAACGACAGCAGCTTCCTGACTTCTGAAAGGAAATATCAATTTTTGAATGTAAAACTTAATGTCTTATCAAACAAAAGGAAAGATTGTTTACCTTTTCCCAGCCAAATTTCAGTTAATTAACCACTTACTCTTGTTATGCAAAAAGCATATATACTAAGCAGTCTTAAAAGGACAACTGTTTCAGTTGATAGAGTGATAAAAATCTTCAAACAAATATATTCTATAGAAAAATGCATTGCCCACAGGAATAATAAATGGGCTGCGTTTGAAAAAAATGGTTCCTCTGTCATATATTTATAAAGATGTCACTTGACTTCATGTTTTTCAAAAACACTATTTCTTGGCTTGATTTTTTATGCATAAACTTTGCGTCTATATGCTCTATCTGTATAGTTATTAACCATTGTCTTTGAATGCAACCATGCTTGTAACCTGATTTGCCGGAATGGAAAAAAAAAATGTTTACCTGTTTGATATGTCCATGACTTGCAAAAGGGTTGAATCGAAGCTCCCCTCAATTCCACTTATACTGACATTGGATTGGCCAAGAACATCATATACTGCTTCAGAAACAGCACTCAACTTGCTTGGACCAGGTCCTCCTCCTGCAATCATTTCAAACTTTTGAATGCTTATATACTTCTTGATGCATTTAATAACCAAGACCCAATAAATGGGGATAAAGAAATAAGTTGTTTTTTTCTCTTATTAATTTTGCATTGGTCTGTCTTTTGGTCAGGTGTAGGAAACATGTGAAATGTGAACATTCTTCTTAACACTGGTTCTATACTAGTGGCTCATGTCTACTGTCTTATGGTTCATATTACTCAATTATGTAGCTTAATATTTTTCATGTTTGAGTTTACAAGATAGTTATGATAAAAGATACACTGAAATGCATTAAAAGTAATATGTTTTATTCTTTTAATTTCACACCTTTTTTTATTAATCTTCTAGGAATATACCCATGTAGATATTTTGTATAAATGAGAACACATCTCTCAAGTAGAAATACAACATATGTATCAAGCAATGTTTTTCAGTTCATACACTGGCCAATGTATCAACATAACTATATTTTATCAACATTGCTCTTTGTCATATAGGTTTATACATGTGAGTTCACATCTCCTATATATTTGTATCCAACTCTAACTTTGTGTACAAGGAATTTGTGTACTGCATCAAATAATTGAGGTTTGAGCACTGTGCATAAAAAAATTGAAATTGAATAATATTATTATATTCCAAGATATCTGTGATCAAAATACTTAGAAATGTAATTACTTACCAGTGCCACTGAGCTGTCTCTTGAAAGCAGATATTTCTTGCCTTGACTTGGACTGGATGTTGTACCATCTTTTCTCGCAGTCATCGCTTGACCTAACAACGTTAGGAAATGCAGCGTTGATATTGGCTGCCACCTCCCCCCATGCCTCCTTCTTCATTCTGGATGTTACTCCCGGTCCAAACTTGCCCTTGATGATTGATTTCCGCTCATCAACAAGTTGGACCAACAGCAATGACTGGTCAGATGTCCAATTAGGCTTGCGTTTCATCGAAACAATGTGATGAATCCATCGCGCGAAGTTTTGACAGATGTCAGATTCACGTCTGCTTGTTTACATCATGTGACTGTCACGTGGTATAAATTTTTCGCCTCCAAACTGGAAGAGTGCTTTAAATTCTAAATATAGCACAGGGAATCCCCTGGTTACGACCAATGTCAGCTCTAAGAGTTACGCTCAGAGTTTCCTTTTCCTCTTAGCTAAGAGTTACGCTCAAAGTCATTATAACTACACTTTTAAGTGTAACTCTTAGCTGAGAATTTTCTTAGCGACTTAAGAGTATTCTTAAGAAATTTCTGAGAATTTTTCAGGTCACAAATCGGTGAAGTTAAGCAGCGTCGAGCTCGGAGAGTCCTTGGATGGGTGACCGTGTTTGGCAGCTTGACTCCTGAGAGTTTCTAGGACTTGAGTCCTGCCCCACAACGAAGCACATGTGACACATGTGGTCTCACCTTAGGCAAGTGAGTTTGTTCAAAATTGTCTCTGTTCACCCAGCAGGAAAATGGGTACCCGGTGGAAAAAAGTCATATGACTATAACCTTCTAGCGCCTAACAGGCAGCTTGGGTTATCCGGGGTAATAATGGCCTTGATTGTTAGCGCTATGAGCATACCTAGTGTGGAGTTTGGCGCTATATAAATGGACACATTATTATTATTATATATGTCAGGAAATACACATCACTACAGAGATATATGTTAGGAAATACACATCACTACAGAGATATATGTTAGGAAATACACATCACTACAGAGATATATGTTAGGACACACACATCACTATAGAGATATATGATTATGGAAATACACATCACTACAGAGATATATGTTAGGAAATACACATCACTACAGAGATATATGTCAGGAAATACACATCACTACAGAGATATATGTCAGGAAATACACATCACTATAGAGATATATGTCAGGAAATACACATCACTACAGAGATAGATGTCAGGAAATACACATCACTACAGAGATATATGTTAGAACACACACATAACAGGTTTGCTGAACCAATATTTCAACTTTGGTGAGCACCGTGGAAAAACAATCCAAACGGCAAGTGTCAGAATCTGACTCTGAATTGGATTCTCATTGTTACCATTATTTTGTTCTGAAAGATTTACTTTGCCTCGCTTTCTTGTCCTAGAACCGAAAGGTGAGCGCACCCTCACTTCCTGACTAAATCCGGTGAGCTGAAAAGTGTGACCAAATTACGGTCTGGAGGTTTTGTCAGGAAATTCCAAGCAATTAATCTAATTACTTTAAAGTATTAGCCGACATTCCAATCATCTGTTCTGCACACAAGACCGTTAACTTCTCAGAAGGTCTTACCTGCGATAGACACCAAAGTATAGCTGATGTATCAATTACAGATATCTTTTCAAGCTGTCATCTTTACCAAACGATTTATGTATGGTAAAAGTGACCTTGTGTATCTTTTGACTTTCGAAAACCCAATACTGCCGAGTTTTATCAAGGTTGGAACTTTTTCAATGGCAATGTACCTTTAACTGACTGTCCCGTTTAGACATATGAGGTCACTGTACAGAAACGTAAACGTGAGAGAGAATCAGCTACTCCTGAAAACAAGCTAGATTAATTGCACGTGAGAATCCCACATGCTTCTGCAGTTAAAAAGGTGACTGCATCAATTTTCTGTCAGACTGACCTAACTTGGGTATCATCGGAACACCCCAAATCCCTTTCTGAAATAATAAGCAATTAGTTGAAAAACAGCTCCAGATCCAAATCAACCAAAGGAACATCATCTTCTACAAAACAGAGAAATCAAATCTAATCAAATCGTCAAAATCTACTAAAGAGGATACAACGAAAAAACAAATTTAATCTGACGCATTGCCAAAGGCATTCAAAAACCCATAATTGATATGGATTGTTTGAATATATGGATACAGAAGTATCCGTCCGTGTGACCACCAGTGGCCACACCAGTGGTCACTCACCAAAAAGATGGTAGAGCAGTATTTCATGTAACTCTTCCTTGGATGAGTAACACATTAATCCAAAGGTATTGTCGAGGTTTATTGGGTTAACATTAACGTTATTCAACATCTAGGACATAAATATAACCAAATACCTTTCATCGTTCAAGAAACATACTTGACAGATAATGATATACTGACTTGTCGCCAATATTGTATGTACCATTATGCCAAAACTGTTAACCGTAAAGCATCTGGTGGCACAGCATTGTTTTTAAGCGAGGAACAGTACAGTCCTGTTTTGTTAAACACTACCCTTCAGGCAGTATTTTAATGATCACAAACCACTGTGGGGTTCAACAATTCACAATGACAAAGGTAAAGATTAGAGGAAGTATGAAATATGATCAGAAGAATACATGGTAAAGGACCAACAACCACTACCACTTTAGTCTTGATCTAAATCGTCAACATAAAGTGGTGATTCGAAGGTGCCGCATTGAACACTCTCATTATACTCATTTATGTTTATGGAAGGGAGAGGACCCCCTCAGTGTATTCTACGTCACAGTTCTTTGACTGTCAAATATCTTTGTTGGAATGTGTTGAATGTCGCTTATTCGCCAACGATTTGTTACTGTTCAAACTAACCTACCGGGCTTCAGTTGACCCAAAAATTGAAACAAAGATGTTTGTGAGATTTATGATAACTATTTTACAAACAGAAATCATTTTCGAATAACAGAAATCATTTTCCAATAATTGGACTGAAAATTCATTGTAATGCTGCTCTTGCATTTGCCGTAATTCATTTAGAAAGAGTCAAGGGTCAAAATTCAAAATTACACAAATCAGAGTTCATTTAAAAGTGCATAAAGAGTCACATATTGAGATAGGAGTCATGGGGCACGTCATCACTAGCGAGTGTGACCTCCCTGTTAATCCATATACGCCAACACACGTCTCCTCGTTGATGATGTCAGCAGGAATTCAGTTCCCCAAGTCCAAGAGAGTCTGTTTAAGTTCCTGTCACTTCGCTGGAGGTGGTACACGCTGTGTCAGCTGACGATCAAAATGATCCCAGAGATGTTCAATGGGGTTCATGTCTGGAGAACGCGTTGGCCAAGGCAATACGGTGCGATAACGTTGTGAAGGTTTTCTCGAACAATTCTCGCGGTGTGAGGCCTTGCTCTTGGCTGTTGTCGAAAGGACACCACACTTCATCCCTGTATCACAGCGCATTCAGATTTCCTCGGATGATAACCAGTCTTCGTGTTCCCTGGCCACAAATACCGTCCCATACCATGACGCCTCCTCCATCGAACGGATGAACAGTTACTTCAGTTTAGCGCCAGTCGCTCTCTTCTACGTCAAAAAACACGATCTTTGCCATCGTTTCTGAACAGACTGACCCGACTTTCATCTGTGAAGAGCATAGAGTTCGTGCCCATTACAGTCTGCGGTTACGATATGGTCGCGGCTATTCCACTGAAGGTACGGTAGGCTCGTATACCAGCCATACAAAGTCGTCGGCCTGTATCTAGTGCTGTCGTCGTAACGAATCTGTTCCGGTGGTGCATCTGCCGGATGTAACGGTCTTCGGCCGATGTCTCGACTCTTGGTCTTCCCAATCTTGGGTGGTCTTGGGTCTGGCCTGTTTGCTGGTAGTGGTTTATCAATTTGCTGCTGGTGGCCTGGCTGCAGTTGAAGGTTCTTGCCAGTTGACGTTGTGAAAGCCCCATATTGGCCATACCGATCGCCCTGTCTCGTTGCACTTGCGTAAGTCTTGGCATATTCCTGGTGGATTTTTGGTTACTGCTGGTTAGCTCTGTCCAACCTCGCTATTTATGCTTCAATCATGCAAATGCATTTGGGCCAATGTCCCACAATTACGTTTTTCACGTTTTGAAAATTGCACGATTCGGACGAAGTTTTCAAACAGTGTTATAGGGACCATATTCCGTTTTGGCGAATGCAATTACTTTAAACGTGATAACTTTCTTTTACACGGTAATTTATTTTATTCCGTTTCTAATCATTGTATTTTAGCATATTTGAAGGAAATTAAATTAGATGATAATATGTAGATTTTAAATTCTAAAGGTTCGTTTTTACTGTTCTATTAATTGTGATTATGGACTGAAGCTGTAGTGATCTTAGTCATCACTTTTATTGTATTTATGGCAGCGGATACCTGCAAAATTGTTGATGCGACATTAAGCAACATTTATTTACTCACTCACTCATGTACTCGTGTATTGGGAAATACACACTGGCTACTCGTGTATTGGGAAATACACACTGGCTTCTCATGTATTGGTATGATTGTGTCCTGTACGTTATCAAGCAGACACCACATTAGAAACTTCGATGTTAAAGTTAATTTTCCTTGACCCTCAATCTTAGTCAATCACATGATTTATTCTTTCAGTAGGGGTATAATGAATCAACTTTCCACTTTTAGCAATATTCCAGCAATATCATAGCGAGGGACACCAGAAATAGGCTTTACCCATTGTGCCCATGTGGGAAATCGAATCTGGGGCTTTGACGTGAAGAGTGAATGCTTTAACCACTAGGCTACCCCACCACACACACGAGCAGGGGCATAAACTCTGACAAACAAAACAAGAGTCATCAGAAGATGACATATCCCCTGTCCCCCTTAATTTTAAAGAACAAATCATCTGACAGCTACTTAAAGTCCAGCTTGACTTTTTTCTAAACTATGTCCAAATCGTTTCCATGGAAATCATGAGAAATAGAAATGCCAAAAATCTGTAAATAGCAAAAGGCACCATTTCAAAATTTGCCTTAAATATCTGCCAAGTTCTGTTAAAAGATACTGAACGCTTTTCGAGTTGTGCACCGGAAATGAAGCCCACACCTCCCTTTTGGGACTTGGGAAAAATAAAAATGCCAAAAATCTGTATATAGCAAAAGCACCACTTTAGGTTCTGTTTGATATGTCTACCAAGTTTTGTTGAAAAATATTGAACGGTTCTTCAGTTATGCTCCGGAAACGAAGCCCACCCCTCCCTTTTGGGACTAAGTCTGAATCGTTTCCATGAAAACCAGGAAAATAATAAATCACACAAATCTGCAAATAGCAAAAGGCACCACTTTGGCATCTGTCTCACATATCTGCCAAGTTTTGCTGAAAGATATTAAGAAGTTTTCCAGTTGTGCTCCAGATATGAAACCCACCCCTCCCTTTTGGGACTAAGCCCGAATCGTTTCCATGGAAACCCAAAAAAATAAAAATGACAAAAATCTGTAAATAGCAAAAGGCAATACTTCATGATTTGTCTCATATATCTGCCAAGTTCTGCTGAAAGATATTAAGAAGTTTTCGAGTTGTGCTCCGGAAACGAAGCCCACCCCATGAAGGGGGGATAACAATGAAATAAACCAGAACTCATGATTCTGGTGACCTTGACCTTCAAGGAATTATGGTCACAACCTTACCACTTATAACCCTAAGGATCATATGTACCAAATGTCATCTTACTACAATGAACACTTCTTGCATAATCAGGAACATTAAGTTTGGAGCAAGTTTCGGCTCAGCCAAAGGTAAACACATACCAAGTTTCATAGACTTACAGCATCAGACTTAGGTGTTACAAACACTTTGTTCAGACTACAGCCTTGAGGATGAACTCGACTCGTTCCCTTACATATCAATGTGAATGTTATTCTGTTATGGGGTTAGCAATAGAGATATGCATGATAGAACATCCCTGAACCATCCAATCACAGCATAGGTATCAAAACAAAGCGCAGCAGGAATAAAATTCAGATAAATTCTTGCAACATCCCCAGTTACATGCATAAGTACTACACAGTTCTCGTATATATGAGAAGATGAAAGTATCCCAGATAGTGCCAGAAAAGTTTTGAGTACATTTCAATTTGTCTATTGTCTACATTGTACGTCATATACAGACGAGTGGCTTCAGACTAGTGGCTGAAGTTGCAGACTGGCATCCTCAAATCAAAAGTGTAAATAAAGCAAGTTACAGCAAGTAAGGGAGACAACCCCTCATGACAATGTTGGCAGGCATAAAGAATTATATTTTGTTGTAAACTTCAAAACATCCAACTAACCATTCCTCATCTCTTCTGTGAGAACAGTGCCTTCCAAGCTTGGAATCTTCTCCCACTCGTGCAAGTCTGATTGATCACAAATCCACTTTCTCTTTGATAAATCTGAAAAAAGGTTACAAGATGATGTCTGTGGAAGAAAATCACATTCAAGATATGTTGGCAAATTTTAAGAGAGATCTAGGAAACTGATAGTCAGTCATGAAAACCAGTAGACAATCATACAATTAGCAACTCTGTACTGGAGCAACAATAAAAACAAGATAGTAAAACTCTAAAAGGATATTTCACTCCTTATAAACAATCTGAACAGATCATATGTCATGGGTCTTGAAACCATGGTTTTATATAGGACCACATGGGGAGCTGGGAACACAATCATCCAGAGCACAACCCAGAGATTGCTGGGTCTACGTGGTCTCAGGGACACATTCTACTCCCAGACGTCACATGGTAGTCAAGTCACTACTTCAGGGCTCCATGCAGCAACCTGCTCAGACCTCACGTGGTAGTCGAGTCACTACTTCAGGCCTCCATACAGCAACCTGCTCTGACCTCACGTGGTAGTCGAGTCACTACTTCAGGCCTCCATACAGCAACCTGCTCTGACCTCACGTGGTAGACGAGACTCACTACTTCAGGCCTCAGCACCTGCTCAGACCTACAGTCACTACTTCAGGCCTCCATGCAGCAACCTGCTCTGACCTCACGTGGTAGTCGAGTCACTACTTCAGGCCTCCATGCAGCAACCTGCTCAGACCTCACGTGGTAGTCGAGTCACTACTTCAGGCCTCCATGCAGCAACCTGCTCAGACCTCACACGTGGTAGTCGAGTCACTACTTCAGGCCTCCATGCAGCAACCTGCTCAGACCTCACGTGGTAGTCGAGTCACTACTTCAGGCCTCCATGCAGCAACCTGCTCAGACCTCACATGGTAGTCGAGTCACTACTTCAGGCCTCCATGCAGCAACCTGCTCTGACCTCACGTGGTAGTCGAGTCACTACTTCAGGCCTCCATGCAGCAACCTGCTCAGACCTCACGTGGTAGTCGAGTCACTACTTCAGGCCTCCATGCAGCAACCTGCTCAGACCTCACATGGTAGTCGAGTCACTACTTCAGGCCTCCATGCAGCAACCTGCTCTGACCTCACGTGGTAGTCGAGTCACTACTTCAGGCCTCCATGCAGCAACCTGCTCTGACCTCACGTGGTAGTCACTACTCAGTCACTACTTCAGGCCTCCATACAGCAACCTGCTCTGACCTCACGTGGTAGTCGAGTCACTACTTCAGGCCTCCATGCAGCAACCTGCTCTGACCTCACATGGTAGTCTCACTACTTCAGGCCTCCATGCAGCAACCTGCTCAGACCTCACATGGTAGTCGAGTCAGGCCTCCATCAGGCCTCCATACAGCAACCTGCTCTGACCTCACATGGTAGTCGAGTCACTACTTCAGGCCTCCATGCAGCAACCTGCTCTGACCTCACGTGGTAGTCGAGTCACTACTTCAGGCCTCCATGCAGCAACCTGCTCTCATGGTAGTCGAGTCACTACTTCAGGCCTCCATGCAGCAACCTGCTCAGACCTCACATGGTAGTCAGAGTCACTACTTCAGGCCTCCATGCAGCAACCTGCTCTGACCGCGTGGTAGTCGAGTCACTACTTCAGGCCTCCATGCAGCAACCTGCTCAGACCTCACGTGGTAGTCGAGTCACTACTTCAGGCCTCCATGCAGCAACCTGCTCCAGTGCATACCTTTTCTGTGGTTGTCCAGCCATATTCTACACAGCTGCAGCGCGAGGGTGGCGTTGTACCGCTGCATGTTGCCAGCAATACCCAGGTGGACTGGCTCCCCATTGTTGTACGAGTCCAGGGACGGCGTCACGTACAGACTAGCCTGCAGTCAGAGAAATCGTTTAGAGATCATTGTCTTTGACACATAGCTCTGCAGCCAACAAGCAGCAACTGAAAAAGGTATATAAGGAATTTTTATTCCTTAGTGACATATTGAGTAAAAATAATAAATATTTGTCAGAACATCCCCAGAAATTCATTTGAAAGAGTGAGTGAGTGAGTTTAGTTTTGAGCCGCTTCTTAGCAATATTCCAGCAATATCATGTTCCAGGACACCAGACTGACTGACTGAGTGAGTTTAGTTTTGAGCTTTTAGCAATATTCCAGCAATATCCGCGGTGGGGGACACCAGAAATAGCTTAACATATTGCCCAGCAATATCATGTTCCAAGGACACCAGAAATAGGCTTCACCCATTGTACCTATGTGTTGAATCGAAACTGCATTGCCATATGCAAATAATGTGATATTTTACGATCGTATTCAGTAATAGCAGGACAAAGTTATATCAACCTTCAAAAGTTGCAGTGGCTGAGTGGGTTAGGCGGCCGACTCTGAGGGTGTGGGTTCAAATCCCGGATGGGACTCAACCCCAAAAGTACTAGAATCTGTACTTTACTAAGAAAGTGTAATCCCAAATGTAACATATGTTACAACCTTCAGAAAATCCCCAGGATTTCTTGGAGAATGCCCGTGAAACTGCTTGTATAAATCGATGACAACAACAGAAGGATGTAACACGAAGACGAAGTGGTCTATATCCTCTGCTACTGTCTGATCTTGATGGGAAAAGAAATGTGACATTTTTGCTCACAACAACTAAAGGATGCACATATACTGCCTAAAACTGGGTTTCAGTGCTTCCCTGGAGCTTATGAATAAACATCCTAGGCTGACCTACCCCTTTCTCCTTTGTTCTGTTGAGAAGCACACTCATGGCTGCCGGTGGTTGGGGAACTGTGACAGCGGGAACGTTATGCTGTAACCATGGCAACATAGAATACAACAGTGGCAATAGTTACAGTCTTAAAATGATTTCAAATGTCAAGAGTTTTCATTCATGAATACTTGACACATGTTATGGAAAACAGCATAATATTATTCTTAACGTTTCAGAGTTAATTCTTGCTTTTTCATCAGGTGAATGATGATGGAGCATGCATTAGCTCTTAAACATTGTATAGGGAATAAAAAGAAGTCATTTTCCATAAAACGTGTCATTTATTCAAGTTCATCTAACTTCTAAATCCCCTAAAATAAGTTTTCATTCAGTTCTATAGTGACCTGATTACTGGACAGATATCACTGGTGTTGCTGAACACCTGTCATCTTCACAGGTCAAAATGTTATCAGTTCCAGAACCAAATAATCCAACACAGACCAGAACTCATTTTCAAGCTTTACAGACATGTAACATATAAATATAGACTGGGTTTAATATTTTCCAAGAGTTTCCATGATAAATCAAACTCACTCAGCATGATGAGCGAACGTTTTAACCACTATACTACCACACCACATGTTGATCAGGCTAATGTACAGGAACGTATTGTATACCACTATACTACCACACCACATGTTGATCAGGCTAATGTACAGGAACGTATTGTATAGCATGACAGTTTGGTAAGAGATTATCCAGTCAAAAAGACACTTGACATATGTAGCCTCTATCATGTTAATTCAACAGATTTAGTTTAGTTTTAGAGTTCAATGCACACATCCATTCATTATTACTTTGAAAATCCCTGCTTTCTGCCAAGCAATCTTGTCTATCGTGTCTCCAAGGACTGATGTGTGATCTAATCCAAGGGAGGTAACTCCACACACAACTGGCGACTGGAGGAAATTGGTAGAATCATATTCTCCACCTATGCCCACTTCAAAAATGGCCACATCAACGTTTTCCTTCAGGAACATGTGGCATGCCATGACGGTAAGGAACGAGAAGTACGCTGGCATTTGACGAGCATCAGGATCCTATTGAGAAAAAAAAGTCATTGCTAAAAAAGGTCTACCAAAGGTGAGTTTGATGTTTTAAAAAGCTCTCACAATTTGCAAGTTATTGGTACTATCTGCCAGTATTATCTTGTATTATCAGCATGATTATTGTCTGGAGTGAGTGAGTGAGTTTAATTTAACGCCGCAGTCAGCAATATTCCAGCTATATGGCGGCGGTCTGTAAACAAGTATGGACCAGACAATCCAGTGATCAACAGCATGAGCATTGATCTGCGCAATTGGGAACCGATGACATGTGTCAACCAAATCAGCAAGCCTGTCCACCTGATCCTGTTGGTCGCCTCTTACGACAAGCATAGTCCCCTTTTGTGGCAAGCATGGGTTGCTGAAGACCCATTCTACCCCAGATCTTCACGGGTCGATTATTGTCAGGAAATTTAATAACTTGCATACAAGTGTTTCCATTCATTTGAGTCACAATACAAATGTGAGTTGGAGATTGGAAATATATTCAAATTTACAAAATGATAATGGTAAGCAACAAATTGCTATTTTATCAAACACAGTTTTTCAGGAAGCAAGGGGTTAACTGACAATGTTAGTCTGGTTTTGAATAAGTGGTTTGATTGTAATGACACCACCACAGTTACGAGTACTGTCACTCCTACTGACCAATCACAAGACCTTTCAGATCACTTGCATTTCCTTCAACCAAAATGGTGGTCAAGTCAAGGCAATCCGATTGTTCTTCAAATTCTACATCGTATTAAAATGGGTCTTTCCACATTAACGACATCAACATTTCCACATTGTTCCAGCAAAACTGATTACAAAAAAGAAACATGACATTTTTTTTTAAACATCCAAGATTGACTCAAATCCTGCTATTGGTCGAAATTAGCACAGCAGTTGCCCTGTTGTTTACAAACCTGACCAGGGTTCATACAGACTATCAGACATCAAATTTAGGTCCTCTTTTCAAGGCCCAATTCAACAATTAGGCCTTAGGGCCTTTACAAGGTTAAAACAAATCTTTTCATAGTAAAATGTCGAAAGTTTAAGATATTTTAAGCCCATGTGAACCCTGCAGACTTTCTAACCCCCTTGTCTTGGGAGATGACAAAGTTTATCTGGTGATGTATCTATTGATGACAAAGTTTATCTTGAGATAACAAAGTTTTCTGTTGATGACAAAGTTTATCTTGAGATGACAAAGTGTATCTGGTGATGACAAGGTGTATCTGGTGATGACAAAGTGTATCTGGTGATGACAGAGTGTATCTACTGATGAAAAAGTGTATCCAGTGATGACAAAGTGTATCCAGTGATGACAAAGTGTATCTGGTGATGACAAAGTCTGTCTGGTGATGACAAAGTGTATCTGGTGATGAAAAAGTGTATCCGGTGATGACAGAGTTTATCCGTTGATGACAGAGTGTATCTGGTGATGACGAAGTGTATCTGGTGATGACAAAGTGCATCCAGTGATGACAAAGTGTATCTGGTGATGACAAAGTATCTCTGGTGATGACAGAGTGTATCCAGTGATGACAAAGTGTATCTGGTGATGACAAAGTGTATCCGGTGATGACAAAGTGTATCCGGTGATGACAAAGTTTATCTGGTGATGACAAAGTTTATCTGGTGATGACAGAGTGTATCCGGTGATGACAAAGTGTCTCTGGTGATGACAAAGTGTATCCAGTGATGACAAAGTGTCTCTGGTGATGTCAGAGTGTATCCGGTGATGACAGAGTGTATCTGTTGGTGGTGACAGAGTTTATCCGGTGATGACAAAGTGTATCCGGTGATGACAGAGTGTATCTGGTGATGACAAAGTGTATCCGGTGATGACAAAGTATCTCTGGTGGTGACAGAGTGTATCCGGTGATGACAGAGTGTATCCGGTGATGACAGAGTGTATCCAGTGATGAAAAAGTGTATCTGGTGATGACAAAGTATCTCTGGTGGTGACAGAGTGTATCCGGTGATGACAGAGTGTATCCAGTGATGAAAAAGTGTATCTGGTGATGACAAAGTGTATCCGGTGATGACAGAGTGTATCTGGTGATGACAAAGTATCTCTGGTGGTGACAGAGTGTATCCGGTGATGACAAAGTATCTTTGGTGGTGACAGAGCGTATCTGGTGATGACAAAATATCTCTGGTGTTGACAGAGTGTATCTGGTGATGACAAAGTATCTCTGGTGGTGACAGAGTGTATCTGGTGATGACAAAGTATCTCTGGTGGTGACAGAGTGTATCCGGTGATGACAAAGTATCTTTGGTGGTGACAGAGTGTATCTGGTGATGACAAAGTATCTCTGGTGGTGACAGAGTGTATCTGGTGATGACAAGGTTTATCAGGTGATGACAAAGTTTATCAGGTGATGAAAAAGTGTATCTTGTAGTCTGACTCACGCCTTCAACTTGATGCTTGGTGGTATCCAGCTTATTGTAGACTTCCCAAAAGTACTGGCTGAACAAGTCCTTAGCAACAGGCCTCCCATTGAGACGGAACCGCTCGTTCACAGTCACCAGATGGGGAGAGCTGAAACCATGGCAACACAAACTACATATGAAATTATGTGATAAAATGTTAGCACTATTAGTGTGCTGGCGATTAGGTGCCTGACTCTGAAGGTGTGGGTTCAAATCCCGGATGGGACTCAACCCAACAAACGTACTAAAATCTCTACTTTACTGAGAAAGTGTACTCCCAAAAATTTCATATGTTACATTTGACTACTTTCTAAATGGCATTGTGTAATCATAGAAATGTATTGTACTGGAATAAACTATCACATTGTATTGAGGAGTGATCAAATCACCAAGTCATGTCGTAGACACAAATACAATGGAAACCCACAGTGGACAGATGTGAAACTTTGGTTCAACTCTGACGCTCATAACAATACTAACAATAGTTACCTGAACATGCCTGTCTTGTAACCATGGTGACGAAGAATGCTCTCACAGAATGCACTGGTTGATCCTTTGCCTTTTGTCCCACTGATGTGAATGACCTGCAGTTTATCAAGGTCTGGAACCTGGGCCAAAATACAGAAATAATGTTGTGGCTGTTTAGAGATAAACTGGAACCTGGGCCAAAATACAGAAATAATGTTTTGGCTGTTTAGAGATAAACTGGAACCTGGGCCAAAATACAGAAATAATGTTGTGGCTGTTTAGAGATAAACTGGAACCTGGGCCAAAATACAGAAACAATGTTGTGGCTGTTTAGAGATAAACTGGAACCTGGACAAAAATACAGAAACAATGTTGTGGCTGTTTAGAGATAAACTGGAACCTGGGCCAAAATACAGAAATAATGTTGTGGCTGTTTAGAGATAAACTGGAACCTGGGCCAAAATACAGAAATAATGTTGTGGCTGTTTAGAGATAAACTGGAACCTGGGCCAAAATACAGAAATAATGTTGTGGCTGTTTAGAGATAAACTGGAACCTGTTTAGCCAAAATACAGAAATAATGTTGTGGCTGTTTAGAAACTGGAACCTGGGCCAAAATACAGAAATAATGTTGTGGCTGTTTAGAGATAAACTGGAACCTGGGCCAAAATACAGAAATAATGTTGTGGCTGTTTAGAGATAAACTGGAACCTGGGCCAAAATAAAGAAATAATGTTGTGGCTGTTTAGAGATAAACTGGAACCTGGGCCAAAATACAGAAATAATGTTGTGGCTGTTTAGAGATAAACTGGAACCTGGGCCAAAATACAGAAATAATGTTGTGGCTGTTTAGAGATAAACTGGAACCTGGGCAAAAATAAAGAAATAATGTTGTGGCTGTTTAGAGATAAACTGGAACCTGGGCCAAAATACAGAAATAATGTTGTGGCTGTTTAGAGATAAACTGGAACCTGGGCGAAAATACAGAAATAATGTTGTGGCTGTTTAGAGATAAACTGGAACCTGGGCCAAAATACAGAAATAATGTTGTGGCTGTTTAGAGATAAACTGGAACCTGGGCCAAAATACAGAAATAATGTTGTGGCTGTTTAGAGATAAACTGGAACCTGGGCGAAAATACAGAAATAATGTTGTGGCTGTTTAGAGATAAACTGGAACCTGGGCCAAAATACAGAAATAATGTTGTGGCTGTTTAGAGATAAACTGGAACCTGGGCCAAAATACAGAAATAATGTTGTGGCTGTTTAGAGATAAACTGGAACCTGGGCCAAAATACAGAAATAATGTTGTGGCTGTTTAGAGATAAACTGGAACCTGGGCCAAAATACAGAAATAATGTTGTGGCTGTTTAGAGATAAACTGGAACCTGGGCAAAAATAAAGAAATAATGTTGTGGCTGTTTAGAGATAAACTGCATGTCACTGCACACAGGGCCAATGACGAGGGACATGCATTAATGCATAGTTCGCGTTTACTGCACTGAATTAAATGTTAATACCTCTGAATTTAAGACAAAGATATCTGATAAAATTTGATAAAATGATTGACACCATGATTCATTTAATGGAAAATGAATAAATTTGCCCAACTCAAAATGATTCAAACCTACTTTTGCATGACAAACTGTTTATCAGTGTCACTCTTAATCTCACAGCTTAACTTGGGTGTGGCCATCTTGAATGCCAGTAGTCACGACAGAAGATGCTATGTTAGATGATAGCCCAGACTGTGGGTTTGTTGATGGGTCCGGGACAAATGAACGTAACTATTCCTGCAGTCATGATAGTGTTCTGGAAATGCAGCTCTTAAGTCATGATGTTTACTGATTTATTATACAAACTTGTAAATTTTATTATAAATTGTATATTTATATACTTATCCTATCTCACTGTATGCACCTCTCCTCTTCTTCTACGACCATGTGTGGAAACGTGCTGTAGGCTAAGTTGAATCAAATCTTGCTGGCCCTTGACCCGCCCTGACCTCTGCCCTCACTCCGACATCAACACCTGTCAATCATCTCTGTAAGCGTGCCGCTCGCTCAGATGATCATTTGACTACCTGTGCCTGTCATTCTCGTCTTGGAGCTTCTAGTAATCAGTGATGTGGGGCAGGTCGGGTGGGTCCTATCGCATGAGATAGGATAAGTATATAAATATACAATTTATAATAACATTTACAAATTTTTAAACTTATCCTATCTCACTGTATGCACAATCCCACGGTTGGTAGGCGGGTCGCAGATTATCCCGTTACTACCACCAGGAAAACCGCATAACCCAAGGAGGCCAGGAGAAAGCACCAACTCCTGATATGCAAACTCCAACTTGAGATGGGTTTCTTCATGTAACCCCTTGGCTTACACAGCACAAAAACTCTAGGGAGTGGGCGCTCCCGAATTAATGTGGTTTTCGGCCGCAACTTTTGACAAGCAAAAGGACGCAGTTTGGCAAGTAGGCCCCGCCGCCCCACGATTTATCAGGTGACCCCAGTGAATTAAAGTCGAGGGCCTTAATATGGCCAGTCCCTGCTTCGAAACTACCCCCCACAGACACACGCTGGAAGGCGGTGAAAGAGGGAATAGTTCGGATGCTCAACTAGTTTAACGTTCAGTACCAATCTCCCTAACGTACCAAAGGTGAGAAAGGACTCAGGAGCAGAAGGCTTCGAAAACCATGTAGGTAATCGGAAATCAACACTTTACTGACGTAATTGCTCAGAGAGTAGAGGTCAGTAAGCGGAGTGTCGATCATCTCTGTATGTAGCACAAGACTGGCCTCACAGTCTATCAAGTCATAACTATAGGAGAGAATAATCTAAACCCCACGGAAAAAAGTACTAAGACATGGATAACATCAATATCTTTTATTATGTACAGAGCAAAACCGACCAAACAGGACAATTTCTGTGAAGAGCCATGGTGGAGGCAAGAGCAAACGTCTCATGGGGCTTCGCTGTTGACGGTGGAGGCAGTTCAGCAAAGGCATAGGCACGCAGGATCGTAGTTCTCATCCAAAACGCCAAGGTAGTACGGGAGACCTCCGAGGTGGAGGCAGTAGACAATGGAATGAACAATCTCTTACGCAATCTGCGGCGATCCTGCGAGGCAGCTAGGTAAATCCTTAATGCACGCACCGGGCATAAGGACAGAGCCTCAGTGTCGTCTGGGCCCAAAATAGTGGACAACGGCGGAATCGTGAATGTGCGATCCGGCTGTCCTGGTAACTGATTCTTGGCAAGGAAATCCCACCGCAAACCAAGGAAAACTTTCGCATGTCTAGACCTTTCAAACCGTACCCGAGAGACATCTAGAGCATGCAACTCAGAAATACGAGCCGTCGTAGCCAAGGCCAATAAAAAGAAGGTCTTAAAGGAGACATGTTCGAAATCTTTCTCCTCCAAAGGTTCATAATCAGCTGACGTGAGATGAGCAAGTACAACGGAAAGATCCCAAGCTGGAGGCCGGAACTTCCGAGATTGGTCAGCCAGTTTGATAGACTGGAGGAGAGACTGGAGCTCAGGGACAGTGGACACCTTCACACCCGAGGCTGCTGCAATAACTGTGTTAAGAGCAGCCAAATAGGTAGATAGCGTAGAACCTTTGAGTTTTCTGGAGGTTCGGAGATGCTGAATGTACTCTGCCACCATCTGCGGGGACGCCGTAGTGGGGGATAAGATGCCCTTCTTCCTGCAATACGCTTCAAAGTTCTTCCATTTGTCATCGTAGAGTGACCTCGTAGAAGTACGATGCGCTGTGGTAATGGCAGTAGCTACACGCTTAGAATAGCCCTTAGCCGTTAATGACCGATGAAGATGCGCCAAACGTGCAGATGGAGCATCAACGGAGACCAATGGAGCTGGTCAGAGTGAGGATGAACCAGTAGTCTTGGAGGTTTACGAACCAACTTCTGGCCGGCCAATAGGGCGCGACCAAAAGCAGAGTTATCCTCTGAGTTGCTCGTAGCTTCACTGATACGCGAGGAAGAAGGGCCACTGGTGGGAACGCGTAAGCGTTCAGGTTGTCCCATGGAATGGCTACAGCATCGAGGTCCCGAGCCAGAAGATCCGGACACAAACCGAGGCAGCTGATGGTTGAAGCGGGTGGCAAAGAGATCTACTGTCGGCGTCGTCAACGGAAAGCAAAACGTCTGGAACACCTGAGGATGCAATTTCCATTCCGTTGGAGAGGGACGACTCGGTCGAGACAGAGAATCGGCGATGACATTCTTCACCCCCGGAATGTGATTGGCTCGTACCATGATGTGGAGACTGTCCTACAGATCGAAGAACCGTTGGGTCCACCGTAGCAGTTGAGTAGACCCCGTGGACCCCATCCTGTTGATATGCCAAACCACCGCTGCGTTGTCTGATCTGATCATGAGGGACGTTGCTCTCAGGACATCCTGCCAGTGACTGATTGCAAGCATCACTGGCCTGAACTCCAGAACGTTGATGTGACAGGTGCGATCGCCGGGAGACCACTGCCCTGCCACTTGTTGATTGAGAAGATGAGCTCCCCACCCGTGTAGAGACGCGTCCACATACAGGTGGTGAGATGGAACAAACGGCCCTAAACAAACTCCGTCGCAAACATTCAATTCTTCCATCCACCACTGGAGATGGGGATGGAGCTGCAGAGGTAGAGTGATCAAGGCAACGGGATCTCCCACTCTGATGTAAGGCGCTGGAAAGAACTGCAAGGGACGAAGTTGTAGTTGACCCCTGAAGCGTCCTGGCCTTTGTTGGCGCAACGATTCCACCACTTGCAAATGCTGGAACTTCAACAATTCCACTGACACTTGTAAATGAGCGTCCTGGCCCACTCTGTTAGCAACATCTCTAACAGTCACGTTAAACAAAGACCTGCCAGACCATGGCTGCCGAAAAAGATCAGTACGGAACCGATCCTCCCAAGTGGATAAGTTCAAAGGCCCCCTGCGACGTACAGCTGTGATGTACGAAAAGAAGTGAGCTAACTGATCTAGGATGGTCTGGAATTGCTCTTGCAACAAGACCATAGCTGCCCGAATATACGCTTCTTGATGGGACGTAGCATGCGCAACTGACATAGCCACTGCTTCGGTAGTCGTCAACACCATGTTGAGTGGAGCCATTGTCTTCCGCATGACACCATCCAAATGTAACAGCTCACGATCCTCAACCAGGAACGGCGAGAAAACCTTCTGTTTAGTCCCGAGCAAAGAAACATCATCATCCACCGGAGGGGAGACGATAAGCGTAGAGAAACCATGAACATGAGCGGATGCTAAGTTGAAGCGGGGAGCCGCGAACCCATCCTTCACCTTCCTGAGGTTACCGAAGGCCTCGTCTAGCGACGCTGCCAATTGAGAAATACACGGTCTAGGCGGGAACGTGATAGACCAAAATCACATGGCTTCATGTCAAAACTGGATAATAAACCCGCCGATGAGGTACTACGCTGTAATCGCAGACTATCAGCAATCCAGACAAGTAGTTGAGGCATGTCTACAGCATCGACGCTACCATCGGATATCGCCGTACCATCTGACGAGGGAGACGGCGTTGACGAACGATGAACCTCTTGTAAAGGAGGAGCTGGATAACTCGAAGGACGGGATGACTGATGAGCAGGAGGAGTTGGCACCTGCTGTCGTAACGCTGACACTACCGCTAGTACCATAGTATCAAAGTCCAAACGTTGAGCACTTGAAACCTCAGAGACCGGATTCCAGGAAACCGGCAACATGGGTCTGGCCCCCAGTCCCGATATAGGAGGAACCGATGTAACAGAAGGCGGTACCAAGGTATGACGAGGTACCTCCCGCCGAGGAACCGAACCACCAGCTGATTTAGGCACACTCCCATGTGCCAACGACGAAGTCGCAAGGTCCCGGCTATTAACAGCAAAGGTCGACGTAGAAGGACCAAGCGCCAAACCCGATACATGAGAGGTAAGCACCGAACTCGGACCAGTATGTGTAAGCGGGGCAACACGAACCCCGCGAAGAAGCGCTGAACCGGGAACATTGTGAGTATGCATTGCACTGGGAGCACCCTGAGGAAGCGACGACCCCCAGCCTGCATAAGGCAGTGCTGAATCAAAACCTCCCGAAGTAATCGCCGAACCGGAAACACCAGGAGGAAGCGCCAAACCGGGAACACCGAAAGGAAGCGCTGAACCAGGCATGCTGGTAGTAAGCATCGATCCGGGATAACCACTAGGAAGAGTCGATCCGGGAAAACCGGCGGTAAGCGCCGATCTGGGAGCACCGGTAATAAGCGCCGAACTGGGAACACCAGTAGTAAGCGCCGATCCGGGAACACCGGGAGGAAGCGCCGATCCGGGAACACCGGTAATAAGCGCTGAACTGGGAACACCAGTAGTAAGCACCGATCCGGGAACACCGGGAGGAAGCACCGATCCGGGAGCACCGGTAATAAGCGCCGATCCGGGAACACCGGGAGGAAGCGCCAATCCGGGAACACCGAGAGAAAGCGCCGATCCAGGAGCACCGGTAGTAAGCGCCGAACCAGGACCACCAGTAGTAAGCGCCGATCTGGGACCACCGAGAGAAGGCGCCGATCCTGGAGCACCGGTAGTAAGCACCGAACCAGGACCACCAGTAGTAAGCGCCGATCTGGGACCACCAGTAGTAAGCGCCAATCCGTGAATACGGGAGGAAGCGCCGATCCGGGAGCACTGGGAGGTAGCGCCCATCCGGTAGTAAGCGCCGATCTGGACACACCGGTAGTAAGCGCCGAACCGGGAGCACCGGTAATAAGCGCCGATCCGGGAACACCGAGAGAAAGCGCCGATCCAGGAGCACCGGTAGTAAGCGCCGAACCAGGACCACCAGTAGTAAGCGCCGATCCGGGAACACCGAGAGAAGGCGCCGATCCTGGAGCACCGGTAGTAAGCACCGAACCAGGACCACCAGTAGTAAGCGCCGATCTGGGACCACCAGTAGTAAGCGCCAATCCGTGAATACGGGAGGAAGCGCCGATCCGGGAGCACTGGGAGGTAGCGCCCATCCGGTAGTAAGCGCCGATCTGGACACACCGGTAGTAAGCGCCGAACCGGGAGTACTAGTAGGAAGCGCCGAATTGAACACAAGCGGCGCTCTAACCGATATCTGGCCTAAAGGAAACGAAGCTTGTGAGGCAAGAGGCGCACTCGAATAATGTGGTGGTCTAGAATCAAGTGACACATTCGAATGAACCACCGAATGAGAACCAGACGAAGTAACAACCACTGTCGACAGATGAGGTTGTGGAGAGGACGTAGTTTTGATACATACATACATACATACATACATACATACATACATACATACATACGTACGTACGTACGTACATACATACATACATACATACATACATACATACATACACACACACACACACACACACACATACATACATACATACATACATACATACATACATACATACATACATACATACATACATACATACATACATACATACATACATACATACATACATACATACATACATACATACAAACCAACTTTCAAGTCCCAGTCATCGTGGATGTGTACAGTAATCATTATCTGAGTAGTGATAATACCTAATTAATATTAGCACATCGTTATATAATTATTTCATGTGGGACCACACTAGGTCTAGTTAATCTTTGATATTGCATATTATTGTGCTAGGAGAGTGTGGAGAGATGACCAAAATGTAAAACAATAAGCTTGGTCCGCGTGTGACAAGGCAATAAACTTACATGATTTGTAGTATATTTTGATCTCATTTTTGATCTGATTAAAGTTTGGTTTAACATCTTGTCTGCTCATGGTGTAAATATTCTTCTTTACAATTAGGCAGATGATGTTTAGAGGGTTGTTAGTTTTTCCCTTAAAACTCAAATAATATATTTTCTAGCGTTAATTCAATTTGTCCTTCGCCCAATGTCTCGAGCCATGAGGCCAGTTCCGTCCACACTCCCTTCACACATCTGCACTTAAACAGTATGTGCCGTACAGACTACCGTGTCTGTTTACACAATGTACATAATGGTGATTCTTTAATTCCAATCTTGTGTAAATAAGTATTAGTTGTTAAAATATTCTGAGTAATTATATATTGGAAATATTTCAAATTTACACAATGTGTACATCAATTGGGCATTAAATTTATATTGGGAAAATCGTATTCCTAATATTTCTCCCCATTTAAGTTGTCCATTCAAGGTAGAGCTATCTGAACACAAGTGAGGCACTGGTTCTGGAGTGACCAGTGATTGGTTGTAAGGTAGAACCATCTAAACACAAGTGAGGCACTGGTTGTGGAGTGACCAGTGATTGGTTGTAAGGTAGAACCATCTAAACACAAGTGAGGCTCTGGTTGTGGAGTGACCAGTGATTGGTTGTAAGGTAGAACCATCTAAACACAAGTGAGGCACTAGTTGTGGAGTGACCAGTGAATGGTTGTAAGGTAGAACCATCTAAACACAAGTGAGGCTCTGGTTGTGGAGTGACCAGTGATTGGTTGTAAGGTAGAACCATCTAAACACAAGAGAGGCACTGGTTGTGGAGTGACCAGTGATTGGTTGTAAGGTAGAACCATCTAAACACAAGTGAGGCTCTGGTTGTGGAGTGACCAGTGATTGGTTGTAAGGTAGAACCATCTAAACACAAGTGAGGCACTAGTTGTGGAGTGACCAGTGAATGGTTGTAGGGTAGAACCATCTAAACACAAGTGAGGCTCTGGTTGTGGAGTGACCAGTGATTGGTTGAAAGGTAGAACCATCTAAACACAAGTGAGCCTCTTGTTGTGGAGTGACCAGTGATTGGTTGTAAGGTAGAACCATCTAAACACAAGTGAGGCTCTTGTTGTGGAGTGACCAAGGATTGGTTGTAAGGTAGAACAATTTAAACACAAGTGAGGCTCTGGTTGTGGAGTTACCAAGGATTGGTTGTAAGGTAGAACCATCTAAACACAAGTGAGGCTCTGGTTGTGGAGTGACCAATGATTGGTTGTAAGGTAGAACCATCTAAACACAAGTGAGGCTCTGGTTGTGGAGTGACCAGTGATTGGTTGTAAGGTAGAACCATCTAAACACAAGTGAGGCACTGGTTGTGGAGTGACCAGTGAATGGTTGTAAGGTAGAACCATCTAAACACAAGTGAGGCTCTGGTTGTGGAGTGACTATTGATTGGTTGTAAGGTAGAACCATCTAAACACAAGTGAGGCACTGGTTGTGGAGTGACCAGTGATTGGTTGTAAGGTAGAACCATCTAAACACAAGTGAGGCTGTGGTTGTGGAGTGACCAATGATTGGTTGTAAGGTAGAACCATCTAAACACAAGTGAGCCTCTTGTTGTGGAGTGACCAGTGATTGGTTGTAAGGTAGAACCATCTAAACACAAGAGAGGCTCTGGTTGTGGAGTGACCAAGGATTGGTTGTAAGGTAGAACAATTTAAACACAAGTAAGGCTCTGGTTGTGGAGTTACCAAGGATTGGTTGTAAGGTAGAACCATCTAAACACAAGTGAGGCTCTGGTTGTGGAGTGACCAAGGATTGGTTGTAAGGTAGAACCATCTAAACACAAGTGAGGCACTGGTTGTGGAGTGACCAGTGATTGGTTGTAAGGTAGAACCATCTAAACACAAGTGAGGCTCTTGTTGTGGAGTGACCAGTGATTGGTTGTAAGGTAGAACCATCTAAACACAAGTGAGGCTCTGGTTGTGGAGTGACCAGTGATTGGTTGTAAGGTAGAACCATCTAAACACAAGTGAGGCTCTGGTTGTGGAGTGACCAAGGATTGGTTGTTAGGTAGAACCATCTAAACACAAGTGAGGCTCTGGTTGTGGAGTGACCAATGATTAGTTGTAAGGTAGAACCATCTAAACACAAGTGAGGCTCTGGTTGTGGAGTGACCAATGATTGATTTTAAGGAAGAACCACCTAAACACAAGTGAGGCTCTGGTTGTGGAGTGACTAATGATTTGGTTTTAAGGAAGAACCACCTAAACACAAGTGAGGCTCTGGTTGTGGAGTGACCAGTGATTGGTTGTAAGGTAGAACCATCTAAACACAAGTGAAGCTCTAGTTGTGGAGTGACTATTGATTGGTTGTAAGGTAGAACCATCTAAACACAAGTGAGGCTCTGGTTGTGGAGTGACCAAGGATTGGTTGTTAGGTAGAACCATCTAAACACAAGTGAGGCTCTGGTTGTGGAGTGACCAATGATTGGTTGTAAGGTAGAACCATCTAAACACAAGTGAGGCACTGGTTGTGGAGTGACCAGTGATTGGTTGTAAGGTAGAACCATCTAAACACAAGTGAGGCTCTGGTTGTGGAGTGACCAGTGATTGGTTGTAAGGTAGAACCATCTAAACACAAGAGAGGCTCTGGTTGTGGAGTGACCAATGATTGGTTGTCAATAATGGTTATGTAGTGTATCGTGTGTCTATACCACGGATGCACTGAGAGAATATGACCAATGATTATCTAGACATTTTTATTTTAGATACTTTTATTCGGCAACCCGTGTTAGAAACGTTCACCAGCAACCCATGTCTGTGTCGATTCGCTTGAACTTGAGGAACGTGCAGTAAACAGGTGTTTGCAAACTGTTGTCCGGACTCACAATGATAAACCCAGCGTACTGATACCTTCCTATTGCCAAACATTCTGTATTAAGTAATGTCCTTGCTCTCCTGCAAATCTCTGCTCGAACAGTACATCGTCTCACATGACTGTGTTGCATGACAATATGAAAATCGTCTTATGACATTTATTGCGAGTAACAAGAGTCAATGAGAAACAGAACAAGCGTACTTCCGGAAAGAATTTGTGATTAGACACGAACCAAATATATGATTTTGATGTATACGTTGCCCTTATTAACAAGCTGTCCTGTTAACAAGATCCGTGTCGGGTTTAATAGATCCGTGTCGAGTTTATTAGATCTGTGTCGGGTTTATTAGATACGTGTCGGGTTTATTAGATACGTGTCGGGTTTATTAGATACGTATATCGGGTTAGCAATATACCAGCTGTGCTGTGTAGGGCTACATTAGATAATGACAAATTATTACCGCCCTTCTTTCAACACATATTTCAACAAGATCGGGTTCATCAAAAGCGTATTTTAATTAGTACAAAGCTTAATTTGATGTTTTGATACTTTCTAAATACAAGACCCGTGAAGGTCCGGGTTAGAATTGATCTTCAGTAACCCATGCTTATCGTAAGTATCGGGTGGTCAGGCGTAAAACTAAACTCACTAACTCTAAATACAAGACCCTGCCTAATTTCTTTAAACCATCAGCAGAGCAAAACAGTGTTCACCTACCCCATATATACAAGCACGTTTAATAGGCACATACAACAGATTCAGGACAAAGTAACCATCGAATACGTCAGCCCAAGTTACAATGTACACAAACACCGTTCATAATCCTAATGCCTGGGACTCTTGTCTGGCTGTGGTCTTCCCATGGAGTCCACGACCCCTCCTCATTTGGACGACACCAGTCTGACGGTGTAGAGCAGCAAGCCAGGAGATAACGCTCAGCGACTTCCCGAAAAACATGGCTACTCGTTTCTGGGTTTCTCCAGACTGCAACATTACCATTTTTCAGCGTGTGTGAAGTACTGTCGCGGTGGCATTTTGTGTGTTGTGGCACTCATTTGCGTGTCATGCCTTTAGTAGCTGTCCATACATGTAGTGCACGTGCGCTCGTGATTTGAAAGCATTTAGGAAGTCATTTGTGAATGTGTGAAGCTCATTTCTGATGTCCGCCGCCTTGATATTGCTGGAATATTGCTAAAAGCGGCGTAAAACCCAACTCACTCACTCAATTATTTCCTGTATGTTTACTTCACAATGTTAGAGAGCTGGTCGGGGATCTGTGGTCTTGGAATCAACAACAGCGGGTGACTCCTCCGCCATTTGTATAACCACCACCAGGGTTACAACACTCAAGGCCACGTATCGCTTTCAAATAGATTCAAATAGGACAAACTTTATGTATAACAAACATTAAACACGTGATCCCATTAAATGATAACGGCAATGCCTACCTGGCAGCCTGCTGTTGTCGACCCTACACGCCTGTCACGCCTTCTCAACACAACCTCATTGTTTCACCGTTATAACGGTATTACGACCACCGTTATATGTCATTTGCTTAGTTACACCGTTATATCGTATTAATGTAATGCAATGTCGATTACAGTAACAATTATTTCTACGATTAGAATTTACCATTTTGGAACAATGTCAGTCTGACATTCCTCTTCTGTCAATATTCTTATCAAACACATCGCTTTCATTTCCCCCCATTAGCAGTACATTAGTGGTGTTGTTCTGTCTGATTACATCGGCGATACGTGACCAGTTAAGTCTTTTCACAAAGGGTGAAGCTCTAGTATTCAATCCTGTTGCATCAATGTTCAGAGGTAATTATGGTTGTCATGGCAACATACCACTATCTGGTGCTTATGTGGATAAGGGACACAAGCATTGATTTATACTCACATACTGTCATTCGCATTGGATAAAGAAAGGTTCCTTAATATATTCAACATATAAAGAGTGCCCATTTCCGGAGTCCCCCGCCGTGATATTGCTGGAATATTGCTAAAAGCGGCGTAAAACCCAACTCACTCACTCACTGTAAAGAGTGATAGTTATTCGCCTCTGGGTTCAGTTAAATTATTATTGTAAAATCATTAATAGCCAATTTTTGAAAAGTACATTAATGTAATTAAATGTTGTTTCTGGTGACAGTTCGTGTTATTCATACTAGCTGCTGAAATATTTTTAAAAGCGACGTAAAAGTAAACTCACTCACTCACTCATTGCAGCTGATTTTATGCCAGCTTTAGATAAAAGAAGAATTATCATAGAAGGTTGTGTGGCGAAAGGGATGATAACGTCTTTGAGTGGCGTGTTTAAGAAGTTGGAGATTCAGATACGGACAACTTTATGGATGAACAACATCTTTATTCAGGTGACGTCAAGCAGGTATACATAAAGTATGTACTTATCCAAAAGGGCTCATTTTAACTTTCCGATATTCCAACAGCTTCATACATTCGCGATTTTTTTTCTATTTTCTAATTGAACAATTGACTAGCACTTGCATGTGTTTCTGATGGTACCATTTAAGAACAGGATCCGCTCAACATTTCACCTTGTATCATCAGCATTTGATAGTGCTTCGTTCACACATGTTCATGACATGACAGGAAGTGTGCAGTCGACGCTGCTTTTAGCAGAGATTTCTTATGGATGTGTAAAGGGTCGTGTCTGGTGTTGCCTGGCCCAGGTCACAAATCAGTGGAAGTTAAGCAACGTTGGTCACGGAGAGTCCTTGGATGGGTGGCCACACAAATAACGTAGTTAAGCACCCCTTGACATGTCTCACGATTGAATGAGTCCCAATCTTAACCCTTTGGATCATATTTGGGACATGATTGGGCGTCGTGTGCAACATAGGGATCCTCTTGTACAGAATTTGGCCAAATTGGAAGCTGCTTTACACGAGGAATGGCGTAGACTGCCCCTTCAGAGGATCAGGAGGCTGACAGGAGTATGAGGAGGAGAGTGCTGCTGGCTGTTATACGGTCACATAGAGGTTACACTCGGTATTGACCTTGAACCGTGTAAGACGCGCAAAATGACATTTTGAATGTTCACATTCATCAAAAATTTCAACATTAAACATTATAGGGTCATACTTATATGGTTTTGCATGAAAATCAGTGTTTTTTAAAAGAGCAATTATCATCATAAAACCAGCATGGATTCCCATCATTTTGTCGTTCTTTATGAGTCAAAGGATCATACGGGTCAGAAAAACTCATGTTTTCCCATCGTGGACACCACGAATTTTTTACAAAAACACAGGGGGTGCTTAAATAAGTTCTTTGTGTATATGAGTTTGATTGTAACAAATAAACCCATTTTAATTGAAAAGGAGCTCCAGGGAGACTTGCTTCATTTTGGGCTTTAGCACTGCAGGGAGGGCTAGGCAGTAGGGGAAATAATAGGGTTATTGGGTGACCGTGTTCAGCAGCTTGTTTCCTGAGAGTTTCTAGGACTTCTGCCCTGCCCCACAACGAAGCACACATGTGGTTTCACTTAAGGCAAGTTAGTTTCTGTTCAGCAGAAAATGGGTACCCGATGGGATAAGTCATATGACTATTAACCTTCTAGCGCCCCACAGGCAGCTTGGGTTATTCGGGGTAACAGTGTCCATCATGTTGTATGGCTTAGAGCATGTCCCTGCTGCGGGGAGTTCAGCGCTAAATAAGTGGACTTATTATTATTATTATTGTTATTATCATTAAAGGTTGTATCATTAGGGTGCAGTGTCTGGGTACGGGGTGGTAGAATCCCACCACACGATAAAATAACAGAAGTAACAACAAAATGAAGGCTCGAGTCAGATGTGTATTTATTCAATGTTAAAACTACAAATAGAATGTTGGAGTCACGGTACCAAATCCCTGTATTAAGATAATCACATCTCGACTGACATCGTATTGTCAGCTGACAAAGTGAGTGTTCATTGATTTCTGTTAGATTTTTCAGGGTTGCCACTAGCAACGGATGCATGAGTGATGTTTTACGCCGCACTAGCGGTCTTGCAGCTATTCGTGGTAGACGTTCCAACCTTGCCCTCTACATGATGATGGTCAACGAGTAAACACTATCAGGTTACATTCATTTCATTGTAGGCGTTCTGTAAATATACTTTAAGTGGGGCATTTTTTCATAAAAGTCATAGTTCATAGTAAATGTTCCGTTATATTCCTGTATGGTTCTGTTCCTGATCCATTCATCCATGCAGTCATACGTCTGGGGCTGATAGTCGATGTGGAATTTGTTGGCAAACAGCTCTCTCCTGGAGGACAACAGTCGTAGATCCCCACACCAAAATGCAAATCATTCTAACGCGCTTGCCTTTACACGGCCAGTCAAATGATTTTTCTCCCCATATTGGCCCCCAGTTCTTGAATCGGGCGATGTAAGGCTTTAGATGGTAGTCAGTACTGATGCGTCCTGGAACATACACAAAACATAACCTTATGTTGCGTTGCTATCAGCCAATCGCTTGCAGTCACCTTGCACTGGCTTCGTTCTCAAACCAAAATGGCGGCTGAGGGAAATATAAATTCGACAGATGAAAAATAAACAAACCATAATCCTGTGGTGCTTTGCTATCAGCCAATCACTTGCAATCACCTTAGAACGGAACGCTAACTTTCAGCCGTTTGCAATCACTCCAATCGCTGGCCGTGGTCGCTTCGTTCTCAAACCAAAATGGCGGCTGAGGGATATTTGTGGTTCGCAATAAGCACGTGCAGTTGTGAGGAATCGTGAGCAGGGACATTGCCCATATAAGGCCGTGTTGGTTTTAGACAGTCATTGGCATTTTTAGCTAAATGAAATAATATCGTTATGAATATCGTACATCGAAACATTGGACATTGGGCGTCGGGGGGCTGGGGAATCTCAATATGCCGAGGCACGTCACCTCAGTGTTCATCAGTGTGCCATCAGTCGTTTATGGGGCCGATATCAGTGTCTGGTTTGAGGAGTGTGTCGGCGCAAATCATTCGTAACTGTTTACAAGAAGCTGGACTTGGAGCCAGAGGACCCTATTTTTGCCCTGTGCTGCAACGGCTAAATCGACGTGGACGGGTCCAGTGGTGCAACAACGTTCTATTCAGGAATCTACAACACTGGCGACGTGTATGGTTCAGTCACGACTCACGCTTTCTGCGTCAGTGCCGTGACGGAAGAGTACGTGTCTATCGACGTCGAAACGAACGCTTTGCCCAGAATTGTGTCGCCCAGCTTGGCCGATATGGTGGTGCGTGTGTCATGATGTGGGGAGCCATATCCTACACGCATAAATCTAACTTAAATCTAATCTCGCCTTCAGGGCCCCGTTCCTCAAAGCGATCGTAGCGTTACGACAGTCGTAAGTCTATGTTAAAGTATGGGAGTTACGACTGTCATAAGTCTATGTTAAAGTATGGGAGTTACGACAGTCGTAAGTCTATGTTAAAGTATGGGAGTTACGACAGTCGTAAGTCTATGTTAAAAAGTATGGGAGTTACGACTGTCGTAGAGCTACGATCGCTTTGAGGAACGGGGCCCAGGGCAATTTAACTGCAATTCGGTACAAAGGCGAATTCTTAAGGATTCACATGGTCCTGATCATTGACCGCCAGAGAGAGTTGTTACAGCAAGATAATTCCAGTCCTCACACTGCACATGCCACTATTCGGTATTTTCAGAATCAGAACATTACAATGCCTTCCAAAACGCCCGACCTCAACCCCATCGAGCTTTTGTGGGATGACCTCGATCGACGTGAACGTCAACCGGCGGTCCTGACGTTACATCAACTGTCGCAGGCATTGCAAGAGGAATGGGCCAGAATTCCACACGATCGAATTCAAAGATTTATTCAGTCCATGCCGAGACTGTGCAGAGCAGTTTTGCGGCTCATGGAGGCTAGGCCAGATACTGAAGACAACACCCAACTGGGAACGGACGCCTTCACGTATTGAACTTGTTATACTATCCATGTTAACAGACGTTTGATCTTTTATACTTTTACACTGCCTATGTTGCTGCAACTGATCCAGACTTACAAATGTTATCTCACTTTAAAGTTAACAGACTAACTTCGTGAAAATACATATATGCGGGGTTTTGTAAGAGTATAGCTGTTGTAAGTCCGGGATAAGCGATTACTTTCCTAACTCTAAGCGATTCACGTACCCTTTGTTTGGTTACAAACTGGTTACTTCAGAGATTATACTCTTTAAAAACAGTGGGGGAACCTGAACTTTCAATTTGGATTGGAAGTATAAGCGTTAACAAACTTTTCAAAAACAGGCATCTTATGAATGCACCACCCTTTCTCTTTATCACCACCCCTAAACACAACGCTTGGAATGCACGTGCAGAACGCAATAGCCCTATATACGTGCATGGGGTGTCATTCTTGATTTTGACGTTTTTCAAGATCGATAAATCACTGTAGACCATTAATTTTGACAATTATCTTGCATCGCTCTGTTGTAAGTGTTTGTTTCTAACCGGGTTTTTAAAGAAATGAAAATCGTACACATGCAAATTTCACGTCATAGACCAATCCTCTTTCAAGAGCGATTACTGTACAAGCAACTGTGGTCATGAGGTAGTGCAAGTGGTGAGGCACTCTCCAAAGATTCATTATTATCATTGATTGACTTCGATATACCTTCCAATTTTTTCAATAGTAAATTAAAACGAAGTTCCCCTACTTTTGTTTAAGAGCATGTATTTCATGGCTAGTGTGAGACAATTGTCCGAGCTGGATGTTCACAACTTTGGTAATTCCCACGAGCACGGTAGTAATACGGACAAGTGAAGGAGCACAAGGAATCCTCGACCAGCAGATCCTAGCATAACAAAGGGGTACGACTCGAAAGCCACGTTAAACATTTCGTTTACATCGAAATCGTTTACTGATTTGAAAACAATGCTTCAAAGACTTTGAATTGTAAGTGTTATTTGCCAGTGGTACTTATTGTTAGTAAGTTTAGTTTTACGTCGCTTTTAGCAACATTCTAGCAATATCACGGCGAGAGACACCAGAACAGGATTCACTCATTGTACCCATTGTGGGGAATTGAACCCATAGCCTAATTGCGTGACATTGCTGGAATATTGCTAAAGCGGCTAAAATCAAACTCACTTACTGATATGTCCTGGACATGCCTAGGTTCAACATATATTGTTTGGTGCCTAGTTTCAGAGGAAAAGAAAATATGTCTGGAAACGCTGGCTGACAAAATCATTCTGTCTCACCAGCCCCCAATCCCCAACCCATACTAAATATAATGAATCCCAAAGACTCTTTAACCCCCAAAATGATGTGAGCTGATCACATGAGGTTGTGACTATGTGAAGGCTATTGTGATAACACACCTATGTTACTATCCAGTGCATGCTTTACACTTCCCACTGACCACCTGACTGCACGACACAGCGACTACGACGACTGTTGTTATCGATTCAAGTAATGTTCACCGCGTCCTAAACTCTCAGCTGTACGTCTATCACTTGTGCCTTTATTTATGGGACGATTAATGCCCTGTAAATTGTCGTGCAGATATACGTTCTGAAATCTAGGATATGGGTTTCATCCTTAATAATTTTAGGTATGTCAGCACCATACCCGTTCTCGTGAGTTTCACTCACTCACTCACTCACCCATCCACAAACTCACTCACCTGTGGACGAGCCGGGAACACGAAGCTTCGGGTTATTGTTCAAAGTACCAAAGAAGGTTTCATCTGGAACTTTGGTCCGCTTTAGCCATTCAGTAAAATTTTGAGCTATGGGGTCGTTTATGGCATAATCCACAAATCCTCTGGAAACAACAACGTGCACGTTTCCCTTATAAGGAATAATTCCATGCGGCGTAGGAAACGCTTTCTTCCATCGTCTGCGTATCCACCTGCTACGATAACGAAAGGCAAATCATTAGTCCCTCGTATATTCTACAGTGTGCATTTTGTCTTTGGCACCCCTTTGGCTGTTACGAAAATGGGATTCAAAATTCAGAACCGAAACTTATATTTCCAATTTAACTACGATACAGTGTCGTACCTCGTCTAATGACCTCTGTGAGTACCAAAGATGCAAGCAAAGATGCAAGCAGGCACCTGGTAACAGTCTTGTCTGAGAACTAAACTCACAGCTTCTCTCTCTCTCTCACTCACTCACCTTTGTGTGTTCGCGTCAACACTGTTCGCCCCATTCATGATCTTCAGTATCCGAACAATCTCTAAATTGGTCTTGAGAGGAAACTCTTGACCTGTCAAATTTATGAAATATTTCCACCCAGGGTACTTTAGCAGATCTCTCATGCATACTAACTCGGCTTCCAAAACGCTAAAGCGTCCCCATGTAACATCAACTTGCTTGGATGAAAAAAACACATTTGGGAAACACTTAACAATGCTTATCATTTGGTTTTTCACTTTGAGAGCTGTTTTGAAGTCCATGTGGATGCAGTAGAAGTTTGATGGTCTGTAAATGGTTCTGAGAAGCCTCTCCACCTGCTCCACGTCCTTGTACATGAGTATACTTATAGCGAGAGGGAACTCATTCTCCTCTGGGGCCGAATTTGTTATGTAGCCTCTGTTTCGTATAAAATCTGTACAATTTCTAGCCGCCCATACGTAGTCGTTCTTTGATGAATGGGGATGTAGGCGAGAATATCTGATTGATGCTGCTATTGCGGCTCCATCTCCTGCAAATAAACCACTACAAGAAGGCTTTGAAAGTTTCAACGTTTTGGTAACACTTGTGCCATGTTTTCTTTTATGGATAGTGATGAAATATTTCCCATCTTTCCTTTTGGCTCTTTGGAATGGTGTGCTTCATTTACGGGATATGAAACATTTTTTTGCAGTTCTTGTTTCTCAGAATGAAGCTCTGATGCTGATTTATCAGTAGAATTGGAATCAGTATCTATCTTCGTACGCGTGATGTTTCTGTTCGGTAGTATACTTCTTTTTAATTTTTCCCAGTTAGTTATATTAATTTGAAGGGTGTAATTCCTGTCGGAGATGCTATCCACAACCGACTCTGTAACTCGCATGAGGATGGTATTCTTTTGGTGCACAATATACATCTCCAGAGACAGGAACCCAATGCAGAGGACCACGCCCATCAGGAAACAGAGCTTCCCCTTATTGATGAGACCAGTAGAGACCATCGGATCTGGAATGTCATGTGAAGGATATTTCACAACAGAATGAAAACAAACCTCTTCAACTGACTACAAAGACACATTTAGGACACATTGACTGGAATAACACAGGGAAATACCCCCGACTACAATGACACATTTAGGACACATTGACTGGAATAACACAGGGAAATACCCCTGACTACAATGACACATTTAGGACACATTGACTGGAATAACACAGGGAAATACCCCCGACTACAATGACACATTTAGGACACATTGACTGGAATAACACAGGGAAATACCCCCGACTACAATGACACATTTAGGGCACATTGACTGGAATAACACAGGAAATACCCTGACTACACTGACACATTTAGGACACATTGACTGGAATAACACAGGGAAATACCCCCGACTACACTGACACATTTAGGACACATTGACTGAATAACACAGGGAAATACCCTGACTACACTGACACATTTAGGACACATTGACTGGAATAACACAGGGAAATACCCCCGACTACAATGACACATTTAGGACACATTGACTGGAATAACACAGGGAAATACCCCTGACTACAATGACACATTTAGGACACATTGACTGGAATAACACAGGGAAATACCCCCGACTACACTGACACATTTAGGGCACATTGACTGGAATAACACAGGGAAATACTGACACCCTGACTAATACTGACACATTTAGGGCACATTGACTGGAATAACACACTGACTACACTGACATTTGACACACTGACTTAACACAGGGAAATACCCCCGACTACACTGACACATTTAGGACACATTGATTGGAATAACACAGGGAAATACCCCTGACTACACTGACACATTTAGGACACATTGACTGGAATAACACAAGGAAATACCCCTGACTACACTGACACATTTAGGACACATTGACTGGAATAACACAGGGGAATACAGGATATATGTCAGGAAATACACATCACTACAGAGATATATGTTAGGACACACACATCACTACAGAGATATATGTCAGGAAATACATACACTACAGAGATATATGTCAGGAAATATACATCACTACAGAGATATATGTCAGGACACACACATCACTACAGAGATATATGTCAAGAAATACACAACTGCTGGTGGCGCGTGGTCCTGTGCTTAAAGCTCAGGTCACGGACAATTACAGATGCTACGGGTGTAGACTTGGTGTCTCGTGATTTTATTCTCCGGACACACTCGTCCCATTCCGTAATCTACAAATTAACGTGTGGCGTGGAATGAGCCGATATGCCTCAAACTGAAAAGGGTTGTTGACGTCAGGCGTCAGACGTAGATTTCACGGTGCATGCATGAATGACGCGCTTTTATATAAATCGGTGATTTTGTGACAGAAAAGTGATGTAGGGAACACTGTAAGGATAATGTGGATCGCACTAAGGAACGAGGGAGACATGAGCATGTGTAGTGACGGCACTCGGGTGAGTTAGCCTTCGAATCATTACTTTACAAAATTTATGTTGCGTGTGAAAGAGGCTTGAGTGCAAATTCCAGACCAATTTCCATTAGCCCAAAATGTCTACATTAACCCATTTCATAATGTACTTTCGACGTTTTTGGTTTCCCGTTTTTGTGTGAAATAAAAGTATTAAAATGCAAAAAGGAAAAACAACAAATGGTACTCACGTATTACACCGGTCATGTACCTGCTATATTGGATTAGGTCCCTAACCTAACCCTAACCTAACCTAAACCCCCAAACCCTCAGCCCTAACCCTAACCCTAACCACTTGAAATAATCCTAATAAATAGAATGCATTGACCGAACCACCGGACATGTACCTACTATATATTGCATTAGGTCCCCAACCCCAACCCTAACCCTAAACCCTAAACCCTAACCCTAACCCCTAGTCCTAGTCCCTAGCCCTAGCCCTAACCCTTTAATCCCTTGAATTAATCCTAATAAATAGAATGCATTGACCGAACCGGCGCAAACACGACTGACGTGTCTAGTGTAATGCATTATTACCGCTTCGAAAAATAAAATACTAATAAAACACTTTTCTATGTAATGGTGCAAATTACTGAATGACAAATATATATATGTAAATTTAAAAATAAAAAAATACAAAATACACAAACATAACACCTCAGCAGCCCGTAATACAAATAGAAATATGAGGCGTATTAGTGAAAAGAAAAATATTTCAAACTGGTGCTTGCAAAATATTGCGCATCCGCCGGTATACAACTACTGGAAACTCTCAACATCGTTGGGCTTATGCAATGACATGGCTCGTAGGATGAAACACCAGTGAGCGGGCTTATACGCACTCAACTGGAGCCAGACAACCGTGTTGCCATGCAGGCGTCATAAGGCATTGTTTTCGAGAACGTGCTTTCGAACAAAATCACATTACATTACGTAAAAGGGTATTATGACGTATTTTTTTAAAGTTTGTGGTGCTGTATTCTAAAGGTAGGCCGAGTACTCTTAGAGTGAGGGAAATGTTAGGAGTCCTCACAGAGGGACTCCTAAGTCGACCTAAGAATTTTCTTAACTCAACAAAATGGCGGCCGCTAGACAAGCGCAGCCGTCACCTCAGACATTTTCAAGAACGTAAGGACGTTTTAACTTTTTACAATGACAATGAATTAGTCAAAAGATTCCGTTTTTGATCGAGGCAGGAATGATATTTTTGACAGATTTGGTGAGAGAATCTTTGCAATCACCCACGGACAGAAATTACTCTATCAAAAGACGTATATACACAGGATTGGAAGCCTCCACTGACAGTCTCGCTCTGATGTGGGTCGCGCTCATTTGCCGCAACAGGGGTGTCTGCGCGCTGTGCATCGTGGGTAATTCGCTAACGCTGGACACCGGAAAGGATAGCATCATATGTGGGATTATGTCAGATAAATGCGGCATTTAGATAGCATTTCATGAATCAAAGGTAAGAATTATCATTACTTGTACATTTAGATTAGAAAACTGGTAGATGTGAAAATGTCATTTTTGAAGAGAGGTATTGCAAATCAATGTGAATACTAGGGTATGTTTCTATTGGATGATGAATGTATTTTATATTTGTAAAAACATATCCGGTGTACATGAAGAAATATTGTAGTATTGATCACATCATTATTAATTTTGCTGGAATAGTAAACAGTGATGTAATAAGAGATGTATGGCAATGAATTTTTACCATGTAAATAAGACAAGAAAAACGTAAATGCACATTGTATACATAATTGTGATGAAGTTTATATTTTGGGCTGGAGCTCTGTTACAATCAAAATAAACCATGAGTCAGTCTCTTCTGTCTGTCTGTCTGTCTGTCATACTGATGATCGGAAACAGTGAACTGAGATACTTGCCATTGCCACATATAATGTGCACTGACCTTGCAAGGTTGAGTAGGAACAAATGGATTTACATCTCTGACATTTATTTTTTTTAATGATAAAATCCAGGGGACACAATTCACCTAATAATACCAAATCCCAGATTATATTATAAAATATCATATTTATCAGGTTAATCATTGCATGTAAAGGTCTCAATCGTTTTCTCAGAGACTGGGATTTTTTTCCTTTGAAAACTGATTTGGCGTTTTTCCTTCTGCGTTTGTCTTTGCACACGTTTTGCAGTGGCCCTTCCACGGAGTCTTAGGAATAGATCTACAATGTTCTCTAAGATTGATGTTTTTAATTTATCCTCAGAGTCAGTTGAAAAGCATTTGTCCCAGTAGTAAGAAACTGTGATATCTTGCAAGATTGTCTCTTTCAGTGCTGTCTTTGAATCATTGTTGCCTGCCTGCATATTGCCTCTATCTTCGGACAAGAAAGAAAAGTTATCACCACAGACTTTCAGTCCACCACGGTTCACCTTCAGAGTCCACTTTTTTATCTTCGTAACAAAATCAGGGGAGACTTCTCAGTGGATGAGGCACAAAGGTTTTTCATAATTAATGCAGAGGCTGTATTTCCTTTCTTTTTGATTTTTTCCATAGCATAAATCAAATTATCCCGATATGTAGAAGAGCACAGAGTTGTCTTGGTGTGTAAAATGATTCTGCAGACTTCTCTGTGTCCATCTGCAGACTTATCAATAAAATTGTTAACAGCGCATCTGAGGAGGTCGTCCAGCAGACACTGACTAAACAGGTGGACATGCATTTCTGTCTCTCTGGAAGCTCTCATGATCACGGATCTTAAGCTGGCGCAAAATTCAAAGTTTGTCCTCATTGCATGGAATTTCCTAAACATTAATTCCTTGTCTGATGAGAAAGAGGCTTGTCTCTTCCAAAAACGGCCAATGTGTCCAGTAATGGTGGCTTGATTAATGTTTCGAGATGTTGCATTGTGACAGGTGAAGAAATCACTGCTTTGCCAATCTCAACCATGATACCTCCAGATTTTGATGTGATCGAATTGTGGTTTGGGTTGTTGCACACTTCGGAGACAGCAGACTCAAGCAGTTGTGCAAATGAGTTGTCTGTAAAGGTTGTTATGCTGCTTGATGTGTTGGTGATACCCTTGTCACAGACAGGTACAGCAGTAATATCACCTGCTTTCTGTGTGTCTGACACCTTGTGCTGACTGACTGGATTAAAATAATTGTATATTAATATTGCTTTTCTCCATCTGCTTATTGAAAACATATGTACAGATAACAGTAGGATACTTGTGATTATTACTATTATTATTATTATTATTATTATGTTTTACAGATTAACATCAAATGCAGCAGAGTGGGTCCGGTGCCTTATTATTATCATTTTATTAAGCATTACCTCTAAACACTTTCAATTAACCATGATAAGGGCTCAAAACAAAAGAATATATTCCTTGAATATGCTGTGGTCTTAATTATTTGCATCAACAAGACTGCATTTATGTCTGACCATCACATATATGGAAATATTCACTATATTAGTACTCTCACCTATTACATCGTATCGTTTGTGTTTGTTGACGACGTGAATCCCCTGAACCCTGACACGGACAAATGCCGTTTGGGGCACAGAGGGACACTGGTAGCATGTCTTCTTTACGGAAGGTGTGTCAGTGTGTTTTGTCTTGGTTTTGGGCTTTGGTCGTTCGGTAGAGTTATCTTCGTCCTCAGACCATGAATCCGAACTGAAGTCTAATTCGTACTCTGTCCATTCACCCAACATTGCCATCACCTTACGCTATTTAGCCACAGTTAAAATGCAATTCTAATTCAACTTAGTATGTAACACGAGTTCTGATTGGTCAATGCTATAAATTTCCGACCGTATAATCAGCATATACGGTCGCAATTTGAGAACCGCTTCACCGAAACTTTTGAATGTATCCCTACACACGTTGTTGACAAACAAAGATGGCGACCTGTCAATCAAGCGAGAACGCTAGCTTAGATTACGGTGATTTTGTTATCGATTACGATGAAACATTTGAAAGTGGTTTGACCGATCTAAACATTCTACTTGCTGCTGAAGAAATCGACAACATTTTGGCTACATCGGCATATGAAAAGACAGGGGATGTCAACGCCGCGTCTAACGCGGAAGTGACAGCCGTCAATCATGGCGTCACCGATGTCGATAACAGTGTCCCGGCGAGGGATACCGCATCTGTGAAAACAGAGGACAAAGATCGTTTCCCTGAACTGGAGGAGTCAGATTTGGAAAATCTTTTGACCAACGCTAACAGTACCAACACGGATAGAATGACCAAGTGGGGTGTCAACACTTTTCGTCGTATGTAATTCTATGTCTGTGAATAATTCAAAGCTTAGAGGATTGACTTTTCACCAGAATAGAAAAATGATGATCACAACACGAAATAAAGAATTGATATCTTATCCTTTCAATAATAGCTGTACGTAATCGTCAAAATATCATGGATATGTCGAAGTAATAACAGGCGATTTATCTCAGAACAACTGTGAAACCATATCAAACGTAGTGTTTTAATTCAAATGATATAGGAAAGAAATATCGGTAATGGTGTAGGCAGTAAAATGTAATCACCAATGAAACAATTTGAAAATAAAAACTAAGACTATCATATTGTTTTGGTTACAGAATGGCTACAAAAACGGGGAGAGAGTTCGGTGTTTCAGTCCCTACCAACAGACAAATTAGATGTACAACTTCGACGGTTCTATGCTGAAATTAGAAATGCCAACGGAGATATGTACAGCAAAAGCACCTTCGTTGGTATCAGGGCATCATTAAACAGGCACTTGAGATCAGCACCCTACAGCCGAAATATTTCGCTCCTCGAGGACAAGGAATTCTTTAAATCTAACCAGATGTTTAAATGCATGTTAAAAAAGCTCAAACGTGAGGGTCACGACAAAACCGAGCACCATCCGGCTATCTCTGAAGGAGATTTGAAAAATTGAGATCAAATGACACTAATGTTTTTGATGTAAACAACCCGCGGTCACTACAAAACAAAGTATGGTTCGATATTACTTTGAGTTTCGCACGCCGAGGCCGAGAAAATCAGCGAAACTTAAAGCCTGATTCCTTTGTATTCAAAAAAGATGATTCCGGTGTGGAATATGTGGAAATGGCCTATAACGAGGCCACGAAAAACCACCAAGGTGATGATCTACGAGATCGCGACTTTGAAAGCAAACCCCGAATGTATGCTACGATGGATGAACAATGTCCTATCTCCTCCTTACGACTTTTTCTCGAAAAACGTAATCCGGACAACGATACATTCTTTCAGAAACCCAAGGCCTAAATATCTGTATCTGATTCATGTTGGAATACAAGCAGACCAGTCGGTGTCAAAACTCTGAATGATATGATGAAAACAATCTCAACTGAGGCCAACCTTAGTCGAAGTTATACAAATCACAGTGTCAGAGCTACTACAATTACCCTACTTTCTCACGCTGGTGTCGCAACCAGAGAAATAATGAGAATTTCTGGCCACAAAAAATGAGCAGAGCATCCGCAGCTATAACACTGATTCATCTGATTTTCAGAAACGTCAGTACTCTTCTATCATACACGGCAAGGGTGACACCAATTCTACTGTATCAACACACTTACACCAAGAAACACTATCTGTGAGCTCTACCACTCTACCTTTCTTGAAGCAACTTGAAGTGCACAACTCACAAGTTAATGTGTACAATTACTTTAGTACCCCCGATCCTAAGCATGTGGCCTAATTAACAAAAGATTTAACCGAACGCTTCGACCTAGACTTCATTGTAAACATGTAGATCTAACACTGTCCAAACACGTCAATCGGAGGTTTTATGTTGTTCGATGTTCATGTTACCGTTGGAAATAAGCAATGACCTTGCATTTATTACGTTATTTGATATGTTTGAAACAAAAATAAGTTTAACTTACTTTAATAATAACGCCATGATGACACTCTAGTGAAATAACTGGATAATATTGTTGATTCTTCTTCTCCACTGCTTTTGTCTCGACGTTCGAATGGCCGATTACCACGTTGTGTGAAGGTCAAGGTTATCATGACGTCACAAATATTTGCTCTATCGCTACAAGTTTTAAAATTGTTATGTGCAGAAGAGTTACACTATAATGTATTCATCACTGTCAGATTGAGTCAGTGTGCACATAATAAACGTGTTTATCGTGATCATTTGACTTGTTATTCAATTTGTTGAAGTTTAAAAAGGGAACTACTTTTTCTGGCGATAGAGTAAGTTCAAGGAGTGATATGATTAACCTTTGACCTAGAGGAACTTTGACCTGGTTTAAATAATGAATTTCTTTCACGAAAAAACAGCGTAAAACGAGTTGAATTAGAATGGGGATAACTGTACTGTGTTTGACGAATTGGGGACGTATACCGGTGGTTATATAGCCGCAAATTTAACGTTATATCGGCTCCGCTTACGCGTCGCCGATATAACTAAATTTGCGGCTATATAACCACCGGTATACGTCCCCAATTCGTCAAACACAGTACAGTTATCCCCTAAATGTGCAATGGAGATGACTTGGGACCGTCACAGCCCACGGTCAGCTGTGTCATCAATGATACATTGAATGCTTTGACATCGCCATCTATCGTGAAGCAGTTCATAAAATTCCCAGTTCATGTGCGTGAAATACAAAGAAAACAAGCAGCGTTCATGAACATAGCAGGTTTCCCAGGCGTCATTGGTGTCATTGACGGTACACAAGTACGTGTAATTGCACCGCGAGATCATGAGGCAGAATACGTGAACCGAAAACATTATCACAGCATCAACACACAGGTTGTATTCGATGCCGATTATTACATTTTGGATGTGATTGCGAAGTGGCCTGGTTCTACCCATGACGCTCGCATATTAAACGAGAGTGGTTTAAAAGTGCTGTTTGAGAGGAACTACATGCCCACAAGTTGCCATCTACTCGGAGACAGTGGCTACCCCTGCAAACGCTGGTTACGCCATATTTGAGACCTCTACCCGGCCCCCAGACAGATTACAACAGGTATGATATGTTTCCTTGTTTTGTTTACCTCGTGACCTATAAACGATAGATACGTGTGCTCAAAAAAAACATTATTACGAATTTGCATTCATAAAAACTACATTTTACCTACCCACAGAGAGTTCTGACGGACATGCACACATGTTCAGCCTGTCATAAAAAGGGCACGGTCTGCAACATCCCCCTTTAACTTTATTGGTTAGAGTAATTTCCCTTTCTTTGTGGGTTTCTACTAAAATCATGCAGGACAATCCCAGAAATAAGATCATTATTCCTTGGATATTAATCAAATTGTAACACAAGCTGTTATTACTTTACCCTGCATCATCACAAAAGTATACATAACTTCACTGCAATCCAGTTATCAATATGTATATTTTTAAATACATACCTTTACTCCCATCAAATTAAAACCAAATGATATTTTTGTAAATACACAACATCTCTGCCATCCAGTTATCAGAATTTTTTTTTAAAATACATCACTTCTTGACATCCAGTTAGCAAAAAAAGATATTTTGAAGCCAATCATCTGAAATAAATATATTTTAGAAAAAAAAATTCAATTGAGAAGACTTTATGCAAATAGTCCTTACCAATCTTATTTCAGTTTTTACATAGTTATTTTAATGGCAAATAAAATATGATTCTAAATACATTCTGTATGTATGATATTTGTGAAAAGAAACACTTAATAGATGCAATGATTCATGAAATTGATTATATTGTAGAAAAATGACACCTGCATTTAATGAATAAATAACTTACTAAATATACAAGATGCTTATAGCTCTTAGGTAAAAAAGACTTTCCACTTTATATCCATTGTTACATATGTCATGTATATTTGTTTGGGAAAATATTTTATGACAAGACACTGCACAATGTAAGTTCCAACTTCTCTTTGATAATGACATATGTTCAAATTTCATGTTTCTTTTAAGGGACAGAGATATACTGTCAATAGAAAATTAAATTTTTGTTTTGATTTTATTTCAGAGCACACAAGCGCACAAGATCTGTTGTAGAAAGGGGGATTGGTCAGCTAAAGCGAAGGTTTCATGTTTTGCATAGTGAAGTGAGGGTATGCCCAGAGAAAGCATGTAGGATAATCATTGCTTGTGCCATACTGCACAACCTATGCAAGCAGAGGAATCTTTATATACCTCCTGATGAAGACACTGATGATGAGGGCGATGAGGATGGGGACAGTGATGATGGTGAAGATAGTGTTGATGGTAGCCTTCCTCCACACCAAACTTCCACCGTTGATGGACAGCGATACAGACAGCACTTCACAAATGTTCATTTTCAGAGTATGTAGCAACATTTATTTAGAAAATGCATGAAAATCAGTACAAACATAATTTTTAAGGAGTAACTTCAATATCTCTACTATAACCATGTTACCCCTGTAGTAATTCAAACAATTTTGATATTGGAAAGCATGTACAGACATAGTTCTTGCATTTACTTATCAGATTGATCTGTCTTCATCTTTTCCAATTTAAGCATTAATAATTCTTTCTGAAGCTGAAGCACATCAATCTGCAACAATGTTTTTTTCCTGGAAAGTTCTTTGTCACTGATGTGCCCGTTCATTGTGCAGGGTAGAACTTGAGTGGAGAATGCTGCAGTAGCTGCACAGCTGGGCTGGGGTGAGGCTAGCACATCCAGGGGGGAAGCAGGCTTCAGCTTCAACGACAGCAGCTTCCTGACTTCTGAAAAGAAATATTTAACTGTATTGCATGACAAATCTTTGAGAAGAGTTTTCTGTAAATTCAGAATGTCCTTGCATGATTTCAATGTAAACTCTAAGCGTAAATATAACAATTTGAATCCAAGTGAAATTTTATGTGTAAAATGTAATAGCAACCACGTCGAAGATGAATATCATGTGTTATTTGTGTGCAAGAACTATGGAGACCTGCGAAATAAATATCTTCCAAACTTATGTACAGGGTATAAGGATCAACATTTTATGATAAATCTTTTAAATTCTAAGAATGAAGATGTTATTACCTCTGTAGTTCGTTTTCTGAAAAATGTGTTTATATAATATATATTTAATACATGATAAGTATGTACATTTTGAAAATGTGTAACTGTACTATGTGTCATTTGGCCTAAATTACTGAATAAACTGTCTGTCTGTGAAAAGAAATATTTTAAATGAATGTTTGAATGTAAAATTTAAAGTGAATATTAAAAAAGTATTGTAAACCAAAAGGAAAAATTGTTAACCTGTTTGATATGTCCATGACCTGTAAAAGGGTTGAATCGAAGCTCCCCTCAATTCCACTCATGCTGACATTGGATTGGCCAAGAACATCATAAACTGCTTCAGAAACAGCACTCGGCTTGCTTGGACCAGGCCCTCCACCTGCAAACATTTCAAAATTTTGAATGCTTATGTACTTTTTTGATGCATTTAATAACCGATATCAAATAAAAGAAATAAAAAAATTTATTAATTATTTTGCATAGATCAGTCTTTTTGTTAGGTGTAGAAAACATGTGAAATGTGATCATTCTTCTAAACACTGGTTCTATACTAGTGGCTCATGTCTATTGTATCATGGTTCATATTACTCAATTATGTAGCTATCGTGTTTGAATTTACAAGATAGTGTATAATAAAACAAACTCTGAAAATAATTACAATTAATATGTTTTATTAAAAAAATTTTACATTTATTTATGTTCTAGGAATATGCCCCTGTAGATTATGTTGTATAAATGAGAACACATCTCTCACGTAGAAATACAACATACATGTATGTACAAGTATCAAGCAATGTTTTTCAGTTCATACACTGGCCCATATATCAGTATAACTAACCTTATTTTAAAAACTTGTATTTAAACAAAATAGCTCTTTAATTCTCATATATATCTACAAGTGTGTGTTCACATGTACTATATATCTGTATCTAACTCTAACTTTGTGTATACTTGAAATAATTGAGGCTTGTATAGTGTGCATAACAATTTGAAATTGAATAATATTATCATTTTCCAAGATATCTGTGATCAAAAGACTTAGAAATGTAATTACTTACCAGTGCCACTGAGCTGTCTCTTGAAAGCAGATATTTCTTGCCTTGACTTGGACTGGATGTTGTACCATCTTTTCTCGCAGTCATCGTTTGACCTAACAACGTTAGGAAATGCAGCATTGATATTGGCTGCCACCTCCCCCCATGCCTCCTTCATTCTTGATGTTACTCCCGGTCCAAACTTGCCCTTGATGATTGACTTCCGCTCATCAACAAGTCGGACCAACAGCAATGACTGGTCAGATGTCCAATTTGGCTTGCGTTTCATCGAAACAATGTGTGAAGAATCCATCGCGCGAAGTTTTGATAGATGTCAGATTCACGTCTGCTTGTTTACATCATGTGACAGTCACGTGGTATAAAGTTTCGCCTCCAAACCGGAAGAGTGCTTTAAATTCTAAATATAGCACAGGGAATCCCCTGGTTACGACCAATGTCAGCTCTAAGAGTTACGCTCAGAGTTTCCTTTTCCTCTTAGCTAAGAGTTACGCTCAGAGTCATTATAACTACACTTTTAAGTGTAACTCTTAGCTGAGAATTTTCTTAGCGACTTAAGAGTATTCTTAAGAAATTTCTGAGAATTTTTATAAATACCGCCCCCGCCGTGATATTGCTGGAATATTGCTAAAAGCGGCGTAAAACCCAACTCACTCCACTCACTGTAAAGAGTGATAGTTATTCGCCTCTGGGTTCAGTTAAATTATTATTGTGTAAAATCATTAATAGCCAATTTTTGAAAAGTACATTAATGTAATTAAATGTTGTTTCTGGTGACAGTTCGTGTTATTCATACTAGCTGCTGAAATATTTTTAAAAGCGACGTAAAAGTAAACTCACTCACTCACTCATTGCAGCTGATTTTATGCCAGCTTTAGATAAAAGAAGAATTATCATAGAAGGTTGTGTGGCGAAAGGGATGATAACGTCTTTGAGTGGCGTGTTTAAGAAGTTGGAGATTCAGATACGGACAACTTTATGGATGAACAACATCTTTATTCAGGTGACGTCAAGCAGGTATACATAAAGTATGTACTTATCCAAAAGGGCTCATTTTAACTTTCCGATATTCCAACAGCTTCATACATTCGCGATTTTTTTTCTATTTTCTAATTGAACAATTGACTAGCACTTGCATGTGTTTCTGATGGTACCATTTAAGAACAGGATCCGCTCAACATTTCACCTTGTATCATCAGCATTTGATAGTGCTTCGTTCACACACATGTTCATGACATGACAGGAAGTGTGCAGTCGACGCTGCTTTTAGCAGAGATTTCTTATGGATGTGTAAAGGGTCGTGTCTGGTGTTGCCTGGCCCAGGTCACAAATCAGTGGAAGTTAAGCAACGTTGGTCACGGAGAGTCCTTGGATGGGTGGCCACACAAATAACGTAGTTAAGCACCCCTTGACATGTCTCACGATTGAATGAGTCCCAATCTTAACCCTTTGGATCATATTTGGGACATGATTGGGCGTCGTGTGCAACATAGGGATCCTCTTGTACAGAATTTGGCCAAATTGGAAGCTGCTTTACACGAGGAATGGCGTAGACTGCCCTTCAGAGGATCAGGAGGCTGACAGGAGTATGAGGAGGAGAGTGCTGCTGGCTGTTATACGGTCACATAGAGGTTACACTCGGTATTGACCTTGAACCGTGTAAGACGCGCAAAATGACATTTTGAATGTTCACATTCATCAAAAATTTCAACATTAAACATTATAGGGTCATACTTATATGGTTTTGCATGAAAATCAGTGTTTTTTAAAAGAGCAATTATCATCATAAAACCAGCATGGATTCCCATCATTTTGTCGTTCTTTATGAGTCAAAGGATCATACGGGTCAGAAAAACTCATGTTTTCCCATCGTGGACACCACGAATTTTTACAAAAACACAGGGGTGCTTAAATAAGTTCTTTGTGTATATGAGTTTGATTGTAACAAATAAACCCATTTTAATTGAAAAGGAGCTCCAGGAGACTTGCTTCATTTTGGGCTTTAGCACTGCAGGAGGGCTAGGCAGTAGGGGAAATAATAGGGTTATTGGGTGACCGTGTTCAGCAGCTTGTTTCCTGAGAGTTTCTAGGACTTCTGCCCTGCCCCACAACGAAGCACACATGTGGTTTCACTTAAGGCAAGTTAGTTTCTGTTCAGCAGAAAATGGGTACCCGATGGGATAAGTCATATGACTATTAACCTTCTAGCGCCCCACAGGCAGCTTGGGTTATTCGGGGTAACAGTGTCCATCATGTTGTATGGCTTAGAGCATGTCCCTGCTGCGGGGAGTTCAGCGCTAAATAAGTGGACTTATTATTATTATTATTGTTATTATCATTAAAGGTTGTATCATTAGGGTGCAGTGTCTGGGTACGGGGTGGTAGAATCCCACCACACGATAAAATAACAGAAGTAACAACAAAATGAAGGCTCGAGTCAGATGTGTATTTATTCAATGTTAAAACTACAAATAGAATGTTGGAGTCACGGTACCAAATCCCTGTATTAAGATAATCACATCTCGACTGACATCGTATTGTCAGCTGACAAAGTGAGTGTTCATTGATTTCTGTTAGATTTTTCAGGGTTGCCACTAGCAACGGATGCATGAGTGATGTTTTACGCCGCACTAGCGGTCTTGCAGCTATTCGTGGTAGACGTTCCAACCTTGCCCTCTACATGATGGTCAACGAGTAAACACTATCAGGTTACATTCATTTCATTGTAGGCGTTCTGTAAATATACTTTAAGTGGGGCATTTTTTCATAAAAGTCATAGTTCATAGTAAATGTTCCGTTATATTCCTGTATGGTTCTGTTCCTGATCCATTCATCCATGCAGTCATACGTCTGGGGCTGATAGTCGATGTGGAATTTGTTGGCAAACAGCTCTCTCCTGGAGGACAACAGTCGTAGATCCCCCACACCAAAAATGCAAATCATTCTAACGCGCTTGCCTTTACACGGCCAGTCAAATGATTTTTCTCCCCATCTTGGCCCCCAGTTCTTGAATCGGGCGATGTAAGGCTTTAGATGGTAGTCAGTACTGATGCGTCCTGGAACATACACAAAACATAACCTTATGTTGCGTTGCTATCAGCCAATCGCTTGCAGTCACCTTGCACTGGCTTCGTTCTCAAACCAAAATGGCGGCTGAGGGAAATATAAATTCGACAGATGAAAAATAAACAAACCATAATCCTGTGGTGCTTTGCTATCAGCCAATCACTTGCAATCACCTTAGAACGGAACGCTAACTTTCAGCCGTTTGCAATCACTCCAATCGCTGGCCGTGGTCGCTTCGTTCTCAAACCAAAATGGCGGCTGAGGGATATTTGTGGTTCGCAATAAGCACGTGCAGTTGTGAGGAATCGTGAGCAGGGACATTGCCCATATAAGGCCGTGTTGGTTTTAGACAGTCATTGGCATTTTTAGCTAAATGAAATAATATCGTTATGAATATCGTACATCGAAACATTGGACATTGGGCGTCGGGGGGCTGGGGAATCTCAATATGCCGAGGCACGTCACCTCAGTGTTCATCAGTGTGCCATCAGTCGTTTATGGGGCCGATATCAGTGTCTGGTTTGAGGAGTGTGTCGGCGCAAATCATTCGTAACTGTTTACAAGAAGCTGGACTTGGAGCCAGAGGACCCTATTTTTGCCCTGTGCTGCAACGGCTAAATCGACGTGGACGGGTCCAGTGGTGCAACAACGTTCTATTCAGGAATCTACAACACTGGCGACGTGTATGGTTCAGTCACGACTCACGCTTTCTGCGTCAGTGCCGTGACGGAAGAGTACGTGTCTATCGACGTCGAAACGAACGCTTTGCCCAGAATTGTGTCGCCCAGCTTGGCCGATATGGTGGTGCGTGTGTCATGATGTGGGGAGCCATATCCTACACGCATAAATCTAACTTAAATCTAATCTCGCCTTCAGGGCCCCGTTCCTCAAAGCGATCGTAGCGTTACGACAGTCGTAAGTCTATGTTAAAGTATGGGAGTTACGACTGTCATAATTCTATGTTAAAGTATGGGAGTTACGACAGTCGTAAGTCTATGTTAAAGTATGGGAGTTACGACAGTCGTAAGTCTATGTTAAAGTATGGGAGTTACGACTGTCGTAGAGCTACGATCGCTTTGAGGAACGGGGCCCAGGGCAATTTAACTGCAATTCGGTACAAAGGCGAATTCTTAAGGATTCACATGGTCCTGATCATTGACCGCCAGAGAGAGTTGTTACAGCAAGATAATTCCAGTCCTCACACTGCACATGCCACTATTCGGTATTTTCAGAATCAGAACATTACAATGCCTTCCAAAACGCCCGACCTCAACCCCATCGAGCTTTTGTGGGATGACCTCGATCGACGTGAACGTCAACCGGCGGTCCTGACGTTACATCAACTGTCGCAGGCATTGCAAGAGGAATGGGCCAGAATTCCACACGATCGAATTCAAAGATTTATTCAGTCCATGCCGAGACTGTGCAGAGCAGTTTTGCGGCTCATGGAGGCTAGGCCAGATACTGAAGGCAACACCCAACTGGGAACGGACGCCTTCACGTATTGAACTTGTTATACTATCCATGTTAACAGACGTTTGATCTTTTATACTTTTACACTGCCTATGTTGCTGCAACTGATCCAGACTTACAAATGTTATCTCACTTTAAAGTTAACAGACTAACTTCGTGAAAATACATATATGCGGGGTTTTGTAAGAGTATAGCTGTTGTAAGTCCGGGATAAGCGATTACTTTCCTAACTCTAAGCGATTCACGCACCCTTTGTTTGGTTACAAACTGGTTACTTCAGAGATTATACTCTTTAAAAACAGTGGGGGAACCTGAACTTTCAATTTGGATTGGAAGTATAAGCGTTAACAAACTTTTCAAAAACAGGCATCTTATGAATGCACCACCCTTTCTCTTTATCACCACCCCTAAACACAACGCTTGGAATGCACGTGCAGAACGCAATAGCCCTATATACGTGCATGGGGTGTCATTCTTGATTTTGACGTTTTTCAAGATCGATAAATCACTGTAGACCATTAATTTTGACAACTATCTTGCATCGCTCTGTTGTTAGTGTTTGTTTCTAACCGGTTTTTAAAAAAAATGAAAATCGTACACATGCAAATTTCACGTCATAGACCAATCCTCTTTCAAGGGCGATTACTGTACAAACAACTGTGGTCATGAGGTAGTGCAAGTGGTGAGGCACGCTCCAAAGATTCATTATTATCATTGATTGACTTCGATATATCTTCCATTTTTTTCAATAGTAAATTAAAAACGAAGTTCCCCTACTTTTGTTTAAGAGCATGTATTTCATGGCTAGTGTGAGACAATTGTCCGAGCTGGATGTTCACAACTTTGGTAATTCCCACGAGCACGGTAGTAATACGGACAAGTGAAGGAGCACAAGGAATCCTCGACCAGCAGATCCTAGCATAACAAAGGGGTACAGCTCGAAAGCCACGTTAAACATTTCGTATACATCGAAATCTACTGATTTGAAAACAACGCTTCAAAGACTTGGAATTGTAAGTGTTATTTGCCAGTGGTACTTATTGTGTAACAATGATCCAAGTTAGTAAGTTTAGTTTGAGGTCGCTTTTAGCAACATTCCAGCAATATCACGGCGAGGGACACCAGAACAGGATTCACTCATTGTACCCATTGTGGGGAATTGAACCCATAGCCTAATTGCGTGACATTGCTGGAATATTGCTAAAAGGGGCGTAAAATCAAACTCACTTACTGATATGTCCAGGACATGCCTAGGTTCAAAATATATTGTTTGGAGTCTAGTTTCAGAGGAAAAGAAAATATGTCTGGAAACGCTGGCTGACAAAATCATTCTGTCTCACCAGCCCCAAGCCCCCAACCAATACTAAATATAATGAATCTCCATCCACTCACTCACCTGTGGACGAGCCGGGAACACGAAGCTTCGGGTTATTGTTCAAAGTACCAAAGAAGGTTTCATCTGGAACTTTGGTCTGCTTTAGCCATTCAGTAAAATTTTGAGCTATGGGGTCGTTTATGGCATAATCCACAAATCCTCTGGAAACAACAACGTGCACGTTTCCCTTATAAGGAATGATTCCATGCGGCGTAGGAAACGCTTTCGTCCATCGTCTGCGTATCCACCTGCTACGATAACGAAAGGCAAATCATTAGTCCCTCGTATATTCTACAGTGTGCATTTTGTCTTTGGCACCCCTTTGGCTGTTACGAAAATGGGATTCAAATTTCAGAACTGAAACTTATATTTCCAATTTAAATACGATACAATGTCGTACCACGTCTAACCTCTGTTAGTACCAAAGGTGCATGCAAAGATGCAAGCAGGCACCTGGTAACAGTCTTGTCTGAGAACTAAACTCACAGCTTCTCTCTCTCTCTCACTCACTCACCTTTGTGTGTTCGCGTCAACACTGTTCGCCCCATTCATGATCTTCAGTATCCGAACAATCTCTAAATTGGTCTTGAGAGGAAACTCTTGACCTGTCAAATTTATGAAATATTTCCACCCAGGGTACTTTAGCAGATCTCTCATGCATACTAACTCGGCTTCCAAAACGCTAAAGCGTCCCCATGTAACATCAACTTGCTTGGATGAAAAAAACACATTTGGGAAACACTTAACAATGCTTATCATTTGGTTTTTCACTTTGAGAGCTGTTTTGAAGTCCATGTGGATGCAGTAGAAGTTTGATGGTCTGTAAATGGTTCTGAGAAGCCTCTCCACCTGCTCCACGTCCTTGTACATGAGTATACTTATAGCGAGAGGGAACTCATTCTCCTCTGGGGCCGAATTTGTTATGTAGCCTCTGTTTCGTATAAAATCTGTACAATTTCTAGCCGCCCATACGTAGTCGTTCTTTGATGAATGGGGATGTAGGCGAGAATATCTGATTGATGCTGCTATTGCGGCTCCATCTCCTGCAAATAAACCACTACAAGAAGGCTTTGAAAGTTTCAACGTTTTGGTAACACTTGTGCCATGTTTTTCTTTTATGGATAGTGATGAAATATTTCCCATCTTTCCTTTTGGCTCTTTGGAATGGTGTGCTTCATTTACGGGATATGAAACATTTTTTTGCAGTTCTTGTTTCTCAGAATGAAGCTCTGATGCTGATTTATCAGTAGAATTGGAATCAGTATCTATCTTCGTACGCGTGATGTTTCTGTTCGGTAGTATACTTCTTTTTAATTTTTCCCAGTTAGTTATATTAATTTGAAGGGTGTAATTCCTGTCGGAGATGCTATCCACAACCGACTCTGTAACTCGCATGAGGATGGTATTCTTTTGGTGCACAATATACATCTCCAGAGACAGGAACCCAATGCAGAGGACCACGCCCATCAGGAAACAGAGCTTCCCCTTATTGATGAGACCAGTAGAGACCATCGGATCTGGAATGTCATGTGAAGGATATTTCACAACAGAATGAAAACAAACCTCTTCAACTGACTACAAAGACACATTTAGGACACATTGACTGGAATAACACAGGGAAATACCCCTGACTACACTGACACATTTAGGACACATTGACTTGAATAACACAGGGAAATACCCCCGACTACAATGACACATTTAGGACACATTGACTGGAATAACACAGGGAAATACCCCCGACTACAATGACACATTTAGGGCACATTGACTGGAATAACACAGGGAAATACCCCTGACTACAATGACACATTTAGGACACATTGACTGGAATAACACAGGGAAATACCCCCGACTACACTGACACATTTAGGACACATTGACTGGAATAACACAGGGAAATACCCCCGACTACAATGACACATTTAGGACACATTGACTGGAATAACACAGGGAAATACCCCCGACTACAATGACACATTTAGGGCACATTGACTGGAATAACACAGGGAAATACCCCTGACTACACTGACACATTTAGGACACACTGACTTGAATAACACAGGGAAATACCCCTGACTACACTGACACATTTAGGACACATTGATTGGAATAACACAGGGAAATACCCCTGACTACACTGACACATTTAGGACACATTGACTGGAATAACACAAGGAAATACCCCTGACTACACTGACACATTTAGGACACATTGACTGGAATAACACAGGGGAATACAGGATATATGTCAGGAAATACACATCACTACAGAGATATATGTTAGGACACACACATCACTACAGAGATATATGTCAGGAAATACATACACTACAGAGATATATGTCAGGAAATATACATCACTACAGAGATATATGTCAGGACACACACATCACTACAGAGATATATGTCAAGAAATACACAACTGCTGGTGGTGCGTGGTCCTGTGCTTAAAGCTCAGGTCACAAATCGGTGAAGTTAAGCAGCGTCGAGCTCGGAGAGTCCTTGGATGGGTGACCGTGTTTGGCAGCTTGACTCCTGAGAGTTTCTAGGACTTGAGTCCTGCCCCACAACGAAGCACATGTGACACATGTGGTCTCACCTTAGGCAAGTGAGTTTGTTCAAAATTGTCTCTGTTCACCCAGCAGGAAAATGGGTACCCGGTGGAAAAAAAGTCATATGACTATAACCTTCTAGCGCCTAACAGGCAGCTTAGGTTATCCGGGGTAATAATGGCCTTGATTGTTAGCGCTATGAGCATACCTAGTGTGGAGTTTGGCGCTATATAAATGGACACATTATTATTATTATATATGTCAGGAAATACACATCACTACAGAGATATATGTTAGGAAATACACATCACTACAGAGATATATGTTAGGAAATACACATCACTACAGAGATATATGTTAGGACACACACATCACTATAGAGATATATGTTAGGAAATACACATCACTACAGAGATATATGTCAGGAAATACACATCACTACAGAGATATATGTCAGGAAATACACATCACTACAGAGATATATGTCAGGAAATGCACATCACTACAGAGATATATGTCAGGAAATACACATCACTACAGAGATATATGTCAGGAAATACACATCACTATA